>NC_090931.1:1368852196-1369160151 GCF_040938575.1 Ambystoma mexicanum
TGGTGACACCCTGACCTGTGCTCAATGGTGAAATCAAACCCTTGCAGGCAGATCGACCATCTCAATAGTTTTGGGTTTTCCCCTTTCATTTGCATTAACCATCTCAAGGGTTGGTGGTCAGTCTGAATGACAAAAGTAGAACCATACAAGTACGGCCTAAACTTCTTCAGAGCCCACACGATAGCAAAGCACTCTCTTTCGATTGTTGCCCACCTTGTTTCAGTATCCTTCAGCTTGCGGCTGATGAAGCAAACGGGGTGCTCCCTACCTTTCCCATCCAGTTGACTGAGTACGGCACCTATCCCTACATTGGAAGCGTCTGTCTGCACAATGAAGTGTTGGCGGTAATCAGGAGCTCTGAGTACTGGGGCTTGGCAAAGAGCCTTCTTCAGGTTTTCAAAAGCCTGATTGCACTCCTCATTCCATTTAACCTTTTTAGGAAATTTGGGCGAGGACATGACATTCAGTGGAGAAGCTATGGTCCCATAGTTCTCTATGAAATTCCTGTAATACCCAGTGAGGCCTAGCAAGGCTCTCACCTGGGTTTGAGTAGTCGGTGTTGTCCAATTTTGCACAGCTTCAATCTTACTGAGCAAAGGCCTTATTTCTCCACCGCCTACCTCATGCCCAAGATAGACTACCTTACTCTGTCCAATTTGGCATTTACTTGCTTTTATGGTCAGATTGGCTCGTCCAAGAGCCTGCAAAACATCTCTCAGGTGGATTACATGTTCTTCCCAGGAATTGCTGAACACTGCGATGTCATCCAAGTATGCCATGCAGAAGTCCTCCATCCCATTTAGAACCTGGTTTACCATCCGTTGAAACGTAGCAGGTGCATTCTTCAGTCCGAAAGGCATTACCTTAAACTGGTATAAGCCAACGGGGGTAGAAAATGCAGTTTTCTCCTTGGCATGGTCTGTCAGGGCTATTTGCCAATAGCCTGACGTCAAGTCAAATGTGCTGAGGAACTTGGCGGCGCCAAGTTTATCCACCAACTCATCTGTTCTTGGCAAAGGGTGGGCATCAGTCGTGGTGACTGCATTAAGAGCTCTATAATCCACGCAGAATCTAAGTTCTTTAGATCCGGCCTTTGGTACTAACACAATTGGGCTAGACCATGGACTAGTAGAGGGCTCTATTACCCCGAGATCAAGCATCTTGCTGACCTCACCTTTGATGTGGGTTCGTACGTTTTCTGACATGCGGTATCCTCTGCTTTTGACCGGCAGACAGTCACCAGTGAGTATGTCGTGCTGGCCCCAAGGGGTCAAGCCTGGTGAAAGCGAGAACAGCGAGGCAAACTGATTCAACATAGATTTGCACTCTTCTTGTTGCTCGGGTGTCAGATTGGAGGAGAGATTCACTCCTTCAATTTTTTCATCTAAAGGTAAGCCTCTGAGGAGATCCGGAAGAGCTTCACTCTTTTCTTCTTCCTCGGATGATGGCAGAAGCAACGCTCCTACATCAGGTCGTGAGACATACGCTTTAAGTTGGTTGGTGTGAAAGACTGTCGGAGCCTCCTTGGGATTGCCCAAGTCCATCAGATAGTTAACCTCTCCGAGTTTACCCACTACTCGGTAGTGTCCCATCCATTTATCTTGCAAGGCCCTCTGCCTTGTTGGGATCATAACGAGAACGAGCTGGTCTTGAGCGAACTCAACCATGTTAGCCTTTTGATCGTGCCAGTGCTTGACCAATGCTTGTCCAGCTTTCAAGTTATCGCTTGCTTCCGTCATCATGTTAGACATTCTCCTCCGGAGACCTATCACGTAGTCAGTCACTCTGACTGGCTTGGGGGAAGGAGCACTCTCCAACCCCTCCTTAATCAGGGCCAATGGACCTCTGACGGGATGACCATAGAGTAGTTCGAAGGGAGAGTAACCTACTCCCTCCTGAGGGACTTCTCTATAAGCAAAGAGAAGGCATGGCAATAGAAGGTCCCACTTACGCTTAAGGGGTTCCTCTAGAGCACCTATCATGCTCTTCATGGTTCGGTTGAACCGTTCTACCAACCCATTGGTTTGTGGGTGGTAAGCCGTTGAGAACTTGTAAGTTACTCCACAGGTTTTCCACATGGCTTTCATGATATGATATGATATGATATGGTATTTGTAACGCGCCTATACACAGGTGTTTCAAGGCACGACGAGGCAGGGACGGGAGGAACAAGGGGAGACATACAACGATCCTAGTAGGCCAGGTGTCATTCAGATTGCGCAAGTGCAGGGGTGGGGGAGGGGGAAAAAGTGCAAGGGGAAGGGGAGGGGGGAAGTGCAGTAAGGTAAGTGGCGTAAAGTAATAAATAAAAAGGGCCAGCTGGTGGCAAGTGCAAGGTTAGTGCAGAACAAGTGCTGGGGAAGGGGGGGGGGCTGTAGGGATACAGAGACAGTCCCGCAGTGCAGAGGGGTTCCAGGGGATCAGTGGCTGGGCCCAGGACCGAGGCCGTTTAGAGTGGTCCAGTTGCAGGATCAGTGCAGTTTAGTGAAGAATTAATTAGCTGTTCAGCAGGGGAGAGGGAGAGAGAAAGCAGAAGCAAAGAGGAAGGTTTTGAGGTGCTTCCGGAACCGGAGGTGGTTCTCCTCAAGTTTCAGGGAGGCAGGAAGGCTGTTCCAGAGGGAGGCCCCTGCCGCGGAGAGAGATCTACCCCCAGCTCGTTGCTTCGAGAAGCGGCTGACCATGAGGGAGTTGGAGGCGGATGAGTGAAGGGCTCGGGAAGGAAGATATTTGGGAAGAGAGAGTTGAAGGTATTTAGGACCCAGGCCCCAGAAGGCCTTGTGGACAATGCAGAGGGTTTTGAACTTTATCCTCGCAGCCACTGGGAGCCAGTGTAGGGATTTCAGTCCTGGAGAGATACGGTCCCTGGGCTTGAGGCCAAGGACAAGTCTCGCAGTTCTGTTCTGGATGAGTTGCAGAGGGCGGAGAGTGGAGGCAGGCAGATTAAGATAGAGGCTGTTACAGTAATCCAGCTTCGAGAGAACCAGGGCTTCGGGAGACAGTGAGCTTCTGGGGGAAGGAGAGGAAGGGAAGAATACCTCTGAGGAGGTGCAGCTGGTAGTGGGACCTCTTGGCGACGTCAGAAATATGAGGAGAGAAGGAGAGTGTGGAGTCGAAGATGACCCCAAGGTTTTTTGCCTTGCAGGTAGGAGCGGGGAGGGGGCCAAGGGAGGCAGGCCAGAGAGCTGCAGGGAAGGAGGGAGTGGGAGTACCAATGAGTAGAATCTCAGTCTTACTGGCATTAAGGCAGAGGTCATTGGCGGCACACCATTCTTGGATAGCAGACAGACAGTCAGAGATGAGGGAAGGAGAGGGGGAGGCTGAGGGTAGCCTGAAAATGAGCTGGGTATCGTCCGCATAGCACTGGAAATTAGGGCAGAGAGCGGCGATGCGGTGGGCAAGGAGTGCCAGATACTGGTTGAACAGCCAGGGAGAGAGATTAGATCCCTGGGGGACACCACAGGTGGAGAAAAAGATGTCGGAGAGGAAGGACCCCAGTTGGACCTGGGAGGGTCGATTTGAAAGGAAAGAGGTCAGCCACGCCAGAGCCTGACCAGTGATACCAAGGTGTTCCCGGAGACGGTTGAGCAGGATGGCATGGTTAACAGTGTCAAAGGCAGAGGAGAGATCGAGCAGAATGAGAACACACGGAGTGTTGGAATCGAGGTTCAAGAGCAGGTCTTCACGGATGTTCAGGAGAGCAGTTTTCGTGCTTCTGGCAGCTCTGAAGCCAGATTGATGGTCATGAAGACTACCAACAGATTCAGCATGGAGGTTAAGCTGGGAGATGGCCAGTTTCTCCAGGAGCTTGCCCAGGAAGGGAGTGATGGAGATAGGGCGATAGTTAGCCGGGCAGGAGGGGTCGGAAGAGGGTTTCTTGAGAAGAGGGTGCACAAGGGAGTGCTTGAGGGGGGAAGGGAAGACTCCAGAGTCGAAGGAGTGGTTGCAAAAGTCAACCAGGGCAGGAGCCAGGGAGTCGATGTGGTCCTTGATAGTTTTGGAGGAACAGGGGTGAACCTGTTTAGACGAGACTTTCATTGATCGGACTTGTCTGGAAACCTCGTCAGCAGAGAAGGGTGGAAAGGCAGAGAAAGAGGGAGGAGGGTTGACCGCAGAAGGGCCAGAGGAAGAGCCGGGTAGGGAGGGAGGGAGGTGAAAGGAGGAGAGCGAGGACAGGATGTCCTGAGTTTTAGAGATGAAGTGAGAGGCCAGTGCAGTGCAGAGGGCCTGGGAGGGGACAGGAGAGGTAAAGACTGCAACAGGGTTGGCCAGCTCCTTGCAGATTTTAAAGAGTTCGGCGGAGTTGTTTGATGCCGCAGAGATGCGGGCTTGGATAAGGGCTCTCTTCTTGGTGAGAACGGAGAGCCGGTACTGCCTTTGGAGCAGGCGGCAGGCCAGTTTGTCAGAGGATGAACATGAAGCACGCCATTTCCTCTCTGCAACCCTGCACTTGCGTTTTAGGGTGACGAGATCCGAGTCATACCAGGAGTTACATTTGGCTTTGGGCTTCAGGCGGATTCTCATGACGGGGGCAAGGATATCAAGAGTAACAGATATAGCAGAGTGGAGCATGGAGAGGGCTGTGTCAGGGTGGGAGTCAGCCGAAGGGGCAGGGGGGGGCGAGAAGGTAGCAGCAAAAGCCTCAACTGACACACGCTTCATGGGTCGGATGACCGAGAAGGTGGGTGGCAGTGAAGAGGGTGGCTTTAGCTGTGGGGTAGGGAGGGTGAGGTGGGAGGATAGGAGAAAGTGATCACTCCAAGAGAGAGGAGTGGAGAGAGGGTAGTGCGACATAAAGTTTGACCCCCTGTCAGAGATTACTTCCTTAGGAAACCCGACCCTAGTAAAAATACCAAGGAGGGCCTTAGCCACAGCCGGAGCTGTAACAGTCCTCATAGGAATTGCCTCAGGATACCTAGTAGCATGGTCTACTACAACAAGTATAAACCTGTTGCCTGAGTAGGTTGGAGGATCAAGAGAACCAACAATGTCAATCCCTACTCTCTCAAATGGGACTCCCACAACTGGGAGAGGCACTAACGGTGCCACGTTCTTGGATCCAACCTTACCAGAGATCTGGCAGGTGTGGCAGCTCCTGCAGTGTTTTTGTACTTCGGCCCCAATCTTTGGCCAATAGAAGTAGAGCGAGAGCCTTTCCTTAGTCTTCTTGAAACTCAAGTGACCAGCCAAAGGAATCTCGTGGGCTAACTGCAAGAACTGTGGTCTGTTCTCTTGGGGTACTACAAGGTGTTTGTAGTCTCCAGGTGCAGACTCGGTCGGTTCACTGTAGAAGAGGCCATCTTCCCAGTGCAACCTGTATTTCCCAGGCTCTTGCCCTTCAGCCTGAGCTTCTGCCTGATGGCGAAGACCTTCCAGAGTTGGACATTCTCTCTGTCCCTTACTGAAGTCTGCCCTCCTGGGTCCACCTTCTGCCAGTAAAGACTGCAGCTTAGGATGGTCAACAGGATCCAGATCTCCAATGAGTTCCTGGCCTTCCATTAGCTCTTCCTCAGAGTCTAATTCTACCACGCAGGGTTGTACCTCCCTCTCAGCCTCGGCTGGAGGTGGAGTTACGGGTGTGACGTTGGACAACTGCGGGGAAGTCCGTGTCGGCTGCACTGGAATGCTGGCGGCTGGTTTCGGGATAGAAGTCTTAGGTTTCCCCTTCGCTTCTGCTTTCTTAGAGACAGCGGCCGACAATTCCAGGGGAGCAGGAGTGATTTCCTTCTTCATCATCTCCTGGAGAGTACCGCGCATGGTCCTCTCTCTTGCGGATCTGGTTAGCTCCTGTAACCGTTTACTAGGAGGTCTGGGAGTATGCGATACAACTCCGAGAGTTTTCAAATCGTTACCCAACAGTACGCGTCCTGGTACCTCACTCTGTATGCTGACAGGTATCTTCACAGTCATGTCGTTACACTGGATGAGAACTGGTAATTGGGGAAGCATCTGCACAGGCCCTCCAGCTAACTTGGTGAGGCGTTTGGGTGCCTTAGCAACATCCTCAGCCTGAAAAAACGATTTATCCCCCACAGTTATGCTGGCCCCAGTGTCCCTAATGGCAGGAGTCTCCTGACCATTCACCTGGATACTGTCCTTATAATACTCTTTAGTATTATCGGGGATAGAATTATAGACATCTAAATTCTGTTGTTCCCACAACCCCAGAGATACTAAAGAAACGCTGGCTGAGACTCCAATGGGTTTGTCAGCTAGCAGTAGAAAGTTTCCACTTGCCATTTGGACTTCCTCCTCTGGAGCGAAGGCTAAGGAGACAAGCTGGACCCCTGAAGGTTTACCCTTACATCTGGGATCTCCTTTCACGTGGTCAGTCGAGCCACAAACAAAGCATTTACCGAATGCTTTCTGGAATGGTGGCTTGTTCTGACCTCCTTCCGGTTTGGCACCAGAAGACACACTATTCTGCTGTGGTTTTCCCGGTGGCTTACCCTTCTGGTTTTGTTTGGGGCCCTCTTTGGAAGGTGAGTTATTCAAATTCTCTTTTGAGTCTTTTTTAGGCTGTTTTCCATCCTTTTTCTGAGTTGCCCCAGAATCCTTATGAGTAGCCCTGTTGGCAACCCACAAGTCAGCAGCCTTAGCTAGTGCCCTGGAATCCAATTCCTTCGAATCAGCCAAGTGCTGTCTGAGCTCAGGAGAACAGGCATCATAAATAGACTCCAACATAAAAAGATTTCTCATACCCTCTTAAGTGTTAACTTTGTAACCCTTAATCCATCCCTCTAAGTTTTTCAACCCTTCACTCACACAGGTAGCCCAAGGAGTACCATCATGCTTTTTGAGGGTTCTAAACCTCTTAAGATACTGGGAAGGGGATTTCCCGAATCTAGCTATCAAAGCTAGTTTCACACTTTCGTAATCCGTCTTATCCGCCTCCCCCAACTCCATTACCACATCAGTCGCAACAGGAGGGAGCCTAGAGAACAACCAGGGAAGCAACGCATTCCCGGTGATGTCATGGAGCCCATGATTGTATTCAAACAGTTTCAACCAATCCAACACATCCAATCTCAGTTCATACATACCCACTAATTCCTTCGGCATCCGGGGTCTTTTGGGACTGGAGCTCCTAGAGGAACCAGAGGAGAGAGAAGCATTTTCCATAGACAACTTTTTCATTTCTAACTCGTGATTAAGTTCTATTTCTCTGAGTCTTAACTCAGCTTGCTACTGCTCAGCCTGGGCATTTATCCGTCTGAACTCGAGCTCTTGGTGTCGTTCAGATTGAGCCAAAAACCGTTTATATTCTAGTTCGAGCTTAATTTTTTCAAGTTCAAAATAAGCAGGGTTACTTGTGGGACCTGGTATGGGCCCCGTAGGCACAGCTGGTAAGGCAGGTAGAGGAGCGGGGGAGACAGTTTTGTTAGCCTCTCCGTCCTCGTCAGCCTCTTCATCGCTACTATGAGAATTACGATTCAGATCAATACCATTACTGTCGTCTACATTCCCTGGGGAGATTGGTTCCTCTGAACCAGTACCCAGACTTTGGTTCGCCAGCAATCTCTCTATTAGTTCTAACTTCTTGCCTCTTACAGAGAGATTCTCTTGTCTACAGAGAGCTCGCAAACTCTCAGTATTTTCACCTGACAAGGATTCTTGACTGTAAGTTCCCATCGTAGACATGTTTGTGAAAGTTGCTTTTTAGTGCTAAGTTTTGTGGTTAGTTATCCTACAGTGTCGAAAAAGCACTCTAAACTGTATACTCGATACAAATCCCACCGCTGTACACCAGTGTTAGGCGGAAACCTGTGCAGTTCCCTCTGGGACCACTGCAAAAGATTTAGGACTACAGGCGTTGGCGGTGAACCCACTTGGTAGCAGTCTGCACCACACAGATTCACTTGGTAGCTGTGGCTGAGCAGTCAGACTTCTCTCAAGAAAAGTTGAGCAGTATGTGGAGTATACAACATAGGGCAATTCTTCACCATAAGACAAGCAAACACGCAACGAGGCTTAGTGTAAAGATATTAAGGCATTTATTTATAACACAATATCTATGGAAAACACTAAAGCAAATCACGGCAAACAAGTCAAACACAATTTATCTACGAAGTAAGAAACAATCAATCCCCCTAGCACAATATCAACAACTCTAGGTTCTACCGGTACAACTTATTTTCAGACAGAGGTGTATACCTCAACCTAGATGACACTCGAATATTAGTTAGGAAGGGAGAGAAAAAGATAGGCAGGTCATGAAATCAACAAAGTTCAATCCTACGCGGATAAAATGCAAGGCGGGAAGGCAAGAATCACAATAGATCATAAAGTTCAGAGGCCAGTCCTTCTCGGAGAGAGGCAAGGCGCGATGTCCCCAAAAGTCTCTAGTGGAGCTGCATTCATGTCCTTGTAGCAAATGTTATCGGCAGATTGAACCAGTTCAGAACAAAGAATGAGCAAAGCTTGGAGACGACCCAACGGACCGGAGAGGATTAAGACACCTCACTCGAACCGATCGAAAGGGAAGCCAGGCGGACACGGTACCTTGTTGTGGAGGGCAGCTCCGGTGGGGGCAGTTGTTCCTGGTGGTGGATGCACGTCGGGTCTTGGCTAAGAGTAGAGATGATCTCGTCGTCGAAGGAAAGTTAAGTCCGGTGCACCACCAGGGAAGAGACCAGCCGCGGAGTGCTCCGTCACAAGGCACCACCTTTTGGTCGCGGTACAGGGGTAGTGGCTATCCGGTTGCCGGGTGCTCTGCATGGGCAATTCGACCACTGCGTCCTGAGGTGAATAAAAAGCAAAGGGGACTGGTTGTTCCCACCAGTCAGGGGAAGAGACTCTCCGGCAGGGAGATCTCCTCTGTCGTCGGGAAGTGGTGAGTCGGTTCCGCAGGGCTCCACCGGAGGTGTCGTCGTGCAGGTCGGCTCAGCGTTACCCTCGTCGTATTCTTAGGTCCTGTGGCGACTTCTGAAGATCCAGTCCCAAAAGCCCTGCTTTTATGCAGACGACCCCCATTCATTCAGCCTAGCTGTCAATCAACACATGCTAAGTGGTGAGCGGGAAGGCTCACCACCTGGGCCAATCACTCCAGAGTGCGACCTGAGTTGGCAAGGCAACTCGGTCCAGGGTGCCTAAACCCCCTCCCACACCCCTGAGGTAACCCAGACAGAATGGCTCCACTTTGGAGGGTCTCTGTACAGAGGCCCGCCAAAAGTGGAACAAAGGGCTCAACCTTTGGTTTAGGAGTCACAGAGACGAACACAGACACCATTTTAAAACCGAGTTCTGGCAGAAAATACCACTCGATAAACCTATTTAAGATAAGTAGATTGGTGGTACGTCAGAGATTAATGAGAACAACTATCAATCTCCAACAATGGGACGAATCCCATAGGGTTAGGTTCGGGGTCGAACATAACAAGTAGTTTCCACTGCCACCAGCCAAAACTCGAGGAGGGGGGACGGGACAGTACCCCCTCGAGTAACAGATCCAGGAGTAATCGAATTACCCCTACCAGTACGTCCACAATAAGATGGTTGGTACTAGTTCTGTTAGTAAATTTAGGTCTAGTAAAGCCAATGGTGACTTTACATGCCCGGGGAGACAGTAGTCAGTCCCCGGGTATGGAGTCTATGGTGGGGGAACCGCTAGGGCGCCCCGTGTTACGACACGTAGGGTGCGGTGTAACACACATAGAAAAACATATGAGACCCTATAGAGTAAAAGACCCGATAGCCCATCGAACACATGGCCATCTCAAAGGAATTACACACATACATGTCCAAGAGTGGGAGAACAAGTCTCACTCTTGGCAGGATGGAAAAAAACAAACTCCAGAAATCCAGCAAAGCTGCTGGGGGACTCACTAGGTTAGGAAATTCAGCCTAAACAGAGAATTCTCCCTAACAGGTACCGCAAATTGCGGTACCGTAATTGCCTCCAAGGTCCCTTTGCAGGTCCCATCCTTAATGGCTGGTAAAACCAGCCGTTAAGGTAGGGACAAGCAACGAGACCTCGTAGTAGGGCGGTAATGGATTACCGGCACCGGTGCCCTTACCGGTGCCGGTAATCCCTTATCGCCATCTGTGTAATGAGGCACTATGTGTATGCATTGTAACTTGTGTGTACAACCTTAGTCTATGAGAGTGCTCTTTTGCTCGGTGCAACACTTGTTTCACATTGTAGCATCTTTGTTGCAGTTTTCTGTCTGGTAGCTTGAGATTGGCTCCCTTTCCCAGCTCTGGTCGCTGTCCATTGCCTGTGTCGGCTGGGTCACGTATTCAGAGACCATGAATTTGAGCAGTGCAGCTCTGAATTATGAGGAAGTATTCGTATTTACTGCAGCTGGTGCCTTTGTCATTCAGGGAATGGAATGTCATCTGTATCTTATGCCCTTGGCAGCAGGTCCTGTCTCACATGTTTTGCTCTTTGTCCAGTCTGAATTCAGCTCAGCATGGCTTTTGCTGAGAGGCCTGTGGCCCGTTGTCATTTTCCTAAACCATAGTAATGCGGTTTCTATGGTGTTTGTGCTATACCATATTCTCAATAGGTTAGTCACACTTGATTCTATCAGGTCCCATAGGTGCTCCTATAGTTCCATAAGGTTATTTGCATGTAAGCATCTGCAAACTTTGCTCAGGATATCTTGCTTCTTGCGGTTTCTGTGTTGCTACACCTGGCTAATGGTAAACATAATAAAAGCAATGACAGTATATGAATGTGTCTGTCCTCTCACCATAGAAGTGTAACGTTGCTAAGTCGTGGTGTCCCTAATGATGTCAGCAACATGGCTTCTTGTTGCTTTCATCGAGACTGTCGATTGAGGTGTCTTTAGTTGCAGCCTGGGGCTTCTCGTCCACTGTGGGGTAAATTTGTACCTCACCTGGTCTGTAGGGCTGGCAGAGGGGGTACCTCTTGAAATACTTGTCAACCATTGGTCCGCTGGGAATTCATCCAAAATAGAATGGGTGATTGCAGTGTTTTCTTGCCTTCTTCCGGGTCATGAATTTCGCACGAGGGGGAGGAGGTGGTAGAATTCCCCATCCCTATTCAGTCCCCCTCTGGTTGACCTGTCAACCACATCCTTAAATGACAGACTTGTTGCTCTGGGCTGCCATATCTTCATTATTCCTCCAATGTGTCCATAGTAGTGTGTGTGAACAGCATAGCACTGTGGATCCTGTGGGTTGTCCAGCTTCAGAGATTACGTTGGGAATAGTTGACACTGTGTAATTTTTTATGTGAACTTGTCCCGTTCTGAAACAATCTCATCTTTTGTTCCTCCTATGTTAATATCCAATAGTATCTACATTTGGATAGCCTCTTCTGCTGTTTTCCTGCACCTTGCCATGCAGATCTTGATCCTGCACATGGATGCTGCTCCCATCACGAGATCTCCTGCAACCACCTTAAGTCCGTCTGACAGCCATGATGGCATCCATGACCATGTACGCCAGCCAGCTCTTGTCCTTCTCCGTTTCTTGTGCTTCATCTTCCATTTTGGCATGCATCTGTGCCAGTTGTGCCACAGCGTCCGACAGAGCTCTGTTATCTTTGTCATTGGCAGATGAATGGGCAACAGGAACTTCCTATCTATGCGCAAATTCCTCTTTCCATAGCCATGAGGAGATTTAGAACATATCTTTTCTGGAGCGCCACCAACCTTATTGCTCTGAGCTCTTCCTTTATGGTGATGAACCCATTCACCGTAGAGTTAATTGTTACCATCAGCTCCCACCGAGTGATCTGTAACCAAATGGCATTTGTGTATGTCTGCATCAATAGTATTATTGATGCAAAGAACATCTCTGTCGTGCTGAACAGCCTGTGCTCTGCTGGGATCTCATCTAGTGCTGTTTCCGATGATGCTGATAAATAATTCCCTCCCCTCTTCACTCTGCACAATCCTTCCCTGTTCTCTGTCTTCTCAGCTTTGGTTGCTGGTGCCACCTTGACTGGCCTCTTCCTTCACTCATTGTTGTTCATTTTTGGGAATTCATCGAGCTTTACATCCTTTCTCGATGCTACCAATGAAGGCATTTTGATGTGTACCAATGAGCAAATTCCTGCCCATTCATGTGACATCTTCTCATACACTTTTGATTCACAAGCCCACTAGTGATTCATCAGTACTTCTGTTCCTGCCCCCATAGCTGTGAGTTGTTTGATTGTTTTGCACCCAATGTTCTTACCAACTTCAACCTCGCCATTATTCTGGTAACACAGGGATTGGTGTCTTCAAGGGGATTATCAGCATCGTTCCAGCCTTATTTTATGTCAGTATTTTTTGCGCTCACGTCGCATTCCTTTGGGCACTTGCCATTCTCTTCCTGCATCTTGTTCACAGACGACTGGGCCAGTGTAAATGCTTTGCTTCACACTACTCCATCCTGCCATCCCTCATTTGTGTACACTTGTCCATACACTAGTATCTGTGGCCTTTACCAGCAGCCAGGCTCTCCTCCTTGTCTCTTTCACTCTTGTCCAGGGACCTGGCAGAACCTTTAATGTAAATGTCTTTGTTTCTCCCTTCTCAGGTCTGTCTGCTAAGTACTGTATGGCTTCGTCAAGCTGCCAATAATTATTCATAATGTCTATTGTCTTTATGTAATTATCTTCATATGGGAATGTTCGTGTAGACATCCATCTCAATGTTGATGACTTCCCATGGAATCGTCCTCACGTTTGCACCATCGCAAGATACATCATGCATTGTGCTCTTGCTGCTGGTATTTCAGTTGCTATGAATGTTCTAGAGGCACACAGGGCCAAGGGGACTAATGAGCAGACATAACAGCTCTCCCCAGCGGTTTCCTTACTTACTTTTGTTATGTGTGTGTACCGCATGTGGTTAGACACTCGAGCAGTGTCTGTGAGATACATGTCTACTCCCTTCATGTCTGTGTCAACACTGCTCTTACCTCTCCTTACCTTATCAGCAGTGTTCTCTCATCCACCTGACATGATTGTTCCACCAGCTTGGGTCGGGGGAATGTTAGTAGAGAGTACAGTGGTAGCAGTAACAACAACATATAATTGCCAAACTATGAATCCCATCAATCCAATGGGAATTAATAGATACAACATAACGATAATGTTCTTTATTGTTCCCTTAATATCCACTTACGCTGCTTGATCCTTGCAACCTGTTGATCCAGTTGCCCACCTAAAATGTGCAGAAAAGGCTTTACTGTATTAGTATTGTCAGTGCTTAAGCCCTGCAGACTGAATAATCACAAATTGCAAGGCCAAACTCCTCTTCCCAGACCTTCCTTACTGATGGACCTCTTAATGTGGCCAGCACTGGGGGCTCACTGTGCTTAAATTGTGGGTATGTTTGGGCCAAGTACTCTACAAAGACAAGATAATATACTCAAGGCGACCGTTCTGAATCAGTTGGGTCTCCTTACAGCGTGAACAAAATGATTAGAAAAAGTGTTTGGGTGATGAGTGGAAAGTAATATGGGTGAAACAAACAATAAAATCCCCAGGTCATTCATCTAGATCCTGCATGTGTGGAAAGGGAAAATAACAAACAGAGTATCCTTTGTCGATTTGTGCAAGTATTCCAGTCCTGCTTCACCTGCTTGGGAGCATGTGACCATGGGGTGTCCAGGTCTCCCTAGTCGGGTACGTTCAGAAGGCACTTACAGCTCGTCTAGTTGCTGAACATTAGCCTTGTCGGTCACAGAGCTTTGTTGCCAGGTGAGGCCAAGGTTATGTAGGGCTCAATGGTTGCAAACTGTTTTGCCTAATAGCTTGATAGCACAGTCTGCCACCTCCTCGACCACATGGGTTCCAGTAAACCTAGGCGCATTCCAGCACCTTATAACATTTCTCAACAGTATGATATCTCCCACTTTCATGTGGTGTTTCAGTTCACAGTCAATCTCTTCACTGTCCTCTGGGACTCCCTGGATTGCTGTATCTGGCAAGAGATAAAAGAAGTGCATGCGCCCTCCTGTCACTACCTCATGGGGCGTTAAATGGTGGTCGGACGCTGGCTTATTGTGTAATACAAACAAGGCAAGGGGTAAACAATGCAACCAATTTGTCTTGGTGCTTTGCTGAGTCTTGGCTTTGCACTCCTTTAGGAGTCCATTCAGGCATTCAGACACCCCATTTTTGCAGGTGGTATGCACAGGCGAACTTATACTGAATGCCTAGCACGGATGGAATGTGCTGGAACATTTTGTTGCTGAAGTTAGGGCCGTTGTAAGACTGCAGGACCTCACACCCACCCAAACTCCGGAAAACCTCCCTGACCAGGAACTTGGCAGCTCTAAGGGTGTCAGCATGTGAACAAAGGCCTACCTCGGTCCACCCAGAGAATGGGCAGACAACCACTATCATGTAGCTGTATCATTGGCAGACTTGGATCATATCTACGTAGTCCATGTGCAGAAATGGGCCTACAGGTTTTGGTATGGCTCATCTCACCACATTCAATGTATGCCTGCTGTAAACTACTAACATGTCAACCCGTTACTTACAAACTCAGTAACATGTTCATTTAAATTTGGACAGGGCCATGTTTCTCCAATGTGTGTAGCAATGACCTCCTTCCCTGTGTGTTGTGGCCCAGGCTTGTCCTTTGTGTCAGCACTACCTTCATCACAATACCGTCAGTGTGTGCAAATACTAACAACTCCTTATTGTAGTCTGGGATCCCTAACACTGGGGCAGTGCTTATTGCTTCCTTCAGCTCCTGAAATGGCCTCAGTCATCTCTGTTGTCCATGTCAGTGTGTTTGTTCCCCTCTGTGCCTCTTTCAGGGTGTACAATACTGGTCTTGTGTATGTGCTGTAGTCAAAGACCCACGCTCTGCAATAATTGCATAGTCCCGAGAACTGTTGCATCTCCGTCACTGTGGTTGACAGAGGTGTTTTGCGTATTGCCTCTGCTCTTTGTGGGGTGATCTGTCGGCTGTCCTTGGATAGCGTCTGGCCAATGTATAGCATCTCCTTCTGAAAATACTGCAATTTGGCTTTGTCCACCTTGTGCCCTTTGTCAGCTAACACCATCAGCATGTGCACTGTGTCCCTACTGCACTGATCTTCTGTCTCACTGTCTTGGGAAGATAGCTCGGGGGAAGCAAGACGACACAGAGCACCACAGGTTTGATCCTCGGGTCCCTGTTAGAAACCTCAGGGCCTTAAACATGTTATAAATAACTTATTGTATCAGTGCAAATAAAAATGTTGTCTACATACTGTAAAACTGCACTTTCTGTCTGTATGTTGCTTAGATCCATCTGGATCACTCTGCCAAAGATAGATGGTGACTCACAATGCCCCTGTGGGAAAGGAGTGTGCTTCCACTTCTGATTTCTATACATAAATCTGGTCACATTTTGTGAGTCTGAGTGTAGTGGCATTGAGAAGAATGCATTCTTCAACCAATGACCATGAAACAGGCTGCCGGAATGCTGCACACAATTGTTGCTGGGTTTGCAACTAGACGATACTCTGCTTCTCCAATATGGTTAAGAGGTCTTAAATCCTGAAAAAAATCCCATGACCCTCATTTGCCTTGTGCACAGGGTACACTGCTGTGTTACATTTGGATTCTGATGGTACCACAATGCCTCTCTTAATAAGAGTTATGATTGTCTCATAAATGCCTTCATCTGCTTCCTTTGTTAGGGGGTACTGTTTTACTCTTGGCAAAATCGCTCCTGGCTTAAATGTAATCTTCACTCCCCCTATGCTCTTTATGCACCCCACTTCATAAAGACTTGTGGTCCACAAACTACTGGATACTTTGGCCATGTCCTCCTCCCAGAATGAGGGTGGTACTTCCAGCTCCATTGCTATTCTCTGCGGCACCTCCCTGCAGTGTATTTGTAACCAATAGGTTACACTAATTTCAAACACCATCTCCAGTTCCTATCTCTCTTCCTTGAATAGTTTGTCGTCTGTCACTGTAGTTAGCCTGCATCCCTCTACAACTGCAATTATTTCTCTCCATGAGTGCCGTGTCATCCACCCCGTGTACTGCAATCCAATCCTCTCTTGCCACCACTGCCTCCATTTCTATGGACTCTACTGTTTCTTCTGCCTCGTTCAATGGTGTTTCTGGCCTAACAGGTATTTTTTTGGAACTCGCCACACTTTCCCCACAAAGCCTGGAAGCCATGTGATAACACTGTCTGTCCCATACTGAAACATCTCTAGATCCACTGGCATCCCTCTCTGCACTGTGCGTCCACAATATGCTTGGACAATCAGCCTTACATTTAACATTTTTTTGCCTGGTGTTGAGCACACTATGCCCTTGTCTGTGAATGAGATGGTCATGTTTAGTCTGCTCATGATGTCTTGTCCCAGTATGTTTCCAGGTGTCTGTCAAGAGTATAGTAAAGGTAGTGATATTTTGTGATCTCCTATAGATAGTGAGATATTATCAGTACAAGGAACAACTTCCCGAGCCCCAGAGACTCCTTGAGTGTTCATGGCATCCCCTTTATATGGTATAAAAGGGGCTTTGTCCGGTTCCTGAATGTACGGAGTTATTGTATCCGTATTCGGAAATCCATATAATATCTTTCCAATAGCTTTCGTTTTGGTGTGGCATACAATGTAGGTATTGTTCAAGAGTCTGGTTGGTCCTCTCCGTCTGACCATCAGTTTGGGGGAGGCGACTGGTTGATAGCCTTACGTTGATTTGCGCCAATTGACAGCATTTCTTCCAAAATTGCAAAATGAATTGACTACCTCGGTCAGAGACCAATACAGAAGGAAATCCATGGATTCGAACAATGTTTTCAAGAAATTCCTTGGCCAAAATCGAAGCGGAAGGTAATCCTTTTAAAGGAATAAAGTGGGCCATTTTGGAAAAAAGATCCACAATGACTAGAATGATGTTAAACCCATTACAGAGAGGTAGATCTGTAATGAAGTCTAAAGGTGTGCCATGGTGTAGGTGGAATATCCAAAGGTTGTAAAAGGCCAGCTGTTTTTTTCTTCTGACTTTTGTTTTGGGCGCAGATACCACAAGACATCACAAATGACTTTGCGTCCTTTCGCCAGGTGGGCCACCAGAATTGTCTTTTAATTTTAGCTTCAGTTTTTGCGATACCTGGGTGTCCTTCCAAAAGGGCGTCATGATAATTGGAGATGACTAGTTCTTGTAGTTCCTTGTGTGGTAGAAATAGACGTCCTTGATAGTAAGGCAGATCATTGATGACTGAATAATCTTGGCCTTTCTTTACCCAGTCCTGCAGGGCTGCTGGATCGAAAAGTTGTTGGATTTTTAAATGAATGTCTTCTAGAGTCTGTAGAGTAGTTATGCCAAGAATTCTTTGTTCTGAAATTATAGGCACCGGTTCCGGGTTCGAATATACTTCTCCCATCCATATTCGGGATAAGCATCTGCCTTGCTGTTTTTACAACCTGGTCGATAAGTGATCACGAAATCGAATTCGGCAAAGAATAATGCCCACCAACGTTGACGCGATGATTGGGCCTTGGCTGTTTTCAAATACTGCAGATTCCTGTGATCGGTGATTACAGTGATGGTATGCCTGGCACCGAGAAGATAATGCCGCCAAGCCTTGAAGGCGGACTTGATGGCTAGTGACTCCTTATCAGTAACCGCATAATTTAATTTGGGTGCTGAGAACTTTCTTGACCAAAATGCTACTGGATGAAGTTGACCGGTTTCGGGATCCTTCTGGGACAGGACAGCTCCCATGGCTAAACTGGATGCATCGTTTTCAACTATGTATGGAAGCTCAGGGCGTGGATGCTTTAAGACAGGTGCAGATGTGAATTTCGATTTTAGCTCTTGGAAGGCTCTTTCATCCTCTTCAGTCCACAAAAAACATTTGTTTTTTCGCAAAAGTGCTGTGATGGGGTGTACAATATGTGAGAATTCAGGAATAAATCTGCGATAGAAATTAGCAAATCCAAGCATGCTTTGTACCCCTTTAACAGAACTGGGTGATGGCCACTTGAGGATTGCGTCCACCTTTCGAGAGTCCATTCAAACTCCTTTTGGAGTCAGGATAAATCCCAGGAATTCAACTTCTGTAGAATGAAAAACACATTTCTCCAATTTTGCGTATTACTTGTGCTGGCTTAGTTTCTCTAGGACTGCACGAACGTGCTTCACATGGCCTGATTCTGAGGAGGAGTACACAAGAATATCGTCTATGTATACGACAACACAGACGTCAATGAGTTCACGAAGGACATCGTTCATAAAATACTGGAAGGCTGCTGGTGCATTGCACAACCCGAAGGGCATCACCTGGTATTCGCCGAACCCGTACTTGGTGCGAAAGGCAGTCTTCCATTCATCGCCTTTGTTTACATGTACCAGAGGATATGCCCCTCGGAGGTCTAACTTAGTGTAGATACAAGCATCCTATACTTGGTCTAGTAATTCGGGGATCAGAGGCAATGGATATCGGTTTTTTACCCTAATCTGATTTAATGCACAGTAGTCTATGCACATTCTAAGGTCACCTTCCTTTTTAGGCACGAAGAATAGAGCTGAGGATGCAGGAGATTTGGATGGACGAATGAAGCCATTAGCAAGGTATTGGTCCAGATATTGTGGTAGGTGAAGATTTTCAGGTTCCGTAAGGGCGTAGATTCTACTTCATGGAGGTTGCGCACCAGGCACTAGGTCAATTTGACAATCGTATGAATTGTGAGGTGGTAAGGTATTTACCTGTTCTTTTTGAAAAACATCCTGAAATTCTTGATATTCCTGAGGTAACTACACAACTGGATTAGTAACAGTGGCCAGGCTTTTGTTCAAGGTTTTTTCTGGGTAACAGTTGTGTGCACAATCTGGGAAGGTCACTCTCTTCTCTCGCCAATCAATACAATGATTATGTGTTTCCAACCATGGCATTCCCAGAATTATTTGGAATGGTGGGGCCTTGATTAAATCAAACAGAATAGTTTCTTGATGCCCATCTTGACCCAACAGTGTCAGCTCAGTAGTGGAATGAGCTACAGGCCCAGAGGCAATTTCAGTTCCATCGACTTTGGTGATGACATCCGAAGCGGTCTTTTTGCAAAGGGGTAGATTCATCCTTGAGGCCATTTCGTGGTCCATGTAGTTTCCTACGGCCCCGCTATCAATGTATGCCCTTACTGCGTGCATACGTGATGGCTGCCTTGGATCAATTAGGACCATTGGTATAATTAGGTGGGAGGTCTGAGTGTCCTTCTTTAAGCTCAGCAAGTGGACCTCTACGCTTGTTGGGCGTGGTCGTTTCCCGAATCAGGCTCTATTTGACTTTTGTCAGCAACTCCTACTACTTTCTTGGGCTGTTTTTTAGGGCAATCCCGTAGAAAATGTCCTGCGGTTCCACAGTACAGACACAATTGCATCTGCTGTCTCTTTTCTCTTTCCTTTTGAGTTAAGGGTCCTTTAACCCCTCCGATCTGCATAGGTTCTGATGCATCTGTTCCTTTGTAGGTAACATTGGGTTTAACCCATACCCGACTCTCGAACTTAGCTCAATCAGCCTTTCTATTCTGAAGTCGGTGGTCTAACAGGACCACTAAGTCTATATATTCTGCGCAATCCTGAGGTGGGTTCACAACTTGAGCCAAAACATCTTTGTGTTCTCCCCGAAGCCCACAATGAAATAATGTAATTCGTTTCTCCTCAGGCCATCCGGTTTCCACCACCAACCTATTGAAGGTTGGGATATAGGTTAGCAGATCCTGATTACCCTGTCGAAGGGATAAAAGGTCTTTATCCAGGGCCTGTCCCTGTGAATGTCTGGCGAATAGCCTTTCCATGCTTCTTTGAAAACCCTGAAAATCCCGAAGAAGAGGGTCATCCTGGTTGACTAGTGGAATTGACCAGTCAGGTGCGCTGCCACTAAGATATGATAGTACAAAGGCTACTTTGGCTTGGTCATTTGGAAAAGCTCCAGGTCTGCATAAAAAGTGCAAGCGGCATTGATTCATAAACTCTGCAAACCTTTTTGGGTCCCCAGCAAAGCGTTCGGGTGGAGCTAAAGGAATAGCCCCTGGTAGGATCACTTGCACAGGATTGCTGGATGAAACAGGAGCTGGGTTTCCCCTGAGTCCAGGTAGGGGTGTTTGCCCAGCTTGATTTTGTAGCAGTTGTCTAACAAGATCATCTGTGCGTTCCTTTAACACAATCAGTTCTCTCCTGAGGGCATTAGTCTCTTGGCGCGCAGCGTGCACTTCCGCCCTAAGTTCCCCTAATAATTGGGCTAGTTGGTCTGTTTTGGAGGTTTCCATAACGCCCGGGTGGGAATTTATAGATAGGCTTCGCGTTCTGTTATGCTCACCTGGCTCCCACAGGGGCATCGATCGGATCCGGACAGCTGCGACCTCCTCCAACGTGAAGCCTAGTGCAGAGATGACAGACAGGACTGGACCGCCTAATCTCGTCTGCTTGACCTGTAGAAGTATTCTCCTGCAAGTGGAGAAAGGGATTTAGCCGCCTGTGGATTTTTGTAATGGCACCCCACTGTTCTCCCCACTAATCACCACCAATATTCACTTTCAGTAAGCTCACCTTATGTTTGTAAATGATGAGCTCTCCATCCTGCATGGAATGCAGGGGCGCGTAGATACCAGTTACTTCACTGGTTTGAAGGCGTTGGAAGAGTTCTGGATGAATATTGACTCCGAGGTTCCAGGCAAGAACCCGTAAGTATAAAGTTCAAAGAGTTCAATATGTCCGATGTTCACTCTTGTACCTTCCTTTCTTGTGTTGCAGCTGGGTCCAAGGGAAGATTGTCTTGTGGTAGCTGAGGGTGTTCAGGTAAGAGTCTGTATTACCCAACACTGTCCGGCAAAAGATGCGTGTGTTTAAATTGCTGGTTTCACTCTCCTTACAGGTGCGGCGTAAGAAGTTGCGGTTTGTTACGGAATAATGCCTCTGGTAATCAGGTAAGTCTATGGTGGAGATGTTGTATTTGTTGGCTCTCTCGGCTCACCTTATGTTTCTTTTGCCCCCTAGATGGTGGAATTCCACGGAGAAAATGATGGAGGCTGTGCCGGATCGAAAAAAATGGTGTGAGTACTGGTGAGTATGATGCGGCGCTGCAGCTGGCGATGCGACGCATGTAGAATAATGTCCTTTTCAAGTTCGAAGACGTGATGGATCCGGAATTCAGGTAAGAACTGAAATAACATCTGTTTTCTAAACTTTCCTTCTTCTTTCTTCTATTGCTAGGAGCTCTGGATTCGAGACGGGCTTGGCTGAAGACTGGATGCCGACTGCAGGCACGGTGAGCGTTACGCTGCTGGATGCAGAATAACGCGAAGCATGTGCTGCTGTTCGGGCGTGGTTTAAATAGCCTCCAAAGTAGTTCCAGGTAAGAAGTCCCTAGAACCACACCCGAGTAAAAAATAGTCCCTGTAGTAAAATAGTCCCATCCAGGCCTCACGTTGGCTTGGATTCATTTGCAGCATGGTCTGCACGAGGTAAGTAAGTCTATGAGCCTGGCGCCTATGGCGCCAGGACTGATTTCTATTATGAGCCTGGCGCCTAAGGCGCCAGGACTGAACCCAGACAGCCCCCAGCCGGGGCTGCTGAGGTTTTATTAAATATCTGGATGCCTGCTTCCGGGGCTGATGGGCTTGATCCGGATGCCCGGGAGTAGGCATCATGACAATACCTTTACCTGACCTCAGGTCGAGGTTTTTTTCGATATTCTGCTGTTTAGGGAGAAAAGCTCAATGCAATGATAATACTTTCCAGTGTCTATGAGCCTCTCTGGCTCTACACCTTATCAGGCATGCTCCGTGCACCGCCCCTCCTTCACAACTACTGTCACACCCACAATCTTGCGCATGCGCCTTCCGCGAACCACTGCTGGTTCACCTTGTCTGCCAATCCCAACTTTCCAATACTTGCTCCTCACCATGTCAAGCTCTCTGTGTCCTGTGTGCAAACCTAGGGTGACGTCACCAAGCTACCAGAACAACATAGAATAATCAAATATTGCGCACACACTCTAATAGCCCATTACTCACAAACCACACAAAGACCCCACAGATGTCTTCCTGCACTCCAGGCAGAGTATACCAATATTCTCTTGTGATCGAACTGCACCCTCTGCGTTGCCTAGCGTGAGAAACGACTCACTTCAGGAGACTTAACTCGTCGACTCACCTTGCGCAATCTAGACCATCTCCCTTGCTAACCCTTAAGAGATACTGTCATCTATAATCCTAGCTAAAATGCTCAACCCACAGGAATACTGCTATTCATATATCTTTTGTAATCAAAGCCCTCAAGTCGATAGTCTAGGTCTTTCACCAGAACCTTTTACCTCTAAGACTGAATGTGCCCTAAACACAGAAAAGGGACTTCTGCCTCTGCTCCTGTCCCTACTCTCTCTAACAATGGCAATACTCGACAATACTAGACAATACTCCACAATACTGAATAGCCTCCCTCACACCCACAGTTGCCATTAGACTGGGTCAATAATTACACTCTGTGGTTTGCTAGTACTGCTCAGATGCTGGCTCCCCGTCAAGGTGCTCACCTCCCCGTCTTGGTCTGCCTGGACAACTCACTGACTTCGGGCAGGATGATTCACAAGGGGGTCCTGACGACCTGTACACAGGCACGCATTGTTCCCCTCTTCTCGAAATATGCAAGGGTCCTGCAGCTTCTCAGTTTCGGCAGCGAAGGAGACAACCTGGTGCCGTGCTGGCACAGCCAACCATGCCCCTACTACAAATTTGTAGGGACAAACTCACAGGTATGCCAGAGGGCCACTAGGAGTTTGTGGACTCTGGGAGGCCCAACATCTTCCACAGGAGAAACAGAGGACTCAGTCAACGGCAAGTTCACACTGTGTTTTATGACAGAAAAAAACAACAGGGATAAGCACTGGGACAGAAGAAATCTGTGGACGTCTCAACTTTTCCTGACTTTCAAAATCATGTCTCTGCTCCCTCACTACTTAGGTGTCTCTCCAAAAACTATCGACATGTGGGATTGGCCACCAGGAACCTTATAACCTATTGGGTCACTGATATGTGTGATTCTACTGGCTCTCCCATGTCAGGTGGCGACATGGTCCACCCACAAGTCACTAGCTATAACAATGTTCCAGTGTGAAGGTCTTTCCATTGCTTGTTGCCTGTTGTTACCCACCCATAGGATACTGAACTGTGGTTAACTAGACCTGACGTCCTTAGGCCTGGGATCTGCAAAGGTTCTCAGCTCTTGCTGTAGCTTTTCAAGGTAATAAGACGGTGTATGTGTCTGCATTGTAATGTGTGTGTACCACCTTAGTCTATGAGGGTGCTCTTTTGATCGGCACAACACTTGTCTCACATTGTAGCATCTTTGTTGCAGTCTTCTGTCTTGTAGCCTGAGATAGGCTCCCTTTCCCAGTGCTGGTCGCTGTCCATTGTCTGCGTCCGGGTCACGTGTTTGGAGAGCATGATTTTGAGCTGTTGAGCTCTGAATATTGAGGAATTATTCATATTTACTGCAGCTGGTGTTTTTTTCGATCAGAGAATGGAATGTCATCCGTATCTTGTGGCCTTGGCAGCGGGTCCTGTCTCACATTGTTTGCTCTTTGTCCAGCCTGAATTCAGCTGCATTTTTCCTAAACCATTATATCATGCAGTTTCTACAGTTTCTACAACTCTTCACAATGGGCTCATTAACAATAGTCTCTCAATGCAATGGATAATGCATAACCTAGAGATCTAAAGTAACTACAACAGCCCTGAGGAAGCACGAACAGTAAAAGTATGGCAGCAATGTTATGTCCTTGTTACTGTAAAGCTTTTTATAATATATGTATTTATTTTGTAATGCGCTAGATAACAGGCCTGGAGGCATGGTGGTGCTAACAGGACAAACAAACACACAACATAAAATAACCGCAGGAGTCGACAGCGGAGAAGATAGGTCAAATGGACGGTGTGCAGAGTCAAATTATTGAGCATACATTTTTCAAATAGATGGGTTCTCAATCTGCTCTTGAAAAGTTGCAGGTTGGGACATGACCTCAAATCTAGCGCAAGCAAGATCCACAACCATGGAGCAGCATGTGGAAAAGATCTATGTTCCACATAGGACAGATGCACTCTCGGCATCTCTAATAGCTGTTTGAACTAAATACACATTAATAAGAATTTGTGAATAAATTCAATATGCAATAATTCCTGAACAATTGTTTTATCATAACATAAAACTGAAACATAATCTATGAATGTAGGGATTGTTTTGTATTGCAATCTGCACACTGGTATACATTAGTTTTATTATTCCCTCACAGGAACTTTGTGTCCCCTTCCCCTTTCTAGTAGGACTACTTCACAAAAAGTGCACTAGATTGCATATCTGGGAATGGTAACTTTTTATAAAGAATATTGTATATGTTTAGTCCATGTTTTTCAAATTGTGATTTGCTCAGTAAGACGGGTGTGATACTTCTATTATGACTAAAATACATACTGGAAATATTTATAAGAAATCTATATTGGCAAATGTTAAAACCGTTACTTTGCAATGTTAATAGAATCAAATAATATCTTTCTTTAATAGCTTCTTTGGCAAAACATAAATCACAGCATCCTCTTCGCTCAAGATATCTATTTCTTTACAGGCTGACAGGCTGCTGTCAGCAATGGCTTTGAGCGCTCTACCAAACCCTCACTTGACAATTCAACTCCACCCAAAAAAATGGTCAGACAGACACATAGGGACTTCCAATGGGACCTTCCCATAAAAAAAAACACTTTTGTAAATCAGGCCCATAGAGTGAGAGGGGGAGTGAACGAGAGAGAGAAAGAGAGAGAGAGAGAGAGAGAGAGAGAGAGAGAGAGAGAGAGAGAGAGAGAGAGAGAGAGAGAGAGAGAGAACAAACTTGAGCACAGTGATAGGTGGGGAGATGGGGAGTGCCAGATTGGCCTATTGTGTGAGTGAGGACAGCTACTATAAATTATTTTCTATAGATGGATATCATTCCAAGATGTACAGTCTGGCATGTATTCTTCTATTTTGAACATCTCCCTGTTTGAGAGGGGGACGGGTCATATAGCACCAATGGCAATTCCTGGTTTCTTTGTCAAACATCAAAGAAGATTTGGGTATCATATGGCTAAATACACAACTTTACACAGGAAAAGGTATACCAAGGATAAAAAGGGTGTTAGCTGTAAGAACAAAGTACATATTGCGCACTGCCCTTAGCCCTCGTGTCATGTTTCACAACACTCACCCTACAATTAAAGTGTGTGTTACCATGAACACCACACTGTCTTTTCAAACAACCACACGATTTAGCTGTGAAGAATCAATGCATACAACATTTGTCATTCTAAGGAGGTCTGTCATGTCCTCTCAGGAGTCAATGATTGGGGAATCCAGCTTCCAGGGTATGGATGGCTCTCACCTAGCCAGTGAAACCTACACATTATTTGTGAATAAGATGTTGTAGCATTTTGTTTCAGGTACTTAAAGCACGTTCTGCTTTTTTTCTTTTTTTGTCAGCATTTTGTGTCAGGTAATTAAAGCACGTTGTGTTTTTTTTTTCTCCAAGCTTTGTTCAGCATTTTGGAGATATTAACACAACAAGCAGTAAATCAACCCATTAAACTGTGAAAGAAAAGAAAAGGACCACCAGTTCGAGCCTCAGCAGCTTAATACATCACATTAATTAAAGAAAGTTGATGTGTCGAAGAATCTGCGGCCTGTAGGTCAAATGTTCACAGGCACTCAGGAACCAAATTATGGGGATCCAGGCCCTGTAGGAGGCTTGGTATGAGTTATTAAGTATGGCAGTTATTTTCTCCATGACCCCCAGTGTCCATACCCTCACCCACCATTATGCTATTATCGGGCTGCCAGGTGATTTCCAAGAGGAGGTTAGCGTTAATCTTTGGGCCATCAAAATGTGATTGATCACCTTTGTTTTTTGGACCTCCTAATGGATAGCTACCCTCCTAATCTGAGTCCCCCAGTATGATCACCCTGGGATCCCAAGAGAGTGAAGCCCCTCTGAGGTCCCTTATATGAGTGATAATCCCCTGCCAGTATGTTTGTCATGGTTTACAAGACCACCATACGTGCTGTAACGTATCCTTTTCCCCACAAACCCGCCAGCATGTGACAGGAATATTGCAATAATGTCATGCAACCTATTTGGCGACATATACCATCAACGCATAATCTTATACCTGCATTCCTTCACTCCTAGATGCCCTGTGAGTGCTTTCCCAGATGTGAGCCTATCATTAACAGCATTGGATTCCTTACAGAACAGATATCAGAATATATTGATCATCACCTCGAACCACTTTCCATGTCATTATCATCTTACATCAGAGATACAACTCATATTATTCAACAATTGGAAACCATTCATTGGGAACACAATTACTGGCTCATTACAATGGATATCTCTGCACTCTACACAAGCATTCTCCATACCAAGGGATTACTAACAACAGAATACTTTCTCAAAACGAGATCCATATCTTGAGCAGAACCAGATGAACTTGGAAATGCTATATTTCACTCTGAGCAATTATATATTCACATTCAACCAAAAAACATACAGACAGATTCAAGGTGCCGCCATGGGTGCCAAATATGCCCCACCATATGCCAATTTATATATGGGGCATTATGAACTAGAGCACGCATGGCGGCACCCATCGTTTACCAACCATAACAATGTTATTTTTGGAGTCGCTACATTGACAACATCATCATGATTTGGAACAGCACTATCCCACAATTTCAGAATTATTTTCAACACCTAAACAGCAATACTTAGAACTTGAAACTTACCACTGAATATTGCCAATCAAGAATCAATTTTTTGGACATCACCCTTTACATAGAAAATAACATGATCCACACAACTTTATATACAAAACCAACTGCAGCAAATAGTTTACTTCATGCAACAAGTAATCATCCCCTTCATGTCATCAACAACATCCCCTTTGGAGAAATGTTAAGAAAAAAGAGGAACTGTACCACCAACTAAGAATTTGTTAAACATGTATCAGACACAATGAATAATTTCAAATAAAGAGGATATAGTCAACATCTGATCTCTAAGAGATAGCATAAGACTCACAACAGAACCAGAGATCAGCTCTTACAAGAAAAAGGACAATTCTCCACAACAGCCAGTTCTCATCACAAAACACGTTTTATCACCACGTACAGTACCAACAACAAAACCATAAAAGGAAAAGGATAATTGAAAATAATTGGAATTTCCTAAAGGCAGACTCAGATTTACACAAATTATTGGATGATCAACCTCTTGTCACTTTTCGTAAAGCTAAAAATTTAAAAGATCAATTAAGTACATCCCACTTTCAATTAAAGAAATTGATCACAACAACTCCGGACACAATGTGGTTGCAACCAACATTACGTGGGAATTACACGTGTGGACAGTGCCCAATGTGCAAATATTCAGCACATGCCAAAACCACCATCCTTAAACCTAATGGTACAAGAGTTAAAATTCAACAAATGATCAACTGTAATAGACGATATCTACGCAATTTAATGTTTATGCCATCGTATATACATAGGAAGCACTCAAGACAAGAATTAGCAAACATATTAGAGCAATTCAAAATAATGACTTAAGATCACCTATAGCTATGCATTTTTTGGAAGCCCACAAACCAGAACAACTGCAAGATCTCAGGTTTTTTGGCATTGAAAAACTATGTCCTCACCCACCTGCTCCCCGAGAGGGCAATCTAGAACAACTTCTCAGGAAACAAGAAGCGAAATGTAACATGGACTCCTGTCATTCTGGTTTGAATTCTGATCAGGTGCTGTTCCATTTTCTATAAACAATAGCAAGTACTCAGACAAATGTTCACTTTTGATGTGACTTCCTCTTAACTGTACAGGATACACAACTGCTAAACTATTCACAAATATATTTTTGGTCTTTTTTACAATACTGTCACTATGTTACCCCACGTTTATTATTATTTGAAAAGTTCAGCTCTACAATGGTCTTTATACAATAATGTTATTAAGTCTCATTCTGGTGAGTAACATTTAAGAAATGTAGTTTAAGTGTATTTCTCAATTTTCATAAGCCAAACAATGATGGTTATTCAGTCAATCTTTTACTTTATAACAAAGATAAATCATTAGTAGGGCCATGTCACATATGAATCTAGTTCCCTTGGTTTTCATATAACTTGAGAACCCATGAACACATCACCATTGTCAAGCCTATGGGCCTCATTACAACCCTGGCGTTAAGGGGTTAATGGCGCCGTAAAAGGCTGCCGCGCCGTTAAACCCTTAACGCCCGATTTACACTTTAACGCCTGCTTTTTGCAGGTGTTAAAGTCCAACCCGCTAAGGGACCTTGGTGCTAATTACGGCACCGTAATTTACGGTGCCGTAATTAGCGCCTTCCAAATTCCCATTGAGCCCTATGGGCCAAAAATGGGAATGGGGAAGGGGCCATGGTGAATGGGGATTTACCGCCCCGCCAACCTTGGAATGGGGCAGTAAATCCGCCATCCACCATGGCAGAATCCGGCATGGACCATGGTGCTAATAGCACCATGGTCCAACGCCAGGGTTGTAATGAGGCCCTATGTGTTTACCTATCAAAGATGGCTGCCCTACATGTGTCTATGACATTGTCATGTTTATGCACGTGATGAAGTAATTGCGCACTTTTTAGGACAGCCATTTTGGTTCACATTTATGGCTATCGGACCACAATTATCCTACTACTTCTAAATTCTCAATTTCTCTGACCAGGACAGCGCTTCTTTGAACCTTAATAACAATAAGTCAACTTTTCACTAAGAATAATGGCATTTAATTAACAGCTTATTATAAGAGTTACCAATTACAAAGACGTTTATTTAATCCAAAGGCACACTATTTGTGATGAACCAAAAAGACATGAATATAATCAGAACAACCTTAATCCAAGATCCTAACACCATAGAGCAATCATAAGTAAGTACCATTTTCTATTTCGTCCTTTTGTTTTACTGACAAATCGAAATTGACCCACAACTTTTGATCTGTCTTCGGTTTACAGGGTACAATCCATATCATCTATCATCAATTGAGCCACTACCATGCACAAGTAAAGCCAATTTATGTTCTCAATACATACCAAAGACTTTTCACTACCAAGTGCCACAAAGGTCAACTTTGAACGTAACCGTATGAAGTTAATACAGGTCTCCAGTTACGTCAACCTTGAATTTAACTGTATGAAATCAATACAGGGGTTGATAATCAAGGATTGTTTCTTTCATTTAAAAACTATTGTATGAAACCAATACAGGTTGAAAAGGTCTAATGTGAACCATACCTCCTGAAGAACCGCACATAATGATGAGCGGGGAAACACGTGTCGAGGTTTTCTTAGCAAACAGAGGTTTTTCAAGCAAATACATAGATCTACTCTGGACACAATATACTGTTTACTGTGTATTTTTCTTAGTACAGGCGCAAACCAGGACAACCGATTTTTTACATGTGAGCCCAGGACGTATCCTGGATTTAGATCCTCAAATCTGCCTCCCACTTCTGCATGTAAGATAAGCTGTCAGAGACATCAATCAGGTCAAGCAGTCGGTAGCAACTGGAGGTACTGTTTCTGGACAGTCCCTCTGCAAATGTCAATTCGATCCCCCTAGACTCGCTTGTCCGCCGGCTTCTGACTTTGGTATTTGTGATCCAATGGCAAAACTGGGTGTACCAAATTGTTCCCTTTCGTCTAGGGTAAACTTGGACTTGCAGGCTTCAAAGGTCAGGGGCAACAACTCGGCATATAATTATCCCAATCTGAGCTTCACTGAAGTCTCCCAGGCCGCGAATGACCAGTCCATCATTCCTGGGCCGAAATCTGGATTTTTCAGCACAGGTGTTTTAGGCCCCAACCCCGGAGGAATCTTCAGCATCGGTCTCCCCATGTCCCAGTATGCTAAGGAGGCTTGGGTGGTGCTTAAGAGTTTGTCCTTATCCTCGCGAGCCCTGGCTGTCATAAATAGTTTGTTTTCTAAAGGAACGGGTGTGACCTCCTGTTCCAGCTCGACCCATTTTTCCCTTCCCCATTCCAATCAAACAATGAGCTAAGTTGGGCCGCTATTAGATATCTTTTGTGAGATGGAACCCACACACTCCTACTGTCAAGGGGACCACATAAGCACCTTCCAATTCACCTGGAACCTCTCCCCTCCCCAAATACAGGTCAGTGTGTTCCCTCATAATTGAGGGACAGGCTTTATTGGGATTTTGACCGGAAGGGCACAAAACATGTACAATAGCTTAGGAATAAGGTACATCTTGACCACTGCCATCCTTCCCAGCCAGGAGACTTGTTGGTGCTCCCACCTTTTAATATCATCCTCACATTCATTGAAAAGGCTTGGGAAGTTTGCTTTATATAGTGCATGGACAGTTGCTGTTAAGTAAGTTCCCTGGTATCCTAGCTTGACTGAGGCCCACTTTAAGCAGAGGGAAGCAAGGAAGTCCTGCAGAGAGTCCTTCTTCTGCCCAATTCTCATCCCCACTTATTTCTCGTGATTAATGGAGAATCATGAGCAGATGCCAAACCTCTCAATAATCCGCATAGCTTGAGGGATGGACCTTTTAGGATTGGTTAGGAACAGGATTACATCGTCTGCATAGAGGCCAATATTATGTTGCCCGCTCCCCGTAATGAAGCCCGAGATGAGATGATCCTCCCTTATTAGTTGGACCAAGGGATCCATTGCCAAAACTTATAAAAGCAGAGACAAACAACAGCTCTGCCTGGTTCCCCACCTAATGTTGATCGTCCCCGTGCACATTTGGTTCACCCAAATCAATTTGTAGGAAGCAAAGAATTTAGCGAACACCAACTTACGAAAGAGAGGGCAAAAATCATAGGCACTTAATACCTCTCATAGGTATGGCCATGTCAGGCTATCAAACGCCTTGTTTGCTTCTAAGGACAGTACCACTGCTGCTTGGTTCATGCAAAGCCCCATCTCAATCAGGTTCAGTGTGCACCTCAAACTGTCAAAAGTAGATCTGCCCCGAATGAAATATGTTTGGGCATCATTGAGAAGGTTTGACAGGATCTCTGTGAGCCTATTGGCTAACACCTTCATGAATGTTTTTTTGCTGTTAAGCACCACTTTTGGTCTATAAATGGTGCATTTGACAGGGTCTTACCCCGGTTTCCAGTTAGGTGAGGTCTTGGATTCCCCCTGGGACCCGAGACTCGCCGACTAACCCCAAATGAGTTGAAGGCCTTCATCCGTGTGGGGTTAAATTTAGAATTGAACGTTTTGTAAAATATGTTGGGGAATCCGACTGCCCCAGGGCCTTACTGTTTGGGAGATTTCAATTGACCCAGTCCTCCTCCTGCTCTATGATCAGGCTCTTCAATGTGTACTTATTTGTCTGTGACAACTTGGGGAGCCGGGACAAGTCCATAGAATCCAGGAACTCCTCATGGATTGTGTTTTCTCTGCAAAAAATGTTGTGTAGTAGTTTTCTATTATTGGGCTTTGGCTACCTCATCTCAGTGAAGGATCCTTTATGGTCCCGCAAGGCTCCAATGCAGTTACGTACCTGTGTCTGTTTTAATTTGGCCACTAAGAATGAATGTGCCTTATCCCTTCTAGAATAGTAGTACTGTTTGGCATGTAACAGAGATTGTGCAGCAGTGCCAGCCTGCAGGGTCTCATGACCCAATTTATTTGGAGGGCCCTCAGTGACCTCTGCATGTTTTTACACTTATGCTCTCCCTCCTTAATCTTCAGCCTGTTCTCAAGCTCCTCTCATGAATGAGCTTTAGCATGCACTATAGCTTCAGTACTCCCAATAAGCTCCCTCTGGAATATAGCCTTCCCCGCGTCCCACACCAGCCCCAGGTCCAACTCCCCCCAGATCGTTCTCCTGTAAATCAAGGTTTACTTTGCTCATTTCCTGCTTTAACACTGAGTCCCTTAAAACTGCCCTATTAATTTGCCATTGCGCCCATTCTTTGGGAGGTGGTGCAAGTCCATGTAGGGTGAGCGTGGCTGGGTCATGATCTGGGTGAAGCATGGGCTCAATTTCTATGGATCTCGTGTTACTAACCAGGGCAGAAGCTGTTAAGACCAGATCTATTCTCAAAAAGAATTTGTGAACTGCTGAGTAAAAGTAAAAATCACACTTCCCTGATGATGAAACCGCCAGGCCTCTACCACATCAAGCTCCCTCAGCATCCTTGTGACCGACCTAAAATCCCAAAGGTCTGCCGATGAGGCTGGGGATGTTTTATCTATGGTTATATGTGATTTTACTGACCACAACCACAGAGTGGTACATGCCATCGTGGGCAAAACACAGAAAAACAGATTTTGTTTAATTTCTTTAATTTTAGGGGTTCCACAACCAAGCGATCCAATTTCCACCCTTATAATGCCACCCCAACCCCATCCCGAACCATTTAACCCCTTACCCCACTAACCTTTATACATTTATATAAAGTTTGCTGTGTTTTTCAGTGTTATAGTCCTCAGTTAAATGCACCACTCTGTAATGTTTTTAGATGAAATGACTGGGTACTTTATCTATGAAGGGGCGATGACTAATTGATGCCCCCTCCTACAATCAGCTCTCACTCTTTGAACCCCAAGATAATAGGGATAAGGCACTCGTAGAATGTATCTTGGCCCTACTATAGTCAGTGGGAAACCCTCCAAGGAGCCCACCAGGGCCAGGTATTTCACCTCAGGATCTGCCAATACCGCTCCTACCCTGAAAGGGAGGTTTCTTGCCAATAGGATACAACACCTCTCCTCTTAACTCCTGCACTACAAAATTAGGATCCAGGATGCCTTCTGTTCTTCATTCTATGTTAATATCGGGGCAGGAGGTGGGTCTCTTGGAGGATCGCAATGTCCCACCATAGGGCTCCCAGCCACACCAGTATCAATTTCCGCTTCATCATGGAGTTAATGCTTCAAATATTCCATGAACCCACCCACAGTTCCACTGTTATACTGGAGAATGACACAAAAGAGTGAACTCTGCTAACAACACTATGGGGGGAGGTGGGAGTTAGCCACCATATTGCACCAACCCTCCCTATGAACTCTGCTGCAATCAGTATCTTGGTGATCTGAATTACACACATAATGCAAACTTTGACAAAACCATCAACTGTCATCGTAAACCCCCTAGGGGTACAATCAAACCACTTACCAAATATGTCCATTATGAGGACATATCTAGTGTAATAAGGACACACCAGCCCTGTTCATTATCTTTGAGACCCCTTCCTCTGCCATATTGATAAAACCACTCACTCTTTCCAGACTATATCAGCTCCATTGAACCCTGTGTGCTCTCAGAAACCACCTGCATGTAACTGCTGCTCAAGATCATCCTCCAACAGGCATCTCCAGGGAGGCACAACGTCCCAAAGAGGACAGTCCATGTTAATGAGTTTTCAGCTGGCCCGAACCAGGAGGGGACATGGGCCTCCCGCCATCACTCCGGCTTGGCTGTTTTGCCCTTGCTCTTGCCCAATGAACCTCGTAGCTTGGCGCATCTTTTCATTGACTCTTGCTGTGGGTCCTACTGACCCTCTTGACTCTCAATCTAACGTGCCTCTTTCCCCTCCATCAATGCTGACACCTCCTTCTCTTTGGTCATGGAGTATTTTACCCCACCAATGTCGAAGGGCAACTTGCATGGGAACCCCCATCTGTAGGGGATTTTCCGCTCTTGCAATCATGTACGGACTACATTTAGTTTTTTGCGTTTCTAGAGGGTGGTACTGGAACAGCAACAGGTTGGAACACCTAAATTGGTCTGCCTTCAACTTTCTGGCTTCATGTATCACCTGGTCTTTCTGGCAGTAGAAATGCACCCTTGTGAGCATGTCTGGGCACAACCCGTTCTTTATCTGAAAAGCAGTATTGACCTGGAGAGTACAGAATAAAGGCCTTGCCATCCAACATCTGTAGTATGGAGCGGAGCAAATTCTCTAATTAAGAGCTTAATTCTAGGTCTGGAACCTACTTTGGGATTCACCTGACCCGAAAATGATTTCGCCTTGAGTGATTTTATGCATCCCCCTGCTTGAACAGAATTATTTCCAGCCACTGCTCGAGATATTCTATCCTCTCCGAAAGTGTGGCCACTTCAGGGCCTTCTCTGCCACTGCACCCTAAAGCTCCTCAAGCCTACCCTCAGTGCCTGTGACATGAGATTGCAAGTCCATGACCATGCTTGCCAGCTTATCTATTCTCCCCTGTATCTCTTGCTTCAACTCGAGCTTTAGCTCCATCAGCATGTCCGTGACATCCACCTTTGTCGCTGCCACAACCGAGGAGCACACCTCTGTGGGGGATATTGGGGCATGGAGCTGCAATGAAGACTTGTTAGTGGATACTTCCTGCAATTCCAGCATCTGCTTAATGCTCCCTGATGAGGGTGCTTTATACTTCCCCCCACCTGACCTTATTGCCCTCCAATAGGACTTAGAGACAGGCATTGCATTTTGTTTTTTGTTTTTTGCTTTGCTCTGTCCCCGTCACCCTTCCACTCTTGTGCTGGGGTGTCCTCTGACGGACAGTGAAGAGGTACAGCGTGTGTCTCATGTCACTGAAGGAAGACAAAGCCACTCTTCATACAATAGTAACAGGGGAGGATAGCATTTCTTGCAAAAGGGGCAAGCAGAATACCCCAAACTAGAGCAGCCAAAAAATGTATTTGGCCACTCGGTCATCACCAAATCACATTGTTCCATAAGCATCTCTGTTTCCTTCTGCCCAATCATGGGGATGCAGTTCACATGCAATGGCTTTCTCATCCAACAAACTGAACTGTTGTAAGGATTCCTTTTCAGCCAGTATAAATGCCCCAATTGCGTTACTGCATATACATCTGCCTTCACTTCTAACCCAAGAGCGTGTATGCAGAGCACTTGCAGTGACACTCTCATCCATCAAACTGGGCTGCTGTAAGGGTACCTTTTCAGCCAGTGTAACTGCCCAAACTGTTCAGCAAAGTTTGAAAACAGTCTATCCCTTTAAGAAAACCTTAGTGCAAGTGAACAACTGTGGAGCGCTGTTTTTGTTTTTAGCAGGGCTGGCAGGAGGACTCTGCCTGGCATAGATATCCCCAACGTTGTCTGGGCTTCTTCCTTCTCACTACTCCTTGCTGCAGCAGGGGACACTGGCAGCTTCCATTCGACTGTGCAGCTCAGGCCGCACAGAATAGCCACGCCCTCGTAGAGCGAGAAACGGGGGCGTAGGAGACCCATGAAATCTGGTGGGGACAGAGGACACCTTGGGGACTTTGCTTTTTTAAATTTATTTATTGTGTTTTTGTCAAAGAACTTGACTTTTCACAAAATTAACATAGCAATACGTATTAAATTGCATATATTGTCACTGTATAAAACAAGAGAAAAGAAGAAAAGAAAACAGAAAAAAATTAAGAAAAAGTAAAGCAGTTCAGAGTATAAAATTCTTCAATTTGGCGTCTCACTTCAGAAGGTTCAGTTCACATAAAAATGTTACCGCTTCCCAGGTCAAAAGGCTTTGATGGCCTGAGCATAGCTCGTCCCAAAAGGAATGGGTGTTCACCCACCATTCCTGGCTTGTCCACAAATCTCACAAACTTTACAACCCTCTTAACGGGGGCTTTGCTGCAGACACAAACCACAGAGTAAAATGATATGTCAAAACTTGTCTACAACTCATTATTCAGCTGGTGGTGGGTACCAAAAATGCAGTTGCATCCCTATTTTAAAACAAGTGTTGGCAACATAGTAATAGGTTATGGCATAAAATGAGTCTGCGGCCTGAGTGGCATCCATCCACCAAATACCCACGAAAGTTGCTAAAATAGCCCAAATAACATGATGCTGTGTCGCTCCCTCTCATGGCTTTTTTATTCCCACAAGGCGCAGGTAGTGGGCGGTGCTCTGACCCACCTCACACTGCACTGGTTCCTAATCCGAATTCAAGCCTAAAAAAAGCTCTCCCCGGCCCCCGGGCCAACCCTGCAATGCACACCTCCTCTCAGCCACAGCCACTGTCTTTTCCTGTTATCATGAAATAAAACAAGGGATCGCCGGTTTGCCCCTCACAGTCAATGAGGGAAAGACATTGTAAATACCTTGCATGGACAGAGGAAAAACACTCACCTTAAAGGCGCACACACGCAGGATTTAAACCTGTGGTAAGCCTGTGAGAGACCACCAAACTCTACTACCCATAAATGCTGAAAAATGAAAATGGTTAATGGACGCACCTCTAAGGATATCACTGATTACAACACCCTGAGGTATAAATATATATATGGCTTCTTAATATACAATGTTTTATATATATATATATATTGCATGGCCACGGTAGTTATGGTTAAGTTGCTGTTTCCATAGGAAGAACACTTTTTGGGCGGCTTATAACTTCGCTCTCCCTGGACGGATCCTCACCAAACTTTGCAAAAAAAGTATGTGGGTCACTCTGAAGTTTGCAAAGTTTGGTGAGGATTCGTCCAGGGGGGTCAAAGTTATAGGGGGGGTCCCAAAACTTTTTTTTTCCATAGACTGAATGGGAAACAAATTTTGCTTGCATCTACAGCCCAAACCGCTGGACGGATTTTCACCAAATTTGTAGCAGGAGCAGCGGCTTGGTCCCGAAAGCGTGCTTTTCCAAATTTGGTGAAAATCCGTCCAGTAGATTTTTTTAAAATGACCAAAAAGTAGGTAAAAAAAAATTGGTGAAATCTGTGTTCGGTCCGCGGACACACTTCCCTGTTCGCTTCGCGGACAGTGTTCTGATTGGCCAATCGGCTTGCGTGATGTTCACGGACATGCAACGTGTTCGCTGATTGGACGGCGTGAAGCGCGTCAGATTTTCGGTAGCGCCTGCCATCTTGGATTCGCGGTCGTCCGCGGACAGCGTGGTGAAACTTTGTTCAAAATTTGTATTTAGTAGAGTGTGTGTTGGTGTGTAGGAGTGTTTGGGGAGGGTGGGAGTGTATGAGATAGGATGAAAGTTGTGTTTTTTATGTGTTAGACGTTCCTTTTGTGTTCGATTTGTCTGTGGACATCACGGGTGTTCTGAAATGTTCTAAATAAACTGAATGGGTGGTGTTCTGAGGACTAAATATGTGTCTGTTTTGTTCGCAAGCAAACTGAAACTGTTCTAAGAACACTCGCAGTGTCCTGAAATGTTCGCAAATAAACAAAATGGGGGTGTCCTGAGGACGCTGTCCGTATTGTTTGTTGTCAAGTTGAATATGTTCTAAGAACACTTGCGGTGTCCTGAATTGTTCGCAAATACACAAAATGGGGGTGTTCTGAAGACGTTGTCGAACACTCGCTGTGTCCTGAAATGTTTGCAAATATGAATGGGGGTTGTGGCTGACAAGTTGAATGTGTTCTAAGAACACTCGCGGTGTCCAGAAATGTTCGCAAATAAACAAAATGGGGGTGTCCTGAGGACGCTGTCCGTATTGTTCTCTGTCAAGTTGAATGTGTTCTAAGAACACTCGCGGTGTCCTGAAATGTTTGCAAATAAACAAGATGGTGGTGTTCTGAAGATGGTTCTAAGAACACTCGCGGTGTCCGGGGAATGTTTTTAGGGGGTGTCCTGAAGACTCTGTCCGTATTGTTCTCTGTCAAGTTGAATGTGTTCTAAGAACACTCGCAGTGTCCTGAAATGTTCGCAAATAAACAAAATGGGGGTGTTCTGAAGATGTTTCTAAGAACACTCCCGGTGTCCTGGAATGTTCGTAGGGGGTGTCCAGAAGGCGTAATCCGTATTGTTCGCTGGCAAGTTGAATGTGTTCTAAGAGCACTCGCAGTGTCCTGAAATGTTCGCAAATAAACAAAATGGGGGTGTCCTGAGGACACTGTCCGTATTGTACTCTGGCAAGTTGAATGTGTTCTAAGAACACTCGCGGTGTCCTGAAATGATCTGATTACTTACTGGTAATCTTCATTACTCCTAGTCCTACTCTTCCTCATCACAGTACTGACGACCCTCCTCACCCTCCCTGCGGGGAAAGTCCCATGCTCCGGCTTGGTAATATGAAACTGAGTGATGTGGATGTGGGGGAGGAGTTATAGGAATTTAAAGAAATAGAAGAAGGTCCTTATCCGACTTTTTGTCCACTAAACAAATGATAAATCAGGATGCTGTGCGCCGACATTATGTGATAATCCTATCACTTGCCCCATCGACCTGGCTGACCTGCTTTTGCGACACTAAATCATATCTCCCGCCCCTAAGCCTGACATTATCAAAGCATTCATATTCCCCGTCTCTCTCCGTGACGTTACCAGGTGCGTAGCCAAATGCGCCCAGTCGTCTCCAGTCCTACGCGACTTTACACAGAACCCGGAAAACAACACAGATCATCTCACAACACAGCGTGCCACAATTCGGAATAGGAAACTGTGATTTAAAAGCAAACAGAAAGATTGTACTTTTCTTAAAGTACCTTTATTTGACATCAAATGTTTAGAGAATATTCAGCAATTTGCATTTGTCTTTGCTGTCGATCCTCAAAAGTTCACTATGAGTCACGCGCTGTTCCTTTGCGGTACACAGGGTGTTGGTTTATGATAAAAGAAGCACTATGGTTGCACTGATAATCGGAAGGCTGTTCCAACAACGAGGCATTAGACCACCATAATGGTTGGTATGTTGCTTCTAGCCGCCAGTACCGCATAAGGGCATATTGGTCCTTGGCGATTGTCCCATAAAATGGTGCGGGTCATGAAGTTGTTTAGAAGTAGCTGCACCTGGCAGTTAAAAAATCCGTCGGCCGGGGTCTGAAAATCGTGGCATTGACAGTAGGGCAGGATGTACCTGTTTTAAAAACATAAATTAGTCTCACGAGCCGATCTTCATTAAAAATATTCATTTTATTTATTAGGGCGTGAAACTATTTGCTAGCGAGGATAGTGCAACGGAGTATGTTAACTTATTCCCACTAACCCACCCTCTCTCCTCTGCCTTTTTCAGAGCCGTCTGAGCGCCGGGGGACCACTTCGGCGGTGATAGTGCGCGGTACAAAAAAATATGCCACATTGAACGAACAAGTACAACTTAACCGGGCTTTAACACCACGATATTGTTATTATATTCTGGTATAAAATAATCTAAAGGGTTACTTACATTATATTGGCATTTTCCATTGTCTACGCGTAATGCAGTCCCTAAATACGACTCCGTCTGTGCCAACGATCTTTCTCATAATTATATAATATATAAAAGCGGTTTTGTTTCAGAAATGTCATCCTTATCGTCTCTTACGTTTTTGCACCCCTCTTTCAAAAGAAGTCTTTTGGCACGATCCCTGTCTGTCAAGGTCAAAAAACAATAGAACCTTATAGTGCGAATCGTGGGCCCCTCCAGCCCGCGAGCAAAAAATGGAAGCAGCTGACCTTCACTGTGAACGCGCATAAATTCTTACTTTGCAACATTCTGTGTAAAGCCATCCCTGAGAAATTGCTTTTTACACTCCATCTTTGCATATTGTCTGCGTGCTAATGAAAAAAGTTTGTTAAAGGGAGTTTATGGTTAACTTGCGCTACTAATGAAATTCAGTAAAAAACCTTTGTTAACGGGACGTTATGGTTAAGTTGCGCTACTAAAAACCTATGAAATTCAGTAAAAATACTTTGTTAACTGGACGTTATGGTTAAGTTGCGCAACTAAAAACCTATGAAATTTTGTGAAAAAACTTTGTTAAAGCAACGTTATGGTTGCAAGTAAAACCGAAAAACCCCTGAAATTCGCCAGTTATGGTAAGCTAAGCAACCATAACTCGCGCCACCACCGTGCACTGCTGAGCCTAACACCCAGGACCTCAAAGATGACATCACAAATGTCATTGATGACATCACTGATGACAAAACATGTGCATTTACCTTTCATGAAAAGTCTGTACAAGGGATTCTTAGTGTAATGTTAATAATAAAAGTGTGAAAGATTATTGGAATAAATATCAAGTGCTAATCAGTGTATTAAGCTATGCATTGATACACATAACATTCTATTATTAACTTCAATCCAGTATACTAAGGTACTCATGTAGAAACATAGGCATTGTGTGCTGCATACATGATGGAGGTGCAATATTCATAAGCTTGCCATGTTGAATAGTGAAATGATAACTGTTTTCATATTAGAGTTGTGCGTACAGTGAAACTTGTGATAAGTAGGTAATAAAATCCACTTACTAAATAATTGCATTATTATAGACAAATCACGAAGAGACAACACCACATACAAATATGAATATATACAAGGGAATTGAAGTAAGAAAAAGAAACAGCAATAGTAGCAGAAAGTGTTCATAACCTAACTGATTACCTTTATGCAGAGAAATGATTGCTCTGTTTCAAAGCTGTTACTTACCCTATCCATATATATCCATATATATCACATGATGTGTCTGGACCCTAAGGAAAATAGTGTGAGTACAACATATAAAAATATGAGCATATACAGGGAAAGTACAGGAATAAAAAAACATCAAAAGTATTAGAAAGTGCTGATAAATCTACTGATAATTTTAATGCACAAAAAGGATTGCTGTCTTTCAAGGTTGTGTCTTCCCCTATGTATATGTTTCATATGATATGACTGGACCCTAAGGGAATTATTCTAAGAACATACTTGAAGGATAAGTCTACGAATATAGTAATTTATCATTTTTAGTTCCTGACTGTTACTGAAGAAAATCATGTGCCCTAGATATGTCAGGAAAGGAAAAAAGGGGGAGTCAGACATGTGATGTCATCTGTGATGTCATCAATGACATTTGTGATGTCATCTATGATGTCCTGGGTGTTAGGCTTAGCAGTGCACGGTGCTGGCACAAGTTATGGTTGCTTAGCTTACCATAACTGGCGAATTTCAGGGGTTTTTCGGTTTTACTTGGAACCATAACGTCCTTTTAACAAAGTTTTTATATATATATATATATATATATATATATATATATATATATATATATATATATATATATATGGTCACAGACCCATAACCAACAGTTGATCAACACATATTATAAATAAGTCATATAATAGCCAGTTTACACTTTCCAGCTACAGGAGTGCCACCTGTCTTGAAGCGACCCTTTTTCATTTGTAGGATACAGTGAGGTAAAGTTAAGCAGGTATTATTATGCATAAACAGTTTTCTGTGGAACAGCTTACGAGCGTCTTTTACATCGCCATATGGCAAATGTCCAGTGCTTATCCCATTTAGGGTGTCACGTAAACGTCATCACCCCTCCAGCATGTACAGGGCACATGAAGGCTATACCAGGAACCTCTTCAACAGCAAGTCCCTGCCATTTTAGATTTTGAAACAGAACTCTGTTTCTCTAGGTTAATCAAAGTTCGTACACTGCCTAACAGCGTAAAACAAACAGTTTAGCGGCTTGTGGAAAACCCAAACTGGTCCGGCCTCCGGTAGCTGAAGTCTACCACCACTGCAATTAGACACTAACACACCACTTCACAGATACGAGGGGGAAGGATACACTCTCCAGACAACACATTTCCTGTAGGATCACCCATTTCAATATGACCAGAAAGGAACAGTTCTGCCCTCCCCAAAAGTTATCCTGTCCTATATGCCGAGAAGGAAACCAACAGGTGGAAAATATTCGCCATAACACTCCTCAAAGTTGACAACGTATGTGACCACTGGACTAGCGCTTTCTCTTTTGACTCGGTCTCTTGTGTCCAGGCCTCAGAGGTGTGTCCTTGTCTGTCAGAGGCAGCTACCGAACTGTACTTTACTCGCCAGGCAAACGAGAATATTAAGCTAATCAGGGCAAACCCTTGAACTGAGCACACAACAGTGTCCAAGACCCCTGCTCATGCAAGAACAAAACATAATGAAAAACGGGTGACTTAACACAGTAGCGCTAATTCTGAGGGGAGAAAATGTGAGAAAAAGACGCTCCCGCTGAACTCTTATTGTCTCTGCTTCCTTCACTGCTTATTGACAACTGGGTGGGATCTGGAGGCCCCGAAATGAGCCAGCTGGAATGCCGAAACAGGAGGACAACCCTTGCTCCTGAGTATCCAGCTTTAATAGAATGGAATACCCATGGCCTCGCCAGCCACACGTATAATTACAGAAATGCACTATAGCCCATTTATTTCCCTATCTAAACTAAATATGCCTCCTGCAATACGATAGGCACGCATGACTGAACGCTGTCGGAGGAACGTGTTGTCTCTTCAAACACTTGCAGCAGCCAGGGAACCTCAAACAATTTTTTCTCCAAAAGAGCAAAGTGGGAATCTATGCCTCCGGGTGAGCCAGCACAAGGCGGTTTAGACGGTTTACCAACCAATCCCTTTGATAAGTGACTTCCCCTACCTCACATATAGATGGAAAGATGAAGGGACAGGATACAACTTAAGATGGAAGTCACCTCAACTGCACAGGAGCATCAGGCAAAACAAACCACTCTAAACCGGAGCAGTCCTCTATAAAGGTCCCTCCTGGCCTCGCTCGACTCTCTCTTTCGATCACTCCACAAGAAAAAGAACTGCAACACACTGCAGGCCAGAAGGCCTGCATATGTCATCATCAACAGAGGAGGCCGGAATACCTTCCCTCTCTCTCGCCCGTCCTCCGCTTCTCTGTCTTTCCGTCAGACTCTCACAAAAAACATGTGCGCTCCCTCTCCCTGGCCCATACCAAACCATCTGGCTAAAGGGAAGGGAAGGGGTCAGCATCAGAAAACAAACACTTCTCCTGAGGTGCCCTTAAGGAACCCCTTGTGCCAGCTTACACAATGACCTGCTATTACACCACACAAGCACCCGGGATTGACTAAAAAAGCAGAATGAAGTCCAAGACCATTTCTATTTGTCCCACGAAAAGAATAGGGAAATGCTACCTATTCACATTGGAGACCCAAATACTACATTTTTCAATTCATGAACATTAAGAGGCCAGGATTCCCTGATCAGTTTGCAATGCACCAGGCCTGCACGTTTTTACAAACTGTATATCTGACGCACATTGGCACATACCACATTCCCTCTTATAAATCCTCCCCATGCCAGCCTGCACATGGGAGAGGGGGGCAACTTGACTTACCTTATTACAGTAGCTGAGGTCTCAAGGTCAAGAGTCGCAGTCAAAGTCTCACTCTGTCTCCCTAAAACACACGCTGCTTTCAGTCAGTCACTGGAGCACACGTTGCTCTGGCTTCTTGTTCTAGAAACAGCGAAGGCTGAGGCTGCGCAGCAGTGCAATGCACAGCAGGGGCACGTGCAGTTTGTTCCCCGGCCTGGGCACGTTGCAAATAAGCAGGCGCGGGGCACGTGACACATGTGCAAGCAGCAGAAGTCTGTGTTTTAACCCGCTGCTTCAGAGTAGTAAAATTTTACTTGTACTTTAAATTGTGCACGCTGACAATGATGTAATGCTGCAGAGACACAAATTCCAAATTCTGCAGGGGATGAATGCCATTATATCCCCCCCAGCTAAAATTGTGGCTATGGATTTATTCCTTCCTTGCCCCCCATGTCCTACGCCCATGGCTGCGATTCCCTCCAAGCAGCGCTGGGAGCCAGGGAGGTGGGCAGGCAACTGGAGCCAGCATCCCCCAGGGAACCCGTCCTCACCTCATGGCCTCGGCACCTGCCGCCTCTCTGACGGCGCACTCCTGGCGAAGCAGCACCTCTCCACTGCCGCATCTGCCACATACAGCAGCCGCCTGTCTCCCACTCCAGGATCACCTTTGCTACATTTGCTCGCCTCTAGCAGCCAGGTAGGACATCTCCCCTTACCATGCCGCAAGTGGGGGTCTGCAGCAGATCAATTATCCCTGCAGAGAGCATGTGGCCGCCATCTAGGCCACGCTGGCACCAAAAGTATCAGCTTTGACCTGGGTCTCCAATCCTGCCCCACCCCCCACCCCCGCCAATAAGGCATCCGAAAGGGGAAAAAGCTTATTATGGGGCCTTGAACGGCCTCAGCCCATAGGAGCTCACGGCACCACATCCACACGGTTCACCGCTCAGCCACGCCCCTCTTGCATGTTGTGTTTTTTAGAGAACAACAAGTCTAATATGAAAACTTCAGAAGGCTGCCGTTCATTTTTTTTTTTTCCTGCATTTCATTTAAAACGAATGCCCCTAACTGCAATGGTGAATATTTGATCATATTCAAATATTATATTTTCTTCATAGTAAAGGATTATACTGGCACACATTTTTCAATGAAAAAAGTGTAAACAGTACAATGCCTTAACACTCAGCCCTTTAAATAGCCATACATTCATATTCAGATAGGATGAGTTATTTCAGGAGCAGTAGCTTCCTTCTCGCCAAATAATATCAACTGCTCTATTTTTCATTAACACAAAATGCCTGTGAACATGTGAATTGTGGATTTCTTCATTTATATTTCATGATGGAAAAGCCTCTTGGTGATTGAGTGTGATGACCTCTGCGAGCTGGTTTAATAAAATTCTCAGAACTTTATGTATTTTCAGTTAGTATATCACTTTCTTTTTATTAGAATATAACCTATATTCTGTGGTTTACTTAACCATGAAGATCATTTTCTTAAGAACAATATATTTTTTATGAAGCCTATTTCGACCAAAAGGAAATATAATTGTGTGTGTTTCCAGAAGAGCAGGTGCTGCAAGTAGAATGAGATATGGAAGGCAAGCCTGCCCCTGAAGCATCTGCTGAACCGCAGAGGGCGTGTACACTACAAGAAGAGCATCCACCCGGATGTGTGAAAAGGGGTGAAAGGTAACCACAACATGGCTCTGGAATGAATCATTGTGCGCAGAATGCATCAGAAACAGGGTAAATGGACCAACTGGCTAACAACAAAACTCACACCAAGGAGGAGACAATTGAAAATAGCAGAACCACGAAATAAAAAATAAAAAGTCACAGCAAATCAGCAGGCTGAGAGAAGGTGGTCAACATGTGTGATTAACCAAACACAGTAACGTGAATACGTTGCCATTGTAAGCCAGGGTAAACAAATATGAACTGAAATGAAACCAAATGAGCCAGATAAAGCCACAATGTAAGGAGTTGCAGTTGGGTACAGACTCATGGAAGAGCAGGGCAGGCAACAGTGGGGTAGGAGGTGGGTGAGTTTGCACGCCCAGAATTACATATTGTGATCAAAATGGCAAAAATGTTGTGGCTGTGTTAGTTTAACCTATTTTTCGTAATTCAACCCAAAAGTGGAGATATGTTCTCTCGCTCTCTCTCTCTCTCTTTCTACCCCCCACCCCCTCTCTCCGGTAGCCACTCTCTAGTTATGTTTACGTTTGCTTTCCCATGGGAAGAACACTTTTTGTGTGACTTATAATTTTGGTGCCATTCGACGAATCTACTGAAAACGTTCCGAAAACAACACTTAACCGACTCTAAATCTTGTTAAATGTTTGTTGTGGTTTCATCTACACGCATCCCTGCTTGCATCAGAGACGAAACGCTCTATATCATCTTCAAGAAACTGATGAAAACCTGGCTCTTCAATAAATATGAATAATTGCACTTTTACCTGCATCCATCTTCCCCTTCTCTGCCTGTACCATCTGGCTGCTACTGTCGATTTTTTTAACCTGCATATATTGTACAAGTGCTATGATTCCATTCAGTTTTGGTACTACAGCAATGCTATAAATAAACAAATACATTTATAGGGTCACAATGACTAGGTTGGGCACAATCTTTTCGAAATCCGGATTGCATTCAGTGGGAAATAAATGCCTGGGATGGTGGACAGATTTTCATCATACTTGTGTAAGGAGTGGCAGCTTGGTCCCAAAAGCATTCCTTTGCAAATCTGAAGTCACACTACCAGCTGCACCTCCTCAGAGGTATTCTTCCCTTCCTCTCCTTCCCCCAGAAGCTCACTGTCTCCCGAGCCCTGGTTCTCTCAAGGCTGGACTACTGTAACAGCCTCTATCTTAATCTGCCTGCCTCCACTCTCCGCCCTCTGCAACTTATCCAGAACAGAACTGCGAGACTTGTCCTTGGCCTCAAGCCCAGGGACCGTATCTCTCCAGGATTGAAATCTCTTCACTGGCTCCCAGTGGCTGCGAGGATTAAGTTCAAAACCCTCTGCATTGTCCACAAGGCCTTCTGGGGCCTGGGGCCTAAATACCTTCAACTCTCTCTTCCTAAATATCTTCCTTCACGAGCCCTTCGCTCATCCGTCTCCAACTCCCTCATGGTCAGCCGCTTCTCGAAGCAACGAGCTGGGGGTAGATCTCTCTCCGCAGCAGGGGCCTCCCTCTGGAACAGCCTTCCTGCCTCCCTGAAACTTGAGGAGAACCATCTCCGGTTCCGGAAGCACCTCAAAACTTTCCTCTTCGCTTCTGCCTTCTCTCTCCCTCTCCCCTGCTAAACCTGCTTAACTCCCCACTGAATTCTGCACTAAACCTGCATCTGGGCCACTCTCAGCGACCTCGGTCCAGGGCCCAGCCACTCTCCACTTGCACTGCCTCCCTGGCTCCCCCTGCACTGTGGGACTGTCACTGTATCCCTACAGCCCCCTTCCCATCACTTCCCAGCACTTGCTCTGCACTTACCTCGCACTTGCCACCAGCTGGCACTTTTTATTTATTATTTATTATTTTATTACGCTACTTACCTTGTACTGCACTTTCCCCCCCACCTCCTCCCCCTGCACTTTCTCCTTTTCCCCTTACCTCTGCACTTGCGCGATCTGAATGACACCTGGCCTAGTAGGATCGTTTGTCTGTCTTCCCCTTGTTCCCCTCCCTCCCTGCCTCGTCGCGCCTTGAAACACTTGTGTATAGGCGCGTTACAAATACCATATCATATCATATCATATCATCATATCATATCATATCATATCATATCATATCATATCATGTTAACGTGTCCAGCAAATATGTTTTAAACGGCCAAAACGTTAGTCAAAATAGTTATTTCTCTGTCCAGTCCAGGGACTTACTTTCTGATTCGGGGTCTGCTGACACCTGTGAACCAATGAGAGAGCAGCTTAATGTCCATGACAGGCGCTGATTGGTAAAGAGAACACAAATTTGAACCAGGTGCCATTTATATCTCACAAACTGCACCCAAAGCCTGCAAACAGCGCAGTGATACGATATATATAACGATATATAAAAATAAAAAAAACAACACTAAAGTTATATGTATACATAAACAAATCCCTCAGGAAGTGAGGGGTGTTTAGGTTGTGGCAGAATTAAGTAGCAATGGGCCAAAAAAAGGGCATTGATTGTTCCCTCAGTGCATCATGCGTGCCATCGCATTACTATTTTACGTCAAAAATGTTGAAACAGGTGCCATGTTGGATTCATGAACTGCACCCATGGTCTGCGAACAGCAGAGTCAGAACATATTTTTTTTAAAACACAAACAGTCTCTGAGGAAGTAAGGGGTCATTAGGTTGTGGCAGACTATATGTAGTAAAGGGCAAATAAGGGTATTGTTTGTTTTACAGTGTTCACACGCTCGTAGAGATGTTGGTCGAACACACCATGCTTGAAGCCTCGCTAAATACAATATTAAACATGTCTTACATATGAAACAAACTCTGGGGCAGTGTGAGATGAGGAGTTTGGGGTGGAAATTGTCAAGTAAAGTGGCAATAAAGTTGTATGTGTATACTAATTGGCAGACAGATCACCAGCATAGTTCGCAGAAATACTGGAGAATAGCTAGTAATCTACTGGTTTGTTTCTTCTTTTTATGATCAACATTCATATGTGCTGGCCTTTTTGTAATCAAACATATCTGTGAAAGTTTTGTTTTGTAGTAAATCATATACCGCAATGCAAAATGATCTATTCACAGCCATCAAAATACTTCCCATACACAACACAACATATGAAAACAGCTTGTCTTTTGGTTGCCCGGAAATTTGAGATGTAGTTCTGCTGTTGTTTCCTCAGTCCATCATGAGTAAGAACCCCCTCACTATTTTGGTCAAGATCACTCATGTGTGCATGAAGCAAGGAAGATGTCTGTCTGCTAAAGCAGGACAGCTATTAACTTCCAAAAGATATGCCTTTAAAATGCACACATATGAATCGTAGTTTGCAGTCAATTACTGGTAGGGGTATTATTATATTGCATACTGGCCTGTGTGCATACGTTATTGCTGTTGAGTTGCAGGCTTATCTCACTGTCATATATTTACCATATTTATTTATTTTTTAATTGTTTTTTTTGTTCTCAAAATACCCTTTGATTGTATGGAAACAAACAAGTTTGTATTGATGGTATTTTTCTTCCTCTCCTCTCATAAGGGGTCCTCGACAATTTCAGGGCTGGCAGAAAATGTCAGGGATAAGTTAGCACTTTGAGATTTCTGTTTATAGAGCAAAAGTACAGTGAAAGTACAGGACCTTTAGTTTCAGACGGTACAGTGTTGTTGCTGCACAAGTTTTTTTCTTTTTATTTCCTTGATAATTCTGCACATTTCCTTTTAGGGGTTTGTTGTTAATTGGATTCTTGCGGTGTAGTGTCCTTTCTTGGCTTTCAAGACCTCTGATTTATGTAGCCAAATTTGTCATTGGAAGTAAATTTTGTCCATTTGGTGGTAGTTTTTCCTCCATGTCTTTTCTAGTTTACATTTTGCTTTCTTTAATTTTTTCACTTCCTCTGTATACCATCTGGCCACTACATTTTCTGGTGTGAGAGTGACATTTTTTAAGGGTGCAAATTGGTCTAGCGCGTCTATGATCCAGGTGTGAATGTTCTTTCAACAGTGTCTGGTGTTATTTCATTTAGTTGTGGGGCATAGGATCTGGTAGTTTCTATTAATTGGTTTAGTGTTTCTAGATCACGCCTTTTTCAGTTTATTTTGTTTGTCATCAGTTGCTTTATGTGTGTGGGTATTGTATGGATTGGGGTTCTTACAGTGAATGTAATCATATGACAGTCGCTACGATGATTGTGCTATTCGGGCAGTAGTTGGGAGCCACTCTTTAAATAAAATTGCATAGAGGATGTGTCCAGAACCATTCACCTTTTGATTGAGATTGAGAGTTTCCAGGGGGACCCGTGGAAGTTAGTTGTGGTTTTGCTTTACTGTTGAAACCAGTTGTTAAAATCTTGCAGAATGATGATGTTGTCATGATTTACGCCTAGGCTAACTATGTCATAAGTGCATTTTGGAGCTATGTTGGGATTGCATGTGGGTCGTGGGCAGTCTGTAGATAAGAAGGAAGAGTACATTGAATTCTTCACTTAGTCGGAGGTTGACTAAGAGTGCTTTCTAGTCTTCTTTGTCTGTTGGAGGTAAATATCTGGAGCTGAATGGGTTATGTGCCACTGCGATTCCTCCTCCTCTTCTGCTGTCTTTGTTCGATTGTATTGGTATGACCTCATGCACAATTACTTTGTAGGCATCTAATAGCAATTTTTCTGTGAGGAAGAGATCATCAAGTCCACCATCACTTAAAAGGTTGTAAATGTCAGTTTTGTGTTTTTTCATAGATTGTACATTTGCTAGGCCCTGAAGACCCTTCGCATATGGAAACCAAGGCACAATCACCATATACTAGTGATACGACAGACACAAGGTTCGATTTCCAAGCACTAGGGTTTATTGCAAATAATATGCTCAGTCGGCCGACTGTGTCTAACGTCTCGCAATGTGTGTCAACCAGACCTCGTGAGCCGCAAGAGCGTGAACATCATACAAACAGTTACATATATACAAAATATTAGCCTTCAACGCACATCAGAACCGCCCATAATGTATCTTCTTCAGCTAAGGTTCGGTGATTGGCAATTATGACACATATGACACATTATGACAAGTTTCTTAATCTATTATATTCAGCAACAGTTGCAGACATAGTTCTTTGTTATGAAGAACATAAAGCACTCGTTCAGTGAGGATATCGTGTTCGCGGGAGAGACACATTCCAAAGCACCTTATCTACTAGTTTCTATTTGTGAACTTGGGGACAGCCCGTTCTGAGGAAGATCTGTGAAGGAGGACCACTAGAAAAGTATAATTCATGTGTTAACTGCCTATTTCTACAGCTTTAGTGAGACAGGCCGGCACCTGGGCCGCTGATAAAATGCTGTTTCTGCTTGCTCTCAAGGATTTCATGAGGGAGGAAAACAATGTATTTCTGTACTGTTTGGCATTCATGTCTGAGCTGATCTTTCAACATGCAGACTGTGGCCTCATACCACGTATGAGCTTTTCAGAATATATGTTTTAGCAAAGCATTTAACAGAAGAGCAAAAGAGAAAAGAGAGATCAGCACAATATGGCGGATGTTACAGAAGATGGATGCCCTGTGGTTCTATAGGCGATTCTGTGATCGCACATGATGCGATTGGTTTATGGCCAACATAATATACCTTCTCTACTTGGTTTAGGGTCGTTTCTAGACTTACACATTGAGCAGGCTGCAGTGTAGCATGTGTATTTTGAATGACACCTTGCTGTATTCTTTTCCCAGTAGTTTGGTGAGGGGTGTAAGTTGTTTGTCTACCAATTATGTGGGGTTGGTTGTTTCTGGATTTGTAGTTGGATAAACTGCCCCATCCTTGAAGAGATACAGTAGGTTGTGTGATGGATCTCTCATTCTGAATGGAGTGTTGGTGGCAGGGGATTACAGTTTTGTTCCGGTTCCCAGAAGTGCCTTTCGGTTGGAATGTTCTGCACTGCAAGGTTCTGTGTGTTGGGGTTGCAGGTTCTTTAGGGTGGTGTACTAGAGCTTCTTCTGATGTCACATGGGTCCTTATTTGTGAATTGTTTGATTTCAGATCAGCTGGTTTATAAGACGAGAGGTAGCAAGAGGTGTATGTGTTGTGTTTGGTTTAATTTTGGTCCAGATTTTTATTGACTTTAATGGTGGTTGATTTTGCTTTAAAGGTGTGACTGTGATTGGTGGCTCCTTTCATTCGGTTGAGATGTCGTGTCTTTTCTCTTTCTTGCTCTGTCCTCCATTCTTGTTTGTTTGTCCTTCTTATATCGTGGCATTGCTGTAGTTATGGGTGTCTTGTGACTTTTGTAGGCCAATTATTGGTACTGACGATAGCTGTCTGTCAACTATCTGAAGTGATTGGCTCACAGTACGGGTAGGATTCATAGTGGTTAATGGTCCCCCATGTAGGCTATGATCGCCGTGACTATGTAACAGTGTGGGTGATTATGGCATAAAACCTCATACCATGTGACCTCACAGTGGCAAATTCCTCACTATGGTGGTAGTATTAAGGTGGAAGAGACCCACAATTTTTAAGGCCTCATAATAGCAATGGTTCACGGGGCAAAAGCCTCCCTGTGGTGGTGGTCTTTCAGTCAAGAAGCCTTGTGGAGGGGGAGTCCCAAAATTCACTGTGGTAAAGATCAAAGTGGCAAGACTCTCGGTGGCAGAATTCAAAATGGCAGGCTCAATAGCAACACAATTGAAACTAGCCAAACATACAGAGAGGCAAAAATTACAGTGGCAAAGTTTGCAATAACAAAAATTCTAAGTGGTAAAAACTTGCAAAGCCAAAACCTCAAAATAACAGGATTGACAGTGACAGAATTCAAAGTGAGAAGATATCACAGCGGCCAAAATTGAAGGTGGTAAAATTGAAATTGGCAAAATCACACAGTGGCAAAATTGAAGGTGGCAACATTGAAAGTGGAAAAAAACCTCACAGTGGCAAAATTCAAAGTGCCAAAAACATCACAGAGACAACATCCTACACTGGCAACTTTCAAAGTGGTGAAACCTCCCAATGGAAGAATTTGAAAGTAGCAAAACCTAACAGTGACACAATTCAGAGAGGCAAAATTCATAAGTGGCAAAATCTCACAGTGACAAAACTCAAAGTGGTAAAATTCAGATTGGTAAATGCTCACAGTGGCCAAAAATAAAGTGGTAAAATCTCACTGCAGCAACATTGGCAGGCATCAAAAACCTCAGCAGCAAAAATGAAAAGTGGCAAAATTCAAAGCTCCAACACCTCACAATGAGAACATGTGAAGGCAGCAAAACCTCAAAGTGACAAAATTCACAGTGGCAAAATTCAAAAATGCAAAACCTCACAGTGGCAAAATACAAAGTATTAAAAACTCCAAGTGACAAACTTCAAAAGTGGAAAAATCTCACAAAGCCACCTTAACTTAGTTAATAATAATTCCTGTTTTCGTATATATGAAAGAACTATAAACATCCTTCAAGAAACATATTTTTGCAACAGATATTTATGTCTATCATTATCAGCAGCGCATACTGGGGATGGAAATCATCATTTAATTGCCAACGGCATAAGACTCAACCATGACCCCAGCCAAACCAAACCACTCCTATTATGCACATACCCTGCATCCGGGCTCAATGTTCACTATACCCTAATTATGTAAACAATAGCCAGTGCTGATGTCTTGCAACCATGTCCTGTTTCCAAATCCATCGGCCATGCCGCATTCCCCAATGAGCAAATCAGAGTACACATTTGCGTTTGCCGAGGACTAGTCCCACTACCCAGATATCAAATGCATATTACTAGTTTTTCTAGTTACATTCTTACACTTTTGAAAAATAAAACCCAAGACATATTTACAAATAGATTCTTTTAGGTCCTTGCAAATGCTCTTTTTGCATGTTTGTTGTAGTCCAGTCCACCACTCCAGGCTGTAAACGCAAGTAGAACATTTTCTCCACTTGAAACCTATGTGAAGCTTCGGCCATGCCACGTGCCCCAATAAGCAAAATAAAGTGCACATTTCCCCTTGCTGATGGCCATGCCCATTGCCTAGACACCAATGTTATATCAATGTGTTTTGTACTTACATTTTACATTTAAACAAACAAGAAAACACAGCCATATTTGCAAAACCATGCTTTCCAGTTCTTGCTGACCCTCTATTGCATATTTTCTGCAATCCCACCAGCCCATTTCTTTTCACTTTCAAACCTATCCCAATTTTAATCAACTGGCCAAGCCCACTTTAACCCCATTGCTAGTCAGTTTCAAGATTGTCCAGGTCATGGCCCTAGACCGTGTCCCAGAAAATTGGGCCACTGCCCATGGTCACAATCTATACCTCTCTCACCTAAAGTATATTGCAATTGTTTGTACCTACATGACAACACTTTTCAAAAAATAAAACAAAGACACATTTGCAAAACCATGCTTTCAGGTCCTTGCCAATGCTCCTTACACAAGTTTGATGCAAATCCGTCCAAGGTTTATTTTTTCAAAAGTGTCAAGATCTACATTCATACACAGGACATATTTGCAAAACCATGCTTTCCAGTTCATGCTGACCCTCCTCGTGCATATTTGCTGCAATCCCACCAGCACTTCAACCTGTATCCACAAGCACATATTTTTTTCCCTTTCAAACCTATCCCAATTTTAAAAAAAAACTTTACCACATAGCCAGTCCTGGTAGCCATCCCCACTTTAACCCCAATGCTGGTCCCTCGTAGTCATAGCCGGTAGCCAGATTGACCAGGTCATGCCCTAGGTCATGACCTGGACAATCTGGCCACTGCCCATGGCCACAGGCTATAGCTCTTAACATATTGTTCTTTAGTATGTGCATGCAATGGAAGGGGTTGCAGAAAAACTCAGAGTCCAAATAATCAAACCAATTCAGGAATATGGCAAAGGTTGCTGTTTTATTAACAATGGACATCAACAGACGTCCACTGAGCTCTTGACAATTTTCTCATTAAACATTGACTTTATACTAAATGTTCATCAGAGGTGACGTGATACTATGTGGCAAATAACAAAAACATACAAGCAATTATAATTGGTTCAAGGGGGAACATCTAAATATACTTTTGATAAGGGCTAGAATTGTGATTGGCTGTCATACTGTCAGGTGGCCAACTTTTGCCTACCTCTAAAACATGTCATGTCCAACACTATTAAGTACACAGTTTATCATTGGTCTTCAAACTATAAGGCCCTTTGTTATACAGCCTCTAGAATTGGTTGGCATGCTTGTGCCATGTCTGGAACATTCAGTTCACTTAGCAGCACAAGAGCTCAGAACCAGGTGCCAGTCGGCAGACTTGACTTTACCTCCCCACCCAAATAGCTCAACATCTCTCATCACCCATGCCTTATGCCATGAAGATTGTCTTGAACTTGGCCTTGCAAAGTATCCTTGTCTGTGGGAATACATGGCACTGCAGGCTCTCAATATTGTTGTTCTAGGACTCTAAGCTCAACTCTATTTCCGTCCTTGGCTCACGTGACAGGAGAACACAATTTGGTCCATTTTGCAGCATTTAAATGTCTTAAAAGAATAAAACATAGCACTCTTGGTGTTCGTTCCTTATCCATTAATAAGGGATGATTAATCCTTCGCATGTTCACGGCTTTCAAGAATAAATATCTGACCCTGGCTGCTTCAGTTTTGATGCCAGGGCAGACAGGCGCTTCCACGATCTCAGCTTATTCTTGCTGCAACACAATTCTCAGCCTATCTTCTCCATGGGTCCTCACTTACTAAATTCATGACACCGATGTCCAGCTCCTATACAATGGCAACATTGCATGCATTCTATTCTCTACATATTGGCAGCTTCAATGATGACTTGGTCTACTTGTGTTTCAGCGTCTGTACAATTATTGAATGGTTGATTTTCTGCAGCACTTTGCACACATGCAATCTTCTTTCAACATATAAACAGTTACTTGATTCTTAACTCTGTCATCAGTTTCTTTAAGATCCATACTTTCTCTTCAGCCAGTACTCGCAGGGTGTCACATTTTTCTCTTGTGACATCACTAGCGTTTCTTTTTTGCTCCTTTTTTATATTCCTTCTGGGGGTTCCACCCTCAAAATGGTGTCTGTTTGGGGATGCATTCAATAGGGTTTTCTCAGTGGATACCTTTTTTCAAATATTCTCTGCAGTATTGGCACAACTGCTGGTGTCAAACATGGCACAGTATCCAACTTTCAACGTATAGGAGGTATGGGGGGGCAGAGTTTCCTGCAGAGGGATGCAGCTGCTCTTATACATTCACCCCTCTGGTTGAGTCCTTGACCACTGCTTCAATAGTTTCCACATCTTGATATTTTCTCTTAAAGAAGTGCTTCTTCAGAGTCCACATCTTCATCAACTCCCTCAGGGCGCTGGCTGATTTAACATGCTCATCTGCCCTTCGGGTCATGTAGTTGCACTGTCCATTCGGATTACAATAGGCCCATCATCCCACGTAATTCTTATAATCCTTTGGATACAGGAACTTTGTTCCTTCAGGTGCTACGATGCTGGCATCTATGTATTTTCTGACATCTTCATCCATCAATTCCTTGTGTTCAAACCCAGACTCGACATCGATCATGATCTTGATTCCTACAGCCTTCTTCGCTGTCTTCTTGCATTGGGCGATTACTATCCTGTTCACACAGAATCCAAACATTACCATCACCAGTAATGCTCAAAGAATCTTTCATATGTTTTCCAGCCGCTGTGGAATCCATAATATTATGTAAACAAAAAAACTGTCATCCGTAATTTCCTCTGTCTCGTCTTCCATCTTGTTATGCAGGTTTGTTAACAATGTTCTAGCCTCTGTCAAGGTCCCATTCTCATCATCATGAGAAGGTTTAAATGTGCAACAGTAATGCCCAATTTTGGAGCAAACTCCTCCTTCTATCGTAGTGATCATGTCAAGGACATATCTGTTTTGCAGGGTCATTAGTAGTATGGCCCTCAGCTCTTCTATGATAGCATTTAATCCCTTTATGTTGGTATTGATTGTCTGCATGAGCTCCCATCTTGTAATCTGCAGCCACTTGGCGTTGCTCATCATTTGGATCCCAGGCATGAACATAGTCTTAAATATTGAGGCTGTCTTACTGAACGACCTGTGTTCACAAGGAATGCAATCATATGCTTCTATTGATTTGGCTGAGAAGTAATTCCCTGTTCTGGTCTGATTAAGAAGTTCAAGCTATCTTCTTTTTCTCAAATTAGCATCTGCTTTTGGAAATTCTCCAATGTTCAGGTCACTATGAGGAATCACTAATGCTGGAACATGAATGAGCAACAAGGAGCATACTACACCCCAATCCTTGGGAAGGTTCATGTAGGCCCTAGATCCACAAGCCCAATATCAATCCATAAGAACAGCTGTCCCTTCTCCCATCGTGGAAATCTCAACTGTAGTTGTGCAGTCCTTGTTGTCTCCCACATGATTATTTCCATGTCTTTGGAAGCACAATGTTGCATTAGCCAATGGGATTACAGCCATGGGGCCTGATTCATCTTCTACCCATGTCAGCAGTTTGGCATGCTTAGCCATTGACTTCACCCAGCATTCACCCTCTGTACTTCTTGTACATATTCTGGATTCAGTAGATGAGCTGCACAGGACATCAGTCCTTCTTCCCATTCCTTCTTGGATTTCACTTGTCTATAGACTAAGACTTGATTTTGCTCCCAATATCCAGTTGATACAGCTATTTCTGTCACATCAGGGCAATTCATTTTTTTCATCTCTTCAATGAACACCTCCTCCTGTCCTGTTGCAGCATACACATGCGTCTTGCTCTTCCAGCCAGGTTCCTTTTTCCATCTGTGTGGTCTTGGTATAGAAATGGCCATTTTGATCTCCATCGTAAAGTGGCCCAACTTCCCCAGAATTGTGCTCTGGTCATACATGATACAAGATCAATGAGGCACCTAGCATTGTGTTCTGGAACTTCTCTGATGATAAAAGTTCACACTGTATGCCTGGCATAGGGTATGAGAGAGCAGACGTAGCAACTCTCCTTAGATCTCTTTTCACCCACTTGTTTTATGTGCTGGTATGACATATTATTCCCAACGTGTGCTGCATTATCTAGATAGAAACTTACCCCCTCACTATATTCCTCTGCATCTATTTTGTGTCTCTCAAAGGTTGTGTAATAATCATGAAGCAAATAAAAAGTAGTTTTCACAGTATGAAGAACCAGAAGACCTCTCCCTCAGTGGAATGACTGACATGATCGAGATTGTGAAAGAAGAGAAACAGAAAGACAAAGAGAACAATCATGCAAACATTATTCGGCATATGAACACAGTCATCCATCTCTCTCTCGCCATCCTACTGCCTTGAACAATGCCACTTTCCTCTTTAATCATTTTTAATACAATCATAAAAATTCTTTATACTTGTAACTGCAAAATCTGCTTGATGATGGCAATAAGGAACCTCCTTATCAATGGGCTATTTTTAGGATCCTGTAAGAAAGTGCGAACATCAATGTTTCTTCTCAGAAGAGCAGATTAAGTTTGAAGTATAAACACAAAGGCAGCAAGCACAAGCTGATGACTGTGACTATCGGTAAGTACCATATCATTAACTGTTTAGAACAGTTATTCTCCATGAAATGCAGCTGTTCAATATGGATATTGATCTTGTTTCCAATTTCTAACCAATAACTGACGTTTAGGCATAACTCTGACGCTTCATTGTGTATTTCTAAAAGTTCATTTTCAACCTATGCAATTCTCTGCAAGTCTTTTCACTCACTCACTAAAATATCTTTACGGAGTGTCCACTTGAATTCCAGTCCAATATAAAAGCTGGTTGCTTTATCGTCCTTTGTCATCAATCGAGTCTGCACATGCTGAAATTCTTCTTCTTGTCTTCCTTCTTGATCAGCAATGCTGGGAGGGAAGGTCTCACCTTTATAGGCCTTTACATCACCCAGGTGAAGCCAAGCTCATCTCCCTTGGACATTCACAGCTGAAGGAGTTGTATTCTCAATACAAAAGGGACCATTGAAACATGGCTCATGACAACTTCGAGTAAAATTCTTAATGAGAACTAGGTCTCCAACATATAACTTAGGTGCCAGTAGTAGTTCAATTGGGTTGGTTGTTGAAGTGTCTTCTTCTATGTTCTTGAGCATCCACCCCTATGCTTGACTTGATCTGAAATGCAAGAAAAGCTAGAGGTCATACATGTCAAATAGTTGTGCATTTCATCACCTATGGTTTTAGCTACACTCTGTGAATCCCTTCTGCTCCTAGATGGGGGTATAAGTGGCATTCTCATATGCTGCCCTGTCACTAGTTCATGAGGGTGAGGAGGTGCTCTGATCCTAGCTGATTCCGAAGAGCACATAAGGCTGGGGGTAGGCAATATACCCATCCCTTCCTCAAAGTTAATTTAATCTTGGCAATCCTGTCTTTAAGGAGGCTGTTCAGTCTCTCACATATTCTGTTTGCTTACAGGTGATAAGCAGAAGAAAAAATATGCTTAATACTCAATAGAAGCCCTATCTGTTCAAGTAGCTCATTAACAAAATATGACCCATTGTCGGATCTCAGCAACTCACACACAGTTCATCTTGGGAAAACATTTCACACTAAAAGCTTCACTGCACACGTGGCCTCAGGATGTGTACACGGACCAGCCCCGATCCACCTAGAGAAGGGACACACCACCAGGAATAGATGCCTATATCCATTGCATACTTGCAGCATATCAACAAAATCGATATGTAAATGCTGAAATTGACTGTGTATGCCAGGCAGTAGACTTTTGACACACTATGCAATTTCCCATAAATAGTGCAAAGTGTTCCATCAAATATGGAATGAAGCAGTCTTCCACAATCATAGCAGCAAGACTCTCCATGGTTACATGCACAGGGTAATGCAGCTGTTCAAGTGTGACCTTTAATAATGGTACTGGCTTTCCAGTGCTGTCTTGACACCATAATGCTTCTGTGGGGGATAAAGAACACCCCCTTTGTTCTCACAATTCCTGCTCTTTCTGTGATGCACTCCCTTGCATCTCCATTAGTTGGGTTATCAATAATTTCTACAACCCTTCTTGTACTAACATGGTTGTGACTACCTTTTCATTAATATTCTCAGTATCAAAACTTGTAATATCTGGGGAATATGCAACCCTTTGAGCTTCTTCATCTGCGACGTCACTCAAGCATGAGATAAAATATGTTCGCTTAGTGTGCACTGTGCTTTTAATGACTGCTATGGCCACAGGGAGTAGTAGTGCCTTAATAAGCCTATCCAACAAGGATGCGTGCTACACTGGAGTACCATCTGCGTGTAGGTAGCCCCTCCTCTTCCATTGTGCTAACCCTGTGTGTACGGTTGACTTGATGTAGGCGGGTCAGTGTACACCATCACTTCTGTCCATTGCGTTTCTTTAGCGTGACAATGAGCGCTACTAATTCTGCCGCTTGCGCTGAAAAGTGAGACGATAGCCTTGCACTTTCTACAACTTCAAATTCTCCATTTAATCTATGTGTCACTACTGCAGCACCTGAAGAACCATCCATAAAGAGAATGTCCCTTGAATTGGCTCAGCTATGAAAGTGGCAGGATTCACTATTTTACATCTTACAATCTTAATCGGTGGGTTAGAAATCATTACCTCATAACCTAAAGCTCTTTGGGATGTCAAAGTGCCTTTGGGCTTCTCTAAAATGGCAAACAGAGCACACTCCACGAAGAGAGCCATGGAGCACTCCATGACAATACTTATCGTGAACACAGCAGCAGCCAAAGACTGTTCGCAAGGGAAATGCATCTCATAACTGGGACTAAAATCCCACTGTAATATGCTAAAAATGTATATCCGAATGTAGTTATCTTCATAAGCACTGCTGTCATGACTGTCCCATTCGTGTGTGAAAACAAATACAATTCCTCAGAATAATTGGGAATTCCTAAAACAGGGGCCATACAAATTGCTTTTTTCAGCTCCTCAAACCATTCCTCCATTTCTTCAGTCCATTCTATTTTTATTTTTTTCCACCTGTGCCTTCTTTAAAGCTTGCAGAATTGGTCTTGTGTAAGTCCTATAATACAAACACTCAGGCTCTGACATAGTTGCATAACCCCAAAAACTGTTGCATCTATTTCACTGTGTTTGGTTTTGATGTTTTCATCATCGCATCGGCTCTTTGAGGTGTCACTTTTTTTTCCTTCATGCAAAATCAATTGATCTATCTATAACACCTCTTATTGACAGTATTCTATCTTCTCCTTGTCACCCTTATATCCCTTGTCTGATAGATAGTCATCAACTGAACAGAATCTTGTCTGCACTCATCTTCTGTGGTGCTACAAACTAAAATGTCATCTACATATTGTATCACCACACTCTTAAGATCAATATTGCCTAAATGAATCTGTAAGATGATATTAAAAATCAATGGGGACTCACAGTACCGTTGGGGGAAACTAGTATGTTTCAGTTGGGTTTGGTGGAACGTAAATTATGTCAAGTCTTGTGAGTCCTTGTGCAACTGGATTGAGAAAAACTAATTTTTCAAATCGATCACCATGAAATATTGAGCTTTGTTAGGCAAGATTATGTGCAGTACCCTTTGGGAGACAACAGCAACCTTGACCTCCTGGCAACAGTAACCCAACCTTTGGTATGTGTCTGTACTACACAGGTTGGTAGTGTGGCTGAGCAGCCAGGCTTAATTCAAGAGGGGTAAACGTGAGCATTAGGGTTTTTACACAGAGATTCACAGTGACAAGTATTCAAATAAACTCTTACACTCAAGGTTTCTTGATTAAAACAGTATTAATGTATTTTAACAGTCAGTTGAATAAGCCTTCTTCAGAAGGCAACATTTTATAAGTGACACACAAATACACTTCAAAATGCACACTCTTAGTTTCTCTAAATCAGCAAGTACCCATTTGGGTCGGCATTCAGATGATTCCTACACCCCGAGGTGACTTAAATAACTAGGAGACTGTGGACATTAATATATCACTGGCACATCTAGAGCAATACTGAGTTGGTGTCACAGAAAAGGGTTTGGGAATAACACAAAGGTTCAAAAAATATTCTGAAGCAGATACGTACTTTTTTGTTTTTTGATTGGTTGGCTGAGGATATCAAGCTTTCAAACTGATTGATAAGCACTTCTTGCAAGTAAGTAAAAGTCGTGTACAATGTTTTAGAAGTCTTTGTAGAAACAAATAAAATCACTGTATGGCCACAAGCTGGGAGGCTTATGAGGGTCAAAGCTGCAAGCAATTCTACATAAGCAACCAAGACAAGTCTCAACTGTGAACAAGCAGAGCTGCACAACAAGAGGTAAGTCCTCTTAGTTTTACAGTACCTTTGGTTAGAAGAAATTGGTTCCAGCTGGCTTCTGTTCCTGTGTAGTTCTGCAGATCCTGTTGTTCCTGGGTCTCAGTCGTGGGGATAAGAGGAAGGATGTCTGGGGACTACTGCACTACAAATTGAAGGTTGGCGGCGGCAGTGGCAGCAATGGGAAAACTTAAAATCAGCAGCACTTCACGGTTTCAACTCCTTCATTACGACCCAGGCGGTAAGTTACCGCCTGGGCCGTGACTTTACCGCCATGGCGTAAACTACGTTTACGCCATGGCGGTAAGGGGATTTACTGCCCCATTCCGACCTTGGCGGGGCGGTAAATCCCCAATCCCCATTTACCCTTCCCCATTCCCATTTTTGCCCCATAGGGCATAATGGGAGTGGGGAAGGCGTTAATTACGCCACCGTAAATTACGGTGGCGTAATTAACACCAAGTTCCCTTACCGCCATGGTTTTTTACACCTGCTAAAAGCAGGTGTAAAAACCGCCATGGCGGAAAGGGAACTCGTAATTGGCGGAAAGGGGTTGGCGCAGCTAACGCTGCCGCAAACCCCTTTCCGCCAGGGTCGTAATGAGGCCCCTTGTGTCTCTCGCAAATAACAACACCACGGTTCTTGGATACCGCTTTGGACTTTCCTCGCATCTGGGGTCCAGCACTCTGCTGAGGTGTCTCAGGCTTGGTCAGTCCTGCTTCCTGGGAGTCTGGAGGATGTTCCTGGAGCTCGGATCTGACTTAAGGACACTCACTCGATTCTGGTGTTCCTTTCCCTAGCACTTCGGTTCCTGCAGCAGCGATGGAAGTACAGCCAGCTCTGAGAGGATTTTCAGATGAGCTCATCTTGGGGTCGATTGGTCCCACCAACCCAAGGGGAGAATTTGTCCTTTGCAGGTCTTCTCTAGTCGAGGCAAATTCAGAGCTTCAGCACTGCAGCAGGGCTTCACCGGGCAAACTAACGTTTTAGGAGTTGCAGCAGATGTCTCTTCCAAGTTTTTCTTAGGATTCCTTCATCCAGTGGTTGACTCTGCCTTCCAAGCAAAACGCCTCACCTTCTATGCAGGTTACTGCGATTGATTCACAGCTCAGCTGTCACTCACACAGCAGGGTGGCTGTCCTCCGAGGACAGCCCTCAACCCAATAACCTTGGGTGCATCCTGTAACCAAGGAGACTAAGCACAGGGAGTTTTGGGCACCTTCCTTGCTTCCTGCCCTGCTAGACACACTGGAGCCAGAGGCGGGCTTCCCTTGTGAATCCCACCAAGGAAAAATTAACAAAGGGACCAAACCTGGTTTGGCAAGCAGAGCAAATCTCAAGATGGATCTTTCCCACAAGAAATGGTGAAAAAAGAAGACCAGCTCAATTTGACGAAATGGGCATCCATGGGTGCCTTACTGTGGCTACGAACGCAGCCTGCGGTAAAAATGCACAATGGTAGTAAAAGTAAACCACTGCAACCAGTGCAACCAGCCATTAATTGTAGAAAGGGTAGCATAAAAATGTTACATGAGAAACAAGACAAAGGGGATACTAAATAATCCCTCCAGCACACTATGGTAAGATAATGGCCCTCATTACGACCCAGGCGTTGGACCATGGTGCTAACAGCACCATGGTCCATGCCGGTAACTTACCGACTCCGACATGGCGGAATGGGGAATTACCGCCCCATTCCGAGGTTGGCGGGGCGGTAATTCCCCATGCCGCCATGGCCCTTCCCTATTCCCATTTTTGCCCCATAGGGCTCAATGGGAATGGGGAAGGCGCTAAGTACGGTGCCGCAAAGGTCCCTTTGCGGGTTGGTTTTTTAATGCATGCTAAAAGCAGGCGTTAAAGTGCCACCCGCAAAGGGACCACGTAATCAGACGTTAAGGGTTTAACGGCGCCGCCACCTTTTACGGTGCCGTTAACCCCTTAACGCCTGGGTTGTAATGAGGGCCAGTGTGTACTCGGTCTAGAAAGTTACAAAATATAAGTAAAGTCAATTTCACTTCACTGCTCTTGGAAACAGTAGTTTTACACAGGGAAATCGAAGAGACTTCCCTGTGTCACTGCACTGAAGGTGCTGTGTGTCACAACGTGAAGATGATGCCTATGGAGTTTGTCAGACTCCAAAGTCAAAAGAAACACAGTGCCCAGATCACAGAAAAATACATGAGAGTGTGGGAAAAAGGTCTCACTCTCTCCAGGTTAGAAATTAAAAGGCCTAAAGTACAACAAAAGAGCTTGGGGTCTCAAAGGTAGAAGGGAATTAGCACATTTCTGATAATTCTCCCTAACAAGCTTCCACCGCTGCCACAGTTTCGTCACCGGATTATGAACTAAGGGAAATTCTGCATCTACAGTCTGGTTAATCAGTCTCATATCGTATATAAATGTCCATAACCCTTCTTTAGATTCTTTAATCCGGTACACCAAAGTATTACACGGTTAATCTGCTGAAATCGTCTGGAACATACAAGACCTAGGGTACTGTTTTGCTTGAGGTAAAATCGCTCCTGTTTTAAGCTTTATTTTAACTTCCCCTATTCCCTTCAATAAACCTACATCGTAGGGGCCTGTGGTTCAAGGACGCTTGGCAGCATTTCCAAGTCTTCCTGAAAAAATGCTGGACGTTGCAGCATTGTTGCCATTTGCTGTGGGACTTCCCTTTTTTCTATCCTTATCAAGTATGCAATGGTCATTAAGAATGCCACTTAATTGTCTGTTTGGTCTTCCCTGAACATGTCATCAGTTATGTCAGTCAATCTGTACCCTTCCTTGAGAGCTATTACTCTTCTCCATGATCTACCCCATCATATACTCCTTCAAACATTGCCATTTCCCTTCATACTATGGCTGCTTCCAATTCTATAGGGATATTCTGTCCCCCCTCTTCGTCCATGGTTATTTGTGGTCTAAACAAAAACTCATCAGGTATCCTTACATTTTTTCCCACTAAGCCAGGTAGCCATGTTAATTGAATGCTCACTCTATATAGAAACATCTCTGGATATACTGTAATGCTCTGCAGAGCCACTTGCCCTCTGAACAGCAGTATACCTTCTCACATGTTTTAATAGTGTATTCCTGGAGTGGAAAACACTATTCCTTGATCAATACATGAAATGGTCATATTTAGTTTTGTTATTAAATCTCTTCACAAAATGCTGACCAGTGTCTGTCATTAATATAACAAAGCAACACCCATGTCACACTCTTCTATAGAGATTGGTAATTCATTGGCAAAAGGTGCTTGACTTGTAGCACCAGAGAACCCTTGAGCATTCATGGCATTCCATGAACAAGTTGCTCCATTGTCTACAAGAAAATGAAAAGGTTTGCCTCCTATCATCACATCAACCCTTGGTTTCTCTTAGAGATCTGGTGTCACAGATAGTACTGAAAACATCAAGTCACCCTGTTTGATGTCCTATTGTGGGTACAGGCTCATCCCCGTCCCTGTGTAAGGATTCTCTCCTACCGCAGTGACACCTCCTATCCTGGGGTCAGAAATTGTTCTGTGTTTGCATACTGCTGAGTCTGCATAGGGGCTTGTTGCAACTGTCGTTGTGTCGATTCATTTGCACTCATCCTTGTTGTGTCTTCTGCACTTGCAGTGCTTGTGTCTGTTACAATTTGTGATCCTGGGCAAAGCCTTCTCTGGTCTGTTTCCTGACATAAAATGTGGTAAAATAATGCCTCTGTCTTTTCGCATAGCTCACAAGTGTCAAGTTGCCATTTGTTTCCTGAATATCCTGAAAGTAAGCAATAGGGTCTTCATCTTCCTTCATCTTACATGTCATAATTGCACCCAAATCTGATGTGTCAGGATACTATACCCTAAGTGCCTTCCAAACATATGTTCTGCAATTATTAAACAGCATTCCATCATGCACTGCATTCTGTGCTGTCACACTTAATATCCCACTCTTCTCCATATGTCATCAGCCCTTTCCCTAAGAATAGCTGCCAGGAGACCTATTATGTCTCCTGTATCCAACGTGTTTCATCCAGTGATTTTTTGGAAATTTGTTTATCCATTTCCCAGCATCCGAAGTCAAATCCGGGAGCATACACCTTAAATTATCCTTGTCCATCTGCAGCCATAAAATATACAATGGTCTTGCTCCTCCTTTTTTCTAAAAAGGTAAATTAAGTGTACACCTCCCAAAGTCAGATACCATTGTTAGTCTACCCATGACAGGGATGAACAACCTTAACCTGCTCACATATGGAGGCGACTCTCCGTTCTCACTGTGCGATCATACTCGGGATGCTCAGGGTACGCTATGGGATCTGGCATCCTATCCTTAGGATGTTAGAGAACAGACCATCTCACTTCTTTATCCATTTGTAGGCTTCCTTCAGGAGCACACCCGAGACCGGACTCTCTTTCCTCTTCTGACATGTATTGTCTCAAACTTGTGTGATGGGCACCCTTATCCAGATTCAGTAAACTTAAAGACAATGCTCAGGGTTCATCACTGAAAAGGATGTCATTCTCTCTTCATGATTGAGGCACTGGGGACTGATCATCATTCCCTCAAATTTCATACTCGCTATTTCACCTTAACTGTTGACAGACCTTGTTGATCCTTTCTATAAGACTTTCTGCATCAAATCTGTCTTCATCTACAGCAACTCTATTTGTATTTTCCTTTATTAGGAGGAACTCTTCTATTCTGTCCCATTGTATTTCTGGGCTTGGCCCTACTGGTTCCTTACGAGTGTGACTGGTAACAAGACCTTGTTGTCTCCTTTTTCTTTCTATTTCTTCGGCTACTCCTCTTTGCTTTTTCTCATCCCTTCTATTTACTTCTTCCTTTTGCCTTCGTTGTTCCCCTCTCCCTATTCCTTCCCTTCTTTCCTCTTCTTCTCTTCATCACTGTAATGTTTTGTCCTGTAGTCTTTGCGTGTCCTCCTCTTCTTTTTTCTTTCCTGTATATCCCTCTCTTCTATCACTCTCTATCTATTGTCATACTTTCTTTGTTCTTCTGCCTGTTCTTCTTTTCTTTTTTGCTCCTCCTGATGTATCAGTTCTTGTCGCTCTGTGCTCTTCCTTTTCTGCTCATCTTCTCTCAGTCTCTTCTCTCATTATTTATCCTTTCTTTCTTGTTCATCCTTGTCTTCTATTTGCCTAACTTCCTCGATACTCTTCCCATGCAATGTCTCTAATGCTATCTCATCAGCTTTTTCCTTCTCTCCTTTCCATCTCTTAATTTCCCTATTTCTGTTGACTGTTTCAATCATTCACTCCTTCATTCTTTATCTTGTATGATCTTATAGATCTCTTTGTTTCTCTTATTCTCATCTGGACTATCGTCACTATTGTAAACTGGGGGTTTGTATATTGAATTACTATACCCTGTCGCTGCTTTCAACTCCTTTAAGGGATATAACCCTATTTCTTCTGTACTAGCGTCTTTTGCTTCAGGCGAGGTGGGGGAGCTGAAGGCTCAACACCTTCCTCCTTTCACTGATTAAGCATCCACTGCTCAGGTGGCAGGTCTTCTCTTTCTTCTTGGTACATCTTCCAGAGATCTAAAATCGCTAATCTTTTCTCTAATCTCTTCCCCGTGTATGCAGCTTGCAAGTTTGTGGTCATGTGTTGCAATACCGCTTTTGATGATCCCCCTTTGTGGCCATGGAATGAACATTCTATCTGCCGTGCCTTTCACCCATTCATCACTATACTCTTTGAGCGTGGACATGTGCTTTGGTAATGTTTTTCTTAAGTGCATCAGAGGAGTGTCTTCCATAATGACAAGTCTCAATTGACTGTCAATACTTACCAGACTTATTAAATAACCTTTATGCTTTTGCTTAAATCACCACTTTTCAACATCTTTAAAACAGCAAATATGAGCATGCACCATCAATTGCTGCTCAAGCCTCTAATTTCAACATCCTGTATATACCTTTAATTGATATAACTTATTCTTCCGATTGTCTATATCTATTTCTTAATGGGCTATATCTACATTTTGATTGGTGCCAATAACTTTGCTACGCTCGATCACTGTTGCTCCTCAACTTTTTCATTAGTTTCACAACCTCTATCGCTCTTCAATATTTTTATTCAACAAATAATATTCAGACTAGTCAACATTACACATTTATAAACACAGTGATCACCTTTTTCTCTTTCGCCTTTACTTTATACCCTATTCAGTGTTTGAGACGTCACCTTACATAATCCTGATTACGCGTTATATTTTTTTGCTCTATCCCCGCTTGGATATTAGACGTCTCCTTCTGAAACTCCCTTGAGCCAGGACTCCTAGGTGCTACGTTTTCTTCACAATATTTCCCTTTAGTCAAAAATTATCACAATCCTATCCCTTTCATTTGCCATTCCCCTTAGTCTACTCACCATTTGTTCAATTCATCGACTCGAGGCCTTCGGTATCAACTCCTCCTTCAATCCAACCACTTTGCCTTCTATCAGCAGAGCGCCCGTGGAAACCGAGCATGCATTTCATCAAAGGGGGACCTGCCCACCACATCAGCTCTTCTTGCAAGTTTATTTCCATCGTTTGCTCTCCACAGGACACCCCGCAATATTCCGGCTAATGGTGGAGGTTGCCTGATTGGATTTTTTCCAACCATCCGCACCACTACCATGTGAAGTTATGGTTCTTAAGTAACATGCATGCAATGGATGAGGTTGCAGAATAACTCAGAGTCCAAATAATCGAACCAACTCACGAAGATGGCAAAGGTTGCTGTTTTATTAACAATTATCTTCCACAGATCTAAAATCACGATTCTTTTCTCTAATTTCTTCCCCATGTATGCAGTGTGCAAGTATGTTCATGTGTTACAATACTGCTTTTGACAAATGATCCCCCTTGTGGCCAGGGCATGAACATTGTATCTGCTGTGCCTTCCACCCATTCCACACTATACTGCTTGAGCTCGAGCAGGTGCTTGGTAATGTTTTGCATGAGTGTGTCAGGGGAGTGTCTCCCATAATGACAAGTCTCAATTAACTGTCAATACTTAATAGACTTGTTAAATAACCTTTATACTTTTGCTTAAATAATGACTTTTCAGCATCTTTAAAACAACAAAAATGAGCATACACTATCAATCGCTGCTCAAGCCTCTAATTTCAACACCCTGTCTATACCTTTAAACAATATATCTTATGTTTTTGATTGTCCCTATCTATTTGCTGATTGGTTATATTTACTGTTTGATTGGTGCCAATCACTTTCCTACTCTCGATCACTGTTGCTGCTCAGATTTTTCATTTTTTTTACAACCTATATCACTCTTTAATATTTTTACTCAACAAACAACATTCAAACTAGTCGACGTTGCACATTTATAAACACTGTGATCATCTTTTTCTCTCTTTCCTTTACTTCATACCCATTGAGGTTTTGAGATGTCACCTTATGTAATCCTGATTACGCGTTATACGTTTTTGCTCTTTCCCCATTGGAATTTGAGATGTCTCCTTCCGAAACACCCTTGCCACGTTTTCTTCACAATATTTCTCGTTACTCAAACATGATCACAATCCCATCCCCTTCATTTGTCATTCCCCTTAATCAACTTACCTTTGTTCGTCCATCGACTAGAGGCCTTCGGTATCGACTCGTCCTTCAATCCGACCACTTTGCCTCCTGTACACAGAGCGCGTGAGGAAACCGGGCAGGGATTTCATCAAAGGGTGACCTGCCCACCATTTTGGTTCTTCTTGCAAGTTTATTTCTATTGACTGCTCTCCACAGGAAACCTAGCGATCTTCCATCTAATGGTGGAGGATGCCCGATCGTCCAAAACACTGTTTGGATCTTTCAAACCATCCACACTGCTACCATGTTAACTTATGTTTCTTTAGTAATGTGCATGCAATGGATGGTGTTGCAGAATAACTCAGAGTCCAAATAATCAAAACAACTCAGAAAGATGGCAAAGGGTGCTGTGTTATCAACAATTATCTAAAATAGGGAGGTTACAAAAGACATCAACGGATATTCGCTCAGCTCTCGACAATTTTCTCATTAAACATTGACTTTATAATAAAAATTCATTAGAGGTGACATCATACTACGTGACAAATAAGAAAAACCTATAAGCAATTATAATAGGTTCATGGGGAACATCTAAGTAAACTTTCTATAAGGGCTAGAATTGTGTTTGGCTGCCCTACTGTCAGGTGGACAACTTATGCCTACCTCTGAAACATGTCATCACCAACACTATTAAGTGCACGGTTTATCACTGGTCTTCAAATTATATGGCCCTTCATTATACACAACCCCCTACAATTGGTTGGCACACTCGTGCCATGTCTGGAACATTCAATTCACTTTAAAGCATGTAAGCTCAGACCCAGGTACCAGGCGGTGGACTTCACTTTACCTCCCCACCTAATTTGTCCAATGTTATATATGTGTAAATGCTAAAGATTTGAAAAGTTGTTTTTAACAACTAACCATATATATATATATTTATTTTTAAATAGCCCAACATCTCTCATCACCCATGCCTTCTGCCATGAAGATTGTCTTTGAACTTGGCCTTTCAAAGTATCCTTGTCTGTGGGAATATATGGGAGTGCAGGCTCTCACTATCATTGTTCAAGGACTCCAAACTCAACTCTATTTCCATCCTTGGCTCACGTGATATGAGACCACGATTTGGTCAATTTTGCATCATTTAAATATCTTAAATGAAGAAAACCTGCCACTCTCTGTGTTCTTTCCTTGCCCATTAATAAGGGATGATTCATCCTTTGCACGTTCACTGATTTCAAGAATAGATAACTGACCATGGCTGCTTCAGTTTTGATGCCAGGCCAGACAGCTTCGCCAGGTGCTTTCACGAGCTCAGCTTATTCTTGCTGCAACACAATTCTCAGCCGCTCTTCTCCATGGGTCCTGGCTTACTAAATTCATGACACCGATTTCTAGCTCCTATACAATGGCGGCTTCATCTGCATTTTATTCACTACATATAGTCAGCTTCTATGATTACTTGGTCTACTTGCATTTCAGCCTCTGTACAGTTATTAAATGGTTGATTTTCTGCAGCACTTCGCACATGTGCAATCTTCTCTCTGCATATGAAAGTTTACTTGATTCTTAACTCTGTCATCATTTTCTGTAAGATCCATAAATTCTCTTCAGCCAGCACTCTCAGCAGGACGTCACACTCGTCTCTTGTGATGTCACTAGCTTCTCTCTTTTGCTCTTTTTCATATTCCTTCAGGGAGTTCCTCCTTCAGATTGTCATCTCTTCTGGGATACATTTGATAGGGTTTTCTCAGTGGATACCTATTTTCAAATAGTCACTGCGGTTTTGGCACCGCTGCTGGTGTCAAACATGGCAGAGCCTCAGACTTCCAACATATAGGAGGTAGAGGGTGGGATTAATTGCAGAAGCATGAAGCTGCTTCTCTACACCACAGTCACCAAAGTTAGATCCCTATTGTTTGTACCTACATTATGACGCTTTTCAAAAAATGAAACACAGACATATCTGTAAAACCAAGCTTTCAAGTCCTTGCCAATGCTCCTTACACAAGTTTGCTGTACATCTGCACATGTTTTATTTTTTCAAGTGTCAAAATGTGCCTACATAAAATAGTCATATAAGTTTGCCCCCACTTGACAAAATCTATTCAGACTTTGCACAAACATTCAAGGATAGGTCTATACTCTTTCTGAAAACATTTGTCCACTTTCGCCAAACACAACAAAGTTGTAAGCCATATAAACATGATGAGACCCCTCCTCTAATTTTGCCCCCTCTTGATAAACTCCCAACAAACTCATGTCAAGATTTAGAATCGTTTTGCAAACTTTTGTGAAGATTTGTCGAATGGCACCACATGTATAAGCCTTTACAATATTTTGGGACCACCCTCTAACTTTGTTCCCTCTTTACAAAACAACACCACACTTTGCAGAGTCATTCAGAATCAGATCTAGAATCACATTTGAGAGTGTCATGCAGTTTCATTGAGTGGCACCAAAGTTATAAGCCATCCAAAAACTGCTTTACACCAACCCTGGTATGCAAAAATAAGTATAACATCTCAGATGTTCACAAACACAACGGGACTGCCCAGGCTGTTCGCGGACATCAGAAAAGAAAAACACCTGTTTTTGTAGCTTGCTACGTCCATATCCCATCCCATACTAATCATCCCTCACCTCCTCAGTTATTGCTTTATTTGTTTGACAAGTGCAATGTTGTGCTTTATAATATGTTTTTAACACAATGTTCGTGGGCAACGGGTGCAGTCTGTGAATCCAACATGGTGGGCATTTCCCAAAATATGACCCACTTCATGCTTTTCACCATCCGATCAGCAGGTGCATCTGATGTCCGCGGACCACAAATCAGCCTCTGGACCAATCAGAGTCTTGCCCGCTGAATGAATTGGGAAATGAGTGGGCAGACCAAACCCAGATATCACTAATTTGATTTTATCTACATTTTGGCAGTTTAAAAAAAAATACTGGACGGATTTACACCAGATATACAAAAGCAAGCTTTCGGGACCAAGCCACCCCGCCTGCTGCAAATATGGTGAAAATCCGTTCTGCAGTTTGGGCTGTCGGCATGAGCAAATTATTTTTCCATTGCGTCCATGGGAAGAAACACACATTTTGGGACACCCCCTATAACTTTGCCGCCCTGACATGTAAGTGATTTCAATCCGGCACTTCATCTAAATCAATGCCTAGCGTGGAAGGCACAACTGAAACCCTTATTTAATTATTTGTGCCTAGAAGTTATTTTATTCAGAACGATGTACCACTCATATCACGCACCTCTCCTTGAACCCTCGGTCACACTGAACCAGAAATCAGGCTGGTTTGCAAAGTTAAAATATTTATTATGTATTTCACAATATAATCAAACTATTTTTAATGGGGATACAATAATCACCAATGGGGTGATGTCACACTAAACAATCTCTTTAATCATAAGGGGTAATATTGAGCAAAAACAATGCAGCACAGAAATAATGCTTTTGGGTGTATATTCAAATCAAATAGCAGTGTGATTACTATTTCCCCCTGCACACCCCTCAATCCCCCCCAATATGCAATCTAAAGAGATGGAAGGAGAGAAAACAGGTTTCTGGAATGCAGGATTCAAGCAAATATATCAATCCCAATTTCCCCCAGCAAACACAAGAGAGAAATAGAACACAATGTCAATCTCAATTTCCCCCCAGCAGACACAAGAGAGAAATAGAACTTATTGGCAAACTGTCAAAATGGTTTTAAAGTTGGCTTGGAATGAAATGGGGAAAACACTAAAAATTGTTTAATTGACTGAAATGGTTGAAATACTAATGGGAGCCACTTTAACTGGTTGTAGACAAACACTAGCAATGATTTGAGAGTAATAAGCAATGGAAAAACTTAAATTTGAGGTTGGGTGCAATGAAAAGCTAGTTTACACGTTATAAATTTTGCTCAAATGAAAAATTTGCGGCAAACTTTTCTGTGCGCGGTAATTGCTACCACGGGAGAACTATAAGGATTTGAGATGCGGTTATGGGTTCTCTGGAAAGCTTAGGATGTTATGAACGTTTTCATGGAGGCATTTTATAAAATAAAGATGCGCTTCTAAAAAGACAAACAGGATTTCTTTTACACTAGGGATAAACTATGAAGAAACAAACTACACGACAGCACAGCCACCAGCCCAGGATGTCTCTGGATGGTTTTTGCCTGCCGAGACGCTCGCCTTCTTCAGATGAAATATATATAAGTGCAAAGATCGGTTAACACTTCTAGTACAGAAGATAATAGGTATGAGATAGAGAGTTCAGGCAGTTCTAAAATGTTCTAACAATGCAGTTCTGGATTTAAGAGAGGATGGGTTTGGGTAGGGATGACTATGGACAGTAAATGAACTAGTGACAGTCCCATACTAAGGATACTCACTACATCGGTTTGAACAGAACCGTCAGGGATTCAGGTCAGTCAAGATTTCTGGACAGGAATTCTGCTGGTCACACCGGACTGGACAACAAGGCGCTCTGGTCTGCAATCAGCAAGGCGCTCTGGTCACCGCATGGACTGGATCTGCAATGGCTCTGGTTCACAGCACGGCTCTACTGGGTTGGGTCTTTGGTTTTGGCAATAATTCTTAGCAGGAAAGCAGTTACAGCACAGCCAGGCTGCTCTTTGTTCCCCTTAGATGTCTGGGGTAAATTCTGGTTTCTGGAATTTTCAAGGCCAAGCTGAGAATGGTTCAGCTCTGGAAATGGGCCTTTCTGCTTGCCAAGTTTCTGGAGTCTGGAGCAAGGGAGATGTCAGGTCCTCTGGCAGGGTGCTCACCAGCAATCGGTTGGTGGGTGAATCTCTGTGTGTCTGTCTAAGCCCTCAGTTTTCTCTATTTATGCATTTAATTAAGGGGTGGGTAAGCTGAATTATCCTAAGCGCACCCCCTAGGTAGGCTATTGGCTGGAATCTGCTCTCTCCCTTGATTGGAGGAGAAAACAGTGTGTCACCATGATGATGTGGTTTTATGAGTCAAAACATCCTCCCTTTGCCTTTTGAACATGAAATCTACTTTGGGTATAATACCTATTTACATGTGTGCAATCTTTATATCAATAACATACATAGATCACACATTTTGTGGAGTAAATATTCTTCCAAGCCCCGTCGCGGTACAATCTTGGACCTGGATTTGACAGGCTTTTGCACTTTTTGTCTAGGACACAATATCTAATTTGTCCAAAAATGGGCACATATGTGCGCATTATAATAATAATAATAATAATAATAATTTGGCATTTATATAGCGCTACGAACCCTTAGGTATCTGAGCGCTGCTTATTATTACCCACGGTGTGTGGTGCTCATTTATCGATGGGCATAAGTGTGTGAAGTTTCATGCCTGAAATAAATGCATTTGCTGCAAAACCAGAATGTTCACAGTGCCTTCCGAGAACATCACACAGAGTTCTGGCATCTTTTACAATGTGCACCCAAAATTCACATTAACAAAGCTATTAATACTATAATTTTTACAAATTTGCACAGTCCTTTAATCAGTCTTTTTTTAAAATATGTTTTCTGTGCTTGTGAATCCACAAGTAACTGTCTGTCCCTGCCTCCTCTTCCTGCTGGCAGGTCTGAAGCAATCCACCCCCTTCCTTCTGGGAGAGGCCACTCTTGACACTTCACAATCTGCATATCCTTTCAGCCAAGGAAGGTCCATTGTCTCTTTTTGGTGCAGCCCAAGATCTCCTCCCCTGATTTAATTCTCACAAAGTTATAACTTCCTGGCCTTGGTGCGAAGCAGGAGAGAGAGGCCTTTTTTGGGGGGAAAGCTGTGGAACTGGTTTGGTGGCTTTGAGTTAGCTTAATTCAAAGTCATTTTCTTAAATTGTTTTTGGTTTAAAACAAAACTTGCAATTTTCACACACGCAGCTAGAACTCTTATTCCAGCTTCTAAACCATGGAAATTAAATAGTTACAACCTAGGTTCCTCTTAATAAGAGGTCACTTAATTTCCAGACATTTGATTTCAATTGCACAAGTTTAAACTTCTGATGCAAACTAATGACAGCTGTCATACAGGCGGCCGTTTGTACCGCGCCCATATTTTGACAGATTTTCACAGGCAAGCACACTTTTTACTGTGGATATTTTGATGACAGATTCCGCTTTCCATGCCATTGTAGGTTCATAATGATTTCTTAAAGGAGGTGATGGGTAACACCCAGCAAGGATATTGGATGTTTTTACCTGTATTTTGTATTTTCAGCAACCAAGAAAAAGGGATTTAAGAACAATTTCTGGGTTTTCTTCAGTAAATCACTGCCTTTCATGCTTTTTCCATTTTTACTTAGTAGGCAGCCCAGTGGCATGTTTCAGCAGTGAAGTCACCACTGCCACTTGTTAGAGCGCAATTTCCTTAGGTTTTGGCACGCATGGGGTTTTAGTGGCCATTTTGCTGATTCTGGTGCCACCCGCACACAGTGATGCCGCAGGGCAGAGCAGAGTGGGTTAAAACATCCCACAAAGCCCCTCTCGCGATTTGACTTTTGACTGCCTGTCACGGGGAAGTCGGGAGATTGGGATGGTCAGTTTCCTTTTCGGTCCATGTGGATCGACAGGTTCTCCTCGCCGGTTCCAGATGGAAGTGTATGGAGCAATACCCCGGGCCCCTTGGGTCTTTCCTCCTGGTCCCCGAGTGGTCCTCCTTGGGCTTAGGATGCATGGTTTCAGTCTATATATGTTGACAATCCAACAACCATATAGAGACGTGGAGCCATTTTAATGACGTGATGACCGGGCCCCTAAACAAAAATTGCAGACATTCCTTCAACAAAATATCAACCCACGTCACCTGTTACCCCTTCGGGTGTCCCCCAGGTCAGAACAACCTAGTACTTTTAACAAATAGGTACTAAGTCAACACACCTTTTATATATCACAATTTTAATCACATATAAATCAGAAATCATTATATCAATTTATAAAAATCATTTTCTAAAATTGCAAAAATTCCTAAAAACATTTTTAAAAAATTACTCATAAAACCAATTACCATACATAAAACAACCTGTGTTGTGCTTAACCCTGTGACATCCTGCCTATACAAAGCTAAATCATGTACAATGCTTAGAAGGAGAACACTATGCCTCTAGACACGCAATGGTCAGTAGCTAACTGGTTCCTTATTATTAAAGGTTACCACTAATAACATCTATCATCCATTCAGTACATTACTACCCCATTCAGTGCTACCCTGGGGTGAATTCCAACTAAATTTGTAATATTTATCCTGTATCATCACTAAATCACAATACCATTAATTGCCCAACATGTTTTGTTCACCAATATAGTTCAACACAATGTTAAAGAACTTCATCCATCTGTACCCTTCAACCATCTCTCTTCATTTCTGGTTGGTTCAATCCTGTCCAACTCTTCACTCTAAATGATGCTCACAAAATATAATTAACACTACAACATCTGATTCTTGACCTGGGGATACAAAAATGAGGGGAAAATAAACAGAGACAACAGTCAGTAATGAACAATTCTCTGTTGTCCTTCCTAGACAGTAACAAAGTTTACTGAACTAAGGCTTACTGCGTCACTCTTCCACAAAGTCACTTGACAACGGTTACTTAAGGGGAGATCCCCAACAGTTATGTCGGACTACTCAATTCCTGAAAAACACAAAATAAACAGAAAACTTGAACGGTGTTCACTCTGAGCATAAATCACATCATATTTCCATACCAGTAATCATGTATTCATTATTTATTATTTATGTATCCTGGTGTTATAACAAGGGATAAACAAGATACTCAGTTTGCATATAAACCTAGGGAGCAACAACCTTTGGTTATGCTGTCACTGTTGGTATGTTGACTGCTGTCACTTATAATTCTATTCCATCGCTATGCATCAATGTCTGTAACTGTGTCACTACCAACACTCTCTGCGGGGCACTTTATGTAGTATACAGTATATTTACACAGCATGCTCAAAACTAGATATTGGGCCTCATTACACGGTAGGCGGTGGACCAAGGTGCTATTAGCACCTTGGTCCATGCCGGTAAAATACCGGCACCGCCTTGGAGGAAAGGGGAATTACCCCCCTATTCCAAGGTTGGCGGGGCAGTAATTCCCCCTTCCCCCATTGCCCTTCCCCATTCCCATTTTTGCCCATAGGGCATAATGGGAATGGGGAAGGTGCTAATTACGGCACCGCAAATTGTGGTACCGTAATTAGCACCCTGGTCCCTCTGCGGGTTGGTTTTTAATGCCTGCTAAAAAGCAGGCATTAAAGTACCAACCCGCAAAGGGACCTCGTAGTAAGGCGGTAAGGGTTAACGGTCACCGGTACCATTACTGGTGACCGTTAACCCTTACCGCCTTCCGTGTAATGAAGCCCATTGTCTTTACCTGCTGTCTATATGGAACTGTTCCTCTTGGAATCTCACTGCTGTATTCCTGGAGCCGGCTAACTTACCGCCGCATCAGGAAGTAAAGTTTCCCATAGTAAAAATGACGCTCCAACTTTGCCGTCCTGTATACGTCACAATAGGGATCCCTATAGTAAAAGATACAAATTTAGACCCCCCCCTAGCACACTACCAAGTGTCGCTATCACGCACACTATGTTTTTCTAACCCGCTCCTAGCGGAGCGGTATGAAATTGACTTACCCTCTCTGCGGCCAGTATCGGTCCTGTCGCTGGCCTGCTTGAGTGCAGCTCTCTCTGCTGGTGCTAATGAAGTCTCCTATATCCTCGTTCCAACTCGTCACGTGAACGCTATTTGTGTCACGTGTGTTACAACACGTCAGGTGACCCCTACACTTCTCGTGTCTCGCACGTCATGTGTTCCACTTATAGCTCAGAACGCTCGGTGCTGTAACTCCTTCGTGTCTGGTAACAATGTAAATATATCCAGTGCTACGAAGCGCAACGTAATTTATAAACAAATTCCTCAACAGTGAGTGCAAAAAATATACTCCCGTGCATATGCCTATCTTGAATAATCATTACTACATGGCTGAATGTCGCGTGACAGTGTCCAATGTGTCACTGTAGTAACTACTTGCTAAAATTATTCCTTAACTGATACCTTCATTGTGTTTGCTAGCTTCGGACATAAAGGACCTCACGGCGCGGATTCCTCGTGGTAGTTCAATATTATAAGGTCCACTTTCAACTGGATATCTATTGTGTTATACAACGTGCTGTGATAGGCATGTCAGTATAAGTGAAAACCAAAAAAGAGAAAAACACAGTCTACAATGTTGTATAAAGGTTGGTAGCAAAATGCACACTGACACGTCTACGTGTCACAGTGTTTAGTGAGTCATGGACACTCAATCAGTGTTTCCAATTATCAAATTCATTGAGTCCTTTATTAACTGAGTCCGTAAGAAAAATCAACCATTGTTCCTTATACTGTAATTTCCATACATCTGCATCAGGGTTGCTTGTTCTGTCTAATTGACATAAGACTGTCCATTTCAGTTTATCTGCATCATGACTCATAATCGAGAAATGGTTTACCATTGAGGCTAATGTGTTGTGGTTGCGAATGCAACTCCTGTGCTCACCTATACGTGTGGTTACTTTACGTTCAGTCATGCCAACATAAATCTTCTGGCATGGACACCAAACTGCATATATTACATGACTTGAGTTACAATTGGTGAACGTAGTTTGTTGCCACAATTTAGGAAGTCCCAAATCAACCTCTTTTGTGCTGCTAGTGAATTTACAATTTACACATTTACCACACGGGGCATGTCCTACTAATGTAGGTAAACCCCATGATTGTGTAATGCTAATTTGTTCTTTTGGTTTTTGAGAAAAATCATTTCTGGTTACTAATTCTTTCAAATTAGGTGCTCTCTTGTAAGCACATAGCAGACTTTCCAAAGGGCTTTCTCCCCCTGTCAGTACGTGCCAGTTCTTTTTGATGATTTTGATAACTTCATTCGTTCTTTCGTTATAGGGGCTCACAAACACAATATCACTTTTGTTTTTTATTTTTAGGACGATATTCAAGAAGAGCCTCACGATGATTATTAATTGATCTTTTGTATGCTCTTTTAACAATTTTCTTGGGGTAATCCCTACTCATCAATTTCAATTTCAGTTGTTCAGCTTCTGCCTGAAAAGAGGAATTCAGCGTGCTCTTCCTTTTCAACCGAATGAACTGTCCAAATGCTACATTTTCTCGTGTATGCCTTGGGTGGAAGCTATTAAAACTCAACAAGGGATTCTTATCTGTCGTCTAGTGAAATGGTTTTACTTGCAATTTCTTCTGTATTTTATCAACCCAGATCGTTATATCTAAGAAGTCAATTCTCTCTGAACTATGGGTACAGGTAAACTTTAAATGCTGATTTAGTTGGTTGATCCATTCGAAAAACTCAACAAAATAACTCCCTGTGCCATCCCATATTATCAAGATGTCCTCGATAAATCTACGTCATAAGGCAATTTTCGAAAAGTAAGGGTTGGTGGTCTGATAAATATGTTGTATTTCAAAATGCTCAACATAAAGGTTAGCTGCCGTGGGTGCCACTGGGGAACCCATGGCCATGCCATGTATCTGATGGTTTAGTTCATTGTTAAACATCAAATCATTTTCCGTTAGGTCCATTTCGGCACACCACAGAATAAAACTGTTGGGTGTAACACCTGAATTTCTCTTAGTAAGTAATACATTCTCCAACACTTCAAGTGTGTCTTGTTGGGGTATACACGTATACAATGCAACTACATCTAAGCTGACCAACAACTGGATTTTAGGATCAAAAGTCATGTGTTCCACACTATTTATAGCATCTGTAGTGTCTTGTAAGTATGAAAACTTGTTTAAGACAAACTGTTTTAAGAATTTGTCAGCAAATTTTGCAAGTGGTTCCAATAGTGATCCTGTCCCGGAAACTATTGGACGACCTGGTGGTTTGAGCAAAGACTTATGGATTTTGGGCAAAGTGTAAAACTTTGGAACAGTCGGTCTGGGCACTATGAGATAGTCATATTCCTGCTTACAGATCCATTCTCTCGAGAAAGCTTAATCAACTTTCTCTCTAATGAGGAGGGATAGTCTTTCAGTAGGGTCCTCTGTTAATCTGTGATAGTAAGAACTATCACCAAGCTGCCACTTACATTCAACAATGTAGGCTTCCCTATCTTGAATGACCACTGCCCCTCCTTTGTCTGCCTTGCGTATAATAATGCTCTGGTTCTTTGACAAGAGGTAGTCGGATGTCCCAACTTGGCACAGAATCTGTCAAAAACGTTTTTAATATGCTCACAATTGTCTTGTTGTATCTCTCAACTCCAACACTAGAGGCTAGCCAGTAGGCAATGTGTAGTTTCCTTTTGACCCTAAGTATCTCCTACATCTTTGTCATCACTTCGCTAGTGTAGTGGCTACCTTGGTCTGAATCGATCCTTTGGGGTAGTCCAAAATGCGAGAAGATGTGGTTGATCATCATGGCAGCTGTTGTTTCTGCCTTGCAATTTGGGGCTTGGAGACATTTCAAGCATTTAGTGAACAAGCATGTCACGGTCAACATGTACTTGTTCCCCCTAGAGGAGCAAATCACGTGTCCGATAAAATCGACTTGTAAATCTGACCAAGGCAGTATCATGCCCCTCTTTTGGAGATGTGCACGGTGTGTGAGGGATGTTGGTTGAAATTGTGCACACACAAGACACCCCTTCAAGTATTGGTCGAGGTCCTGCTCCATGTGTGGCCAGTATGCAACCTCTCTTAAGATTTGAAGTGTTGTATGAAACCCCCGATGACCGGCTGTGGCCGCATCATGGGTGTGACTTAGCATCAGGCTTCGGAATGAGGTGGGGACCACCCACTGGTCATGGCCAGCTATGGATCTCCTCACCAACAAACCGTCTTGGATTCGGAACATTTTTGGACATTTTATCAATACTCTGAGGTCCTCTTTCCCTATGTAATCGTGACCTGTCAGGGGAAAAGTTCTCAGGGTCCTCAATGTGTTGATAAAACTTACCAATTATTGGATCCCCTTTTTGAGCAGTAATCAAATCAGCAGCTTTATGCACAGCCATCAACTCTGCCACATGTCTTCTTCGGGGACCGATTTTGTACCCAGCTGTGGCTTCTGGGGCATCATTCACCCATGCATTCCCTACGCCGGCCATAAGTTCTTTTTCCCCGTTGTTGTGAACATGGTAGGAGAATCCATCCACACAGACGGTGGGCATTCCCTCACACTGGTCTTCTTCATAGACTTTGTGTGGGGAATTAAGGTATGCCTCCATGTTGTCCTTGACTTTAAGACTTTCGTCCTCGAGACAGTTTTCTCTGGCACAATCATGCAAGTTAGCCAGACCTTGCGCGAGGGGACTCTTCTTGTTTTGGCCATATCTGACCTCCACAGGAAAGCCTTGCATTGACAGAATCCAGGAAGTAATTTTGGAATTACTCACATTTCCAGCCTGGATTCTGTCACTTTGGAGATATTGCAGAGGCTGGTGTGGAGTGTCCACTATGATGTGTTCCCCCTGGATAAACGGGCGGTAATTCTTCAATGCCCACACAGTTGCCAGGAGTGCCTTCTCACAATCATTGATTTATTCCTCTCCTCCACAGAGAATAAAGTTTTTCTCGCATAGGAGATTACTTTATTGACCTTGTCATGCTTTTGATATAATACTGCAGTCAAGCATGTATTTGAAAACCCTGTCTCAAAGAAGAACTCCTTGTTTTTGACAGGGTAAGCTAGGCAAGGCGCTTTTGAGTTGTCTTACTGCCTTGGCTTGTTCTGGACCCCACTCGCACTTGACCCCCCTTCAAAAGATGGATCAGAGGTCTTGTGATCTCTACGTAGTCCTCAATGAACTTTCTGCTGTAACTAGTCATTCCAAGGAGGCTCCTTAGTTCCCGCAGAGCTGTGGGGTCTTTTAATTTCTGAAGTGCTTCCACTTTCTTTTCCTGGGGACAGAGACCCTGAGGAGTAATCTCATGCCCCAAGAAATTGACACAGGTTCTGCACCACTGTGCCTTTTGAAAGGAGAGTTTTGTTCCGGCAGTCCTCAACTGTGTCAGGACATAACGGTTCTCCACTATGTGTTCCTCCACAGTTGAGCTTTTGACTAAAACATCATCTATCATCTACATAGGCCAGGTTACCCCTTTCATCCAGGTTGAGCATGGCCTTATGTAGAAACATTTTAAATCCATTGCCGGAGTTTATGTATCTGAAGGGAGTCTGGGTCCATGTGTACTGCTGCCCCCCAAAGGTAAAGGCCAGCTTGTATTGGTCCTCCCTACTGACAGGTACGGTCCAGTACCCTTTGGTCAAGTCTATTGCAGTGAATACCTGTGACCCCTGGATCTGGGCCAGCCCTTGGTTAATGTAGGGAAGAGGCCATCGGGAAATATGGACCCGTTTGTTGAGCTCCCTAAGGTCAGCACAGAGTCTCCACTGGCCGTTTGGCTTCAAAATCCCCAGCACCGGATTATTGAAAGTGCTGTGGACTGGACGAATTATCCCACGGGGCTCAAGGTTCTTAATTATTTCAGTAAGGGACTCCATTGATGCGAGAGGCAAGCGATAATGCTTCACAAACACTGGAGTCATGCCAGGGTCCGTGGAAATTGTTGTAGTGTGGATGTCGGTGCGACCACAGTCATATGAGTCCATCGCAAAGAGATCTTGAAAATCTAAGAAAACTTGTTTTAATTGTTGGTTTTGCTCCAGAGTCTCACAGGCATCGGCTAGGTTGACTCTCTCTTCACCATCTGTCTGAAGCCTGGAAAGACTTCCGGTTTTGCTATCTTGCTATCTCAGCGGCCTCCTCCAGCTGGGTGGAGAAGTCCCTGGTCAAAATGCTGATTTGGACTGGTGGCTTCAGGTGGGGAAGGAAGTCCTCCCGGCTTGGAATATCACCTCATCCTTCCCGAAGTCAAAGGTCACATCTTCTTTGCCATAAGGGCAGGATGTGTACACCAGAAAATTCCCCCCATGCTGGGTGAAGATCCTGTCTGGTGTTGTGTCATCGTCACTATCACTGTCAAAACAGTCCTTGGGGATGAGTCCTAACAGTTCATTACCTAAATCTATGGAAAAATGTCGGTCATCAACCGCCATTCGAATAATGGTACCTGCGGCTAGAGTGATACTCTTTAAGTCGCTGTTATCCACCTCTATTGTAATGGTGTCATGTTCTATGTTGACTAGTGGTGTTGGGTTTACCCCCAACCCATGCTGTTGGAAGTGAGCATTAAGATGAACATAGGCATTGGGGTTTTTCAATTTCTGTCCTCTTTTAACGTTCACTTCCACTGAGGATTGTCAGGTCCATTCTGGGATCGTGACTTCCTCTCCAATCTGAATTTCAACTGCATAAGTCAGCAATTGAGCTGACCTAAATGCTTTCTCTGGGTCATCAAAGTCCATGGGATTGCCCGCTAATCGGGACCAGGCTTTGAAGTTTATTACGTCCAAACTAATGGCACAGTGATTGAGAATGTCACTGCCTAAGTGAAATGCAGCATGGACATCTTGCACGACCCAACAATTATGGACTATGCTCTTGTTGCCTATGGAAATTTTGAGCATACACAGGCAGGAGATGTTTGGAATTGGGTGTTTCCAGGTCCATTTCCCATTTGTCTATCAGTTTAAATGTGGGAGTGGCTGGATCTTTTGGGAGTTTGCGGAACATGGCTTCGTTAATGAAGCTCTAACCATTGTTCACACATACTCGGGCGAGGAACAGAGTCCTTCCCTTCATTTAACTGAATAGGGATGAACAACTGCTCACCAATTTTCTGAATATCAGCCAGGCTTTGAGGTGATTTTTCATCTTTCTGGACTATAGGATTGGGATTTTCTGATTGTGAATGTAAAGAATTTCAGAGTGTTTCCTTCCAGTGTGGAATGCCACCTTAGACTGGAAGGAATGTTGATTTTCAGGAATAGAGAGGACCCCCCATCACCAGTTTGTTGTCCTACTGCAATTACTGTCACGTCTGGGATTTGAGTATTCTGGAAGTGAAATTCTATTTTGTCAGGTTTTTGTTCAACCATGTGGCATGTGCAGTTTAAATTAACATGGTTGACACTCTATTTCAATTTTATTGATCGGCTAGTCTGGGTCCAGAGGACCTTGTTTACACAATCTATGAGGGGTGACAATCTACGCAGGATGTCATTCCCTAGTAAACAAGGGGTGCCCTCTGGAGTCACAACTATGACCGGGTGCTTCACCTTGTGTCACCCAATTTTAATATCCAAATCTGCAGTCCCCTCAACAGGAATTTCCTTCCCGTCAAAGTTCTGAAGTTGTCCAGGAAGAGGGGTGAGAGGAATTTGGTATTTCTCCCCCCTTCCGGAATTCAGTTGATCAAAGGCCCTTTTTGACAGAAGGGTAGCTTGGGATCCAGTGTCCACCAGTGCCAGAATTATACATTGTCCCTGTATTTGGACCGGGGCATAAAATCTTCCCTCCTTTTCCTCAAGGGGGCAAAGATAATGTACATTTTTGACCAACTGGTGGGTTAGTTTCTTGGTTTTGGACACTGATAGGAAGGTGATTTGGGCAGGATTCTGTTTGGAGTCTTGGGAAGAAAAAGGTGACGGCTAGATATGGGGGAAGTTTTGGGTTCCCTTGGTTCTGGTTCTGGTCTGCCCCCCCCCCCCCTTTTTGGAGGCAGTCACCAGGATGGGTTTGAACCAGGGGATTTTCAAGCTGGTGATTCTGGGGTTTGATGGTGGGCGGTGCTAACTCAGTCCCCACATCTACCCAGTCTGGATTTGAATCCTTTGGGACCCATTTTTCTTTGGGAGGAGTTCCCCCATCCCTGAAGGAGAAGATATTTTTCCCAGGATTCTCTGAGGATCCCTCTCCTTCAAACTGGAAGACTTGTACCTCCTCCTCAAAATGAGTCTTTTTGGGCTCTTTATTGCTCCTACCCCCACTCTGCTCCTTGGGTGGCAGACTTTCGGGGGAACGAGATTTTGGTTCTGGTTCCTGGGTTTCCAGGGGCTGTTTACACGTGGGGTAGGAAGTTTCCTCCAAGGTTTTACACACCTCTTCCCCTTGTACCTCCTCCCTGGGAACCAGTGGGTTGTCGGGGTTCTTCCCTGTCAATGTTCTGGAGCACCAGGTCCTGGATTTGAGGCATTCTGAGCCTGCCATGCTCATCTGAGGGTTCTGTTGAGCCCTCAGCATGCGACCCAGATCCTGTGCCATGTTCTGGACCTGGCGCTCTAATTGGGACACCCGCTCTAGCTGGTGCGGGGTCCTCATGTCTCCCCTGGGCTGATTCCGAGAAGGGTAGCTATCCCTTCTCCCAAAATACCCCAGGTTAGGAACGTTTGTGTACCCCTCCACCCTTGGCCTCCCCTCTCCCGGATTGGGCTGTCTGGGCTCAGGAAAGTGCAGAAAGGTGATGGATTGTTTTGGGCGTTGAAGTTTTGCGGGTACCTTGGGAAGAAATTCTGTCCAGTATTTGGGGGATTACTGCCCTCCGGGGGGAAATGAGAAGGGAAGTTCCCTGGGTTAGCTGCTGTCTGGTTGGATCACCCCCCTAGGGCTGGAGGTGTCCACACATATCCCAGGATTGGTCCATTGCCCGTGTAGCGCGCGCTCATGTAGTCAGGGGAGTTAGGGGTCCCATTTGTGGGATTACCTCCTTAGCTCCCTGTTTGTGATTGGCCAGAGGGCCTTCTGAGTTTGGGGTTGTTTTGATTCTGTGCGGGCAGGTTTTTATGCCCCCAATCTCTAAATCTAAAATGGGGGCAACCTTCACCTCTGCCACTTTAGCAGCAGCAGCGGTGTTGTTTGTTTTTGGGCTTTTGGGATTATTTTTGTTTTCCACTGGCTTTTGTACCTCATAAATGCACGTGGCTTGTTCAATGACCCAATCGAGTGATCTTTTCTCGTGAAAGTCTCTCACTAGCTGGGTCGTGATATACTTGTGGAGAGCGTGGAAGAAAGTATTTACAAACTCTTTGCTGTCAGTGCGCACCCTTCTAGTGGTCTGCACAAAGCACATTTCAACTCTTGAACAAATTCTTGTGGGGCCTGATCTTCTCCACATTGCAAGTTGTAGGCTGCCTTGCGAGCCTCCTGAGGATTCCTGTGAATAGAAAAGTGTTTCAAGACGCCCACCCTATAGGTGGACCATCTGGAATGATTCTGATCCTCCAGCCCCGCAAAGAAGCTGCAGTACTCGGGAGAGAAGGTCAGCTTTACATATTGAATACAGCTTTGGCTGTCCTTCAAATGGAAGGTTCCATCATTTGTTCAAATAGCTCAAGGTGCTCCCAAACTGAATACTTTGCATTCTTGTGATAGGGCGTGATAACTCTCCTAATGGCTTTAATTTGTTTTATGGGATCCTTGAGCAAGGCCCTCTTGACCTCGTTGGCTTTTTTGGTTCGGGTGACCCTGGTCCACTCATTCTCTGACTCATAGGCACTGCTACCAGAGGTTCCTGTCTGGTCTTCTAGGCTCTCCCGGATTCTGCGAGCTAGGGAATGGCTGGCAGAATGTGGGGGCCTAGTTTCTTGAGTCCTCTGACACTCAGAAGAGTCTTCTGATTCTTCCTTGCTCCCAGGATTGGCTGAGTGCCCCCCCCCCACTGTCCTAGCTGGGAAGAGGTTTTCAGGATGGCCTTAGTGGGCCTACTCTCATAGAGTTCCCCACTAAATTTTACCATCTGGTCTCTGGGTAAATTATATTTTTGAGGAGCCATTTCTCTGACCCTCCCCTCATTGGAGTCTCCCTGATCAGAGAAGATGGCCCTAGCACTTGGGAACCCATACAGAGATTCCCGCTCATCCATTCCTGGGAGGTGCTGATCTATGAGCCCCACATTTCTTATTGGGTTGAAGTCTGCCATCCCCGTGGCCCTTGACTCATGTGCGCCAGTGGACATGGGTGTGGCAGAGTCCATGGAGTTGAAAAGATGAAAACCTCTGGTACTAGGGATCCTGAGGTTATGCTCAGGTGTTTCCCTTCTCCAGCGGAACTCATCTCTCTCAGGCCCTACTCCCTGTTGCCATGCAAGAATCTGGCCCTTTTGCTCTTCTATCAGTGCCTTACTAGTCTCTATTAGTTGTTCCTGCATAGCTACCTGTCTGTGGAGCATGTCATTTTTCTCACAGAGAGCCTCATTGTCTCTCTGTGCTTCCTGGGTAATTTTAGAATATTGGGCCAATCTTTGCTGCAGGAGGGTTATCTGTTCCTTCTTGGCTAGAGCATCTACCACCCTCCTGGTGTGCTCTAACAGTTTTCCGTGGTCTTTTTGGAGTTCACCCAGCCCCTGAAGGGCCAGGTGATTTTCCTCCATTTTGGCTTTTGAATAACTGACCTCCTGGCCTAAGGTGTCCCTTTCCTGAATGAAATTACCCCTCTGTACAGCCAGGTTGTCAATTTGTTTTAGAATTGCACCAGCTTTCTGGCGCTCTTCATCAAATTCTGTATGACTGTCATTGAGAATTAATTTATTATTTTCTTCTTTTTCTCGGTCTAGACAGTTTTGCAGGGTGACTACCTGCTCTGCACATACTCTAATGTAGTTCAATTGCCGCTCCAGCTTTTGTTGGCTCCGTAGTAGGGTGTCCAAACTTTCTTGGCACCCTTTTTGCAGCGCCAGTATTTTGGTATCCTGCTCTACCTTCTCCTGCTGCAGGATATCCAGATCTCCTTTTATTTTTACCAGGTGCTGCCTGGCTTCATTTTCTGATTCTAGGCTCTTTTGTAGCCTTTGCTCGGCATAATCCAGATGAGTTTGGGTTTTTTCTAGCGATTGTACCTGCCTATTTGCCAGATCTAGGTTTTCGGCATATTTTTCCTGTATTGCTCCAATATGGAGGTACAGATGTGCCGCTATTCTGGAAATTTGACTTTGCTCTTCTTTTACCTTCGGGGCTATGTACAATTCACTCAGTGCCATGTGTAATGGACCCTGATCCTGCCATATGTGTAATCCTGTGGCAGTGGCCTGTTCTTTAATTTCCTGAAATCAAACATTCTGATCCTGCTCTGTCCATTCACACCTCACAAATAATTTGTTCACTAGGTGTTACCTTGCCATATCAATTTCTATGAGGGTTGCCATTCCGGAAATATTAATTTCCTGTCTGACTTAAAGAAGTTATTTTATTTTTGCAAAACAGACCAATTCCTTAGAGCGTTCCTATTGAAGGGTGAGTTTCACAGTGTAACACAGTGTGGTAGCCCAACAGGGTTTATTTACCCCGTCAGTTAGCATGCTGTTTTAAGCATGTCACAAGTGGTATGTTTAATTCAGAAATCCCGGCACAAGCCCCCAATCTTGTAAGTGATTTCAATCCGGCACTTCACCTACATCAATGCCTAGCATGGAAGGTACATCTGAAACCCTTATTTAATTATTTGTGTCTATAAGTTCTTTTATTCTGAATGATGTACCACTTATATCATGCCCCTCTCTTTGAACACCCCGCCCCCAGTCAAACTGAACCAGGAATCAGGCTGGTTTGCAAAGTCAAAATATTTATTATGTATTTCACAATATGATCAAACTATTATTATTGGGGATACAATAATCACCAATGGGGTGATGTCACACTAAACAATCTCTTTAATCATCAGGAGTAATAATGAGCAAAAACAATGCAGCACAGAAATAATGCTTTTGGGTGTATATTCAAATCAAATAGCAGTGTGGTTACTATTTCCCCCTGCACACCCCTTAATCCCCCACCCAATATGCAATATGAAGAGATGGAAAACGAGAAAACAGGTTTCAGGAATGCAGGACTCAAGCAAATATATCAATCCCAATTTCCCCCCAGCAAACACAAGACAGAAATAGAAAACAATGTCAATCCCAATTTCCCCCCAGCAAACAAAAGAGAGAAATAAAACTGATTGGCAAACTGTCAAAATGGTTTTAAAGATGGCTTGGAATGAAATGGGGAAAACACTAAAAATTGTGTAATTGACTGAAATGGTTGAAATACTAATGGGAGCCGCTTTATCTGGTTGTAGACAAACACTAGCAATGATTTGAGAGTAATAAGCAATGGAAATACTTCAATTGGAGGTTGGGTGCAATGAAAAGCTATTTTACACGTTATAAATTTTGCCCAAACAAAAGATTTGCGCCAAATTATTCCACGTGCTAATCGCGATCGCGGGAGAACTATAGGGATTTGAGATGTGGTTCTGGGTTCTCTGGAAAGCTTACGATGTTAGCTACCAAAAGACACTTACATTTCTCGCATGAAAATCCAAGAAGTTATGAACGTTTTCATGGAGGTCGTTTTTTTCATATAGAGGCAAATTGTAAAATAAAGATGCGCTTTTAAAAAGACAAACAGGATTTCTTTTACACTAGGGATGGACTATGAAGAAACAAACTACACGTCAGCACAGCCACCAGCCCAGGACGTCTCTGGGTGGTTTTTGCCTGCCGAGACGCTCGCCTTCTTTAGATGAAATATATATCAGCGCAAAGATCGGTTAACACTACTAGTACAGACGATAATAGGGTTCAGGCAGTTAAAACATATTCTAACAATGCAGCTCTGGATATAAGAGAGTGTGGGTTTGGATAGGGATGACTATGGACAGTACATAACTAGTGACAGTCCTATACTAAGGATACTCACTACATTGGTTTTAACAGAACCGTCAGGGATTCTGGTCAGTCAAGATTTCTGGACAGGAATTCTGCTGGGCACACCGCACTGGACAGCAAGGCACTCTGGTCTGCAATCAGCAAGGCGCTCTGGTCACCACACGGTAATACTGAACTGGATCTGCAATGCTCTGGTTCACAGCACAGCTCTACTGGGTTGGGTGTTTGGATTCAAGCAATAATTCTTAGCAGGAAAGCAGTTACAGCACAGCCAGGCTGTTATTTGGTTCCCCTTAGATGTCTGGGGTAAATTCTGGTTTCTGGAATTTTCAAGGCCAAGCTGATAATGGTTGAGCTCTGGAAATGGGCCTTTCTGCTTGCCAAGTTTCTGTAGTCTGGGGCAAGGGAGATGTCAGGTCCTCTGGCAGGGTGCTCTGCCAGCAATCGGTTGGTGGGTGAATCTCTGTGTGTCCATCTAAGCCCTCAGCTGTCTCTATTTATGCATTAAATAAAGGGGTGGGTAAGCTGAATTATCCTAAGCGCACCCCCTAGGTAGGCTATTGGCTGGAATCCGCTCTCTCCCTTGATTGGAGGAGAAAACAGTGTGTCACCATCATGATGTGGTTTTATGAGTCAAAATATCCTCCCCTTTGCCTTTTGAATATGAAATCTACTTTTTGTATAATACCTATTTACATGTGTGCAATCTTTATACCAATAACATACATAGATCACATATTTTATGGAGCAAATATTTTTACAAGCCACGTAGCAGTAGGATCTGGATTTGACAGACTTTTGCACTTTTTGTCCGGGACACAATATCTAATTTGTCCAAAAATTGCAACATATGCACGCATTATCTATGGGCATAAGTGTGTGAAGTTTCATGCTCTTGACATAAATAAATTTGCTGCAAAATCAGAACTTTCACTGTGCCTTCCCAGAATATCGCACAAGTTCTGGCATCTTTTAAAATGTGCACCCAAAATTCACCTTAACACTGTTATTAATTCTATAATTTTTACAAAGTTGCAGAGTCCTTTAATCAGTCCTTTAATCAGTCTTTTTTTTAAATATGTTTTCTGTGCTTGTGAATCCACAAGTGATTGTGTGTCCCCGCCTCCTTTTCCTGCGGGCAGGTCTGAAGCAATCTGCCCCCTTCCTTCTGGGAGAGGCCACTCTTGACACTTCACAATCTGCATATCCTTTCAGCCAAGGAAGGTCCATTGTCTCTTTCTGGTGCAGCCCTATATCTCCTCCCCTGATTTAATTCTCACAAAGGTATGACTTCCTGGCCTTGGTGGGAAGCTGGAGAGAGATGCCTTTTGTTGGGGGTAAACTGTGGAACTGGTTTGGTGACTTTGAGTTAGCTTAATTAAATGTCATTTTCTTAAATCTTTCTTGGTTTAAAACAAAACGTGCAATTTTCACACAAGCACCTAGAACTCTTATTCCAGCTTCTAAACCACGGAAATTAAATAGTTACAACCTAGCTTCCTCTTATAACAGGTCACTTAATTTCCAGACATTTGATTTCAATTTCACAAGTTTAAACTTCTGATGCAAAGTAATGACAGCTGTCATACAGGAGGCCGCTGGTACTGCGCCCATATTTTGACAGATTTTTACAGGCAAGCACACTTTTTACTGTGGATATTTTGATGACAGATTCCGCTTTCCATGACATTTTAGGTTCATAATGATTTCTTAAAGGAGGTGATGGGTAACACCCAGCAAGGATATTGGATGTTTTGTGGTGTTTTGGACCAGTATTTTGTATTTTCAGCAACCAAGAAAAAGGGATTTAAGAACAATTTCTGGGTGTTCTTCAGTAAATCACTGCCTTTTATGCAGTTTCCATTTTTACTTGGTAGGCAGCCCAGTGGCATGTTTCAGCAGTGAGGTCTCCGTTCCACCACTGCCACAGGCAAGGTAGATTTGGCAGCCATCTTTTTTTTCTTGGTAGAGCGCAATTTCCTTAGGTTTTCACGGCCATTTTGCTGATTCTGGTGCCACCAGCACACAGTGATGCCGCAGGGCAGAGCAGAGTGGGTTCAAACATCCCACAGACAATACCTCACCAAACTTCACAGAATCAATCTGACGGGCCACATTTTTATTTTGCAAAGTTTTGTGAGGATTTGTCTGTTATAAACTGCCTAAAAAGTGCTCTTCTATGGGTTGAGCAATTTAACCATAACTACAGTGCCGCTACCGCAAGCCCTGTAATACACAAGGCACAATCAATTCTAAAATGCAGAAACTAACAAAAAAATTGAATTAGAAGTGGAATTAAGTTACGTGTGTAACTTTTGGTCATACTTTTCATATCCAGCACACAAAGTGACATCATTTAAGGTCAGTAAAGCACTTAGAAGTATCACCTTTGCATAATTGAATGTGGATGGAAATAAAAGTTCTACAGGACACAGTCTAGCAGTCTAGCAACTGTTAATAAAAAGTGCATTCTCCAAGAGGGATACTGGCAGTTTGCTCCATAGCAATAAAAATGTTCACAATTAAAACCTATGGGGGAACCAGCAGTGCCAAAGCCAGTAGGATCAGAAGATGGACCTTTGGTTGGGGAACCGATGCAGCCAAACTCAAGTGGACAGCTCCAGTTCTGATGACGATATTCAGAGGAAAAGTTACTTAAGCAGTCAGTAGTTCTTGAAGAAAACACAGGGGTTCAAGGAGTGCCTTATTTTTCACACACAGAGGCTGCATATCCTGCACAGAGGAGTTGAGATCAACTCTGCCTTGAAGAAAACTGCACTTCCCAAACAAGGAAGTGCCAGAAAAGGCAAAAAGTAATTACATCCCAAGCCACACAGTACTTTATAGATGAACAAGAAATTGTAACTGGCTTCCTTCTAGGTAGAGCATTGCAGATGCTGATTCCTGCTACTTGGTCATGGTGACGAAAGGGGATACTTTTGGTGGGTATTGCGCTGCAGAACCTGGGAGAAGTGGTCAGCAGCAATAGATTCAATTCACTACAGTGGCTCTTTGTGATGTTGGCACCTTTTTCTCAGAGCCAAGAAGAAATAAATATTGCTGGTCGGATTGTCTTTAATTACTCAGTCCTAAATCTGGTGAGGGACTTTTGGTAAATATTTCTTGTTGAAGGAGATCTACATAGATGCCAGCAAAGTTTCAGCCACATTAGCTCTTCAGAAGATAATGCACTCAATAATGGTACAGGTACCTTGGGTTTTGGTGTTCTGCGGCCTGGGAAAGGCACAGGATCTCGGGGTTGGCCCAAAATGAAGAAAGCCTTGACTGTCTTTGGTTCCACTAACCTAAGGAAGGCAGTCATCCTTGGCGGGTCTTCCCTATTGATTTGAAGACAGGAACAGCACAGCTGAAGGGTTTCACCAGTACTTCTGCAGTCCTGGAAGGTGCTGCTGGTGTCTCTGTTCATCTTCTGCTTTGGATCTCTTGTTCCAGTGGTCAACTCTGTCTGCAGTCCAAAATCTTCACCTTATATCCTGGAACCCATCCACTCACTTCCATGGATCTGTCACTCACCTGGGGGCAGGCTGTACTCCAGGACAGCCAGCTGCCCAGTTAGAACCGATTGCAGTCAAGCACACTTACAGACAAAGGCCAGTGAAGCTTCAGGCTCCTTCCTCACTTCCTGCCTTCCCAGACACACTGGAGCCAGGGTGGGATTCAGAGCTGCAGCTTGCCAAAGGCAAAACTCATAAAAGACTCAAAGCAACTCTAAAAGATAGAGGGAAAGTTCAGGAGGAGCAGCCAAATGAAATATTGTGAAAAAGTAGGACACAGTCCATTTTGGGAAAATGGTCTCCCATGGCTGCTGTACTGCAGCTGAGAAATCAGCCTGCTAGTAAACTGCATGAACGGTAGTAAAAGGAAACCACTGCCATCAGCCATTTAAGTTAGTCAGTGTGACATAAAGTTACATGAGAAGTGGGAGACGGAGTTACAATGTAATCCACCAGCACCCCACATATGGTGGCTGTGGACCCACAAAGAGAAGGGTAAGATAAGAATAATCTTACTACTCTTGGAAACTGTAGTTCTCACAAGAGAATGTATTTAAACATTCAAATAACTCCAAATCACTCCTCAGTGACACTGCACAGAGGGTGAAGGGTGTATCTAAGTAAACAGGCAGATGTCTGTAGTCACCTGTTGCAGTTACCAAACTCCATAAAACAGTATAGAATACAAATCCTGGTCAGAGAACAAGAATGAGTGAGTGGCTGAAGGTCCACTTACTCAGGGGTTTAAAATGACAAAAGGCAACAGTCAAGCAGGGGTGTCACAGGTTAAAGGGAATTAGCACAGAAACTGAACATTCTCCCTAACACCTGACTATGGTAAAAGTGAATTCCAACCAACAAGGAAGGACAATGCCCAACAAAGTGTATGTCACAAAGGGTATGTACCAAAAAAGAAAATAATTGGCATTGCCACCAGCTTGTTCAATAACCATCCCAAATGCAATTGGGATTTCACGCAAAGAAAAATAGAAGTCGTACATAATTTCCCATTAGTACTCTACCTAAGGTGGTTTAGCAAACACTGTAAACATATTAAGCAATGTCAGACATATTCCCTTCACTTGTAACCATAGGGACTGACCAATGCAATCCAAACCAAATGAAAGCCATGTGATTTCTTCAACAACCAACAAACATGCAGACAGGGCATTTATGTTGGGCAACTTCAATGACACCATCGGAGGAAAGTTCCAAAACGAAACATGTTCCTAACAGTGCTGCACAATATTTACCTTGAGGATTTAGGTGAACATAAAGGAAACCCTCCCAAAGTACCTAAAACCACTGACTTTTAATGTGAAAGGTTGTACTCATCTGGTATTAGGGGTAGCTAAAATGTGTAGCAAATACTGATGATGCAAAAGCACAGGACTATGAAACAGGCCCACATGTAGTTATGACAGACCCAGGCCTCTTTTTATGCTGTAGCTGTAGATATTAATGGCAACACAGAGGCAAAATACGATCCATTTCTAGATCAATCATGCAGATATCAGAATGGGCCTCATTACGAGTTGGAGGTAGCCATGGCGCTATTAGCGCCATGGCTGCCTCCAAAACCCTTCCGACTCCGGCCTGGTGAATGAAGTATTTACCGGTCCATTCCGAGGTTGGAGGGACCGGTAATTCCCCATTCACCAGGGCCATTGCCCATTCCCATTTGAGCCCCCATAGGGCTCAATGGGAATGGGGAAAGGTGGCAATAACGGTAATGCAAATTGCGGTACCGTTATTGACCCCGGTGTCTCTTTGCGTGTCCCGTCCTTAACGCCTGCAAAAACCAGGCATTGAGGAAGGACCCGCAAAGGGAACTCATAGTAGGACGGTAAGGGATTACCGGCACCAGTGCCCTTCCCGGGTGCCGGTAATCCCTTACCGCACACCTCGTAATGAGGCCCAATGTGTTAAATTGATAAGAATCAGCTGGCATACAAAAGCATCAGACTGACACCTGAGAAATGACCAATACGGTTAATCGGTTAACTGTGCAGGGCATCCCAGTAAATGTTGTTTTCAAGCCCCATATGTTGCACAAGGAAGTGTGGGCATTACTGCTTTAAACAGTTAAGAAATGGGCAAGTCATACAGGCAACACAGACAGCAGGGGTGCATGGGAAAGCTATGTGTGTGTGTTGTTATATGTTTGCAATGGCACAAGTGAATTAAGTAACATTGCAACTGAGTGGGGAGGATGGGCCTTAAAATTACTATAGGTGTTGTACTCTCTTCTGGTCTTAGCAAATTGAGCACTCGATCCATCAGTGGCCAGATTACAGAAACTTTGCACTGGTGCAAGTGCAAACTTTGCACAGTATTAGCACTAGGGCAAAGTTTGCCTTATTTTTAAAATTGCCTTAGTGCTAAAAAGATGTGTTTTCACAACTTTTTTGCACCAGGACAAAGTTTGCCCTAGTTCTAATACCAAATGGTATTAGAACTAGGTCAAACTGTGCCATGATGCAACAATGCATCAACAATGTATCTATTTTGCCCTAGTGTAATTTTAGCCCTGGTGCTTTTAATATGCCAAACTGCACTTGCCAAGCTGCAATGGTTTTTTAATGTGTCCCAGTATTTTTAAAAAGAAGGGCAAACACTGCCCTACTGCTAATAACATGCAAAATGTACACTTTCACCGGTGCAAAGTCTCTAATCTGGCCCCGGGTGTTCAACCTTTTGAACCTTTTCTATACAGGTTTAAATCCTGGCAGTGCCACCTCACATGACTATCCTTAAAGTTCTTTTAAAATGTGGCAATTACATCTATTTGTTTTTTATTTTTTGTTTTGTTCATGGTATATTACAAAATAAAAATACTCTTTTACAAAAACATCCATGTAATCCCTATACATTCATTAGGTCCTTTAAAAAGAAAATAGACAACCCATTTCAGCCTTTAAAATGTATCAATACAATGGGCCTCATTATGACCCTGGCTGCCGTGGTATGAACGGTGTTGGTAAGGTACCGGCACCTTTCATACTGGGCTGCCACATTACGAGTTTGCTTGCGGGTGGAGGTATGCATGTCTGGTCTGCCCAGACGTGCATACCGGCACCCGCAAGCAGACCAGGATGCTAACAATGGACCCGCCATTAACCGGTCCGTTGTTAGCATCCTCCTCATTCCCATTGAGCCCTATGGGGATCAAATGGGAATGGGGACGTACTGGGTCCGGGTCCCGAAAATGGGAATTACCGGGCCCTCAAAAGTCAGAATGGCCTGGTAATTGCCTTTTTTCGGGACTCGGACCCAAAACCGAGTTTGGAGGTAGCCATGTTGATAATGACGACATAGCTTCCTCCAAACTCGTAATGAGGCCCAATTTCTTTAAAACTTGATTTCCCCTATCCACCTTTGTGTGCTAATGGCAGGCCAGCATTGGCAATTAGTACCCGGCGAGAGACAATCAGAATGCAACAAGCATTCTGACTGGCTCTCGCCGGGTCATTACCCGGCCAAGAATCCTTCGTTTCTCGGCCGGGATTCCAGCCGCCTTGTCCTCGGCGGGGGTGTGGCAGCCCCTCAGCCAATGAGGAGGCTTGAAGCGTGGCCACCCCGCTCCGAGCCTCCCCACGACTGAGAAGCTGCCTTCGCCCCCCGCCGGGGACTCGGGTAAGCTTTTTCTTTTTCCTTCCCTCCCTCCCTCCTCCATACCCCACTTACCTTTTTGCTCCTGTGTCCCCGCTGGGCAATGATAGTAGGCTCCAGCAGTGTGGAGACTTGGAGCGGGCCATCCATGCTCTGGGCCTCCACACGGCTGGAGGCTTCCATCGTCCCCCAGCGGGGACGCAGGTACGTTTTTTTTTTCTTTTTCTTCCCTTCCCTCCATTCTACCCTCCCAACCCCACTTACCTTCTGCTTTTTTTTTTCCTTTTTTTTCCGCTCCCGATGGCCGCCATGGGTTTCAGTTTCGAAACACGGCGAAACAGAAAAGAAAATGCCATTAGCACCCCGATCCAACGGACCCGGGGTGCTAATGGCAATAAGACCCTCGGCGGCAGGCCAATACCTCCGCAGGTAATGCCCGGGGACTACGCTTGGGCCGCCCCAGGGCTTATTGCCACATTACATCTATTATAACATTCAGACATAGAATGACTCCAACCATGAAGGAAGTGCTCTTGAAAAAAAAACGTATATATCCACTTCTGGGCCCTTCAGAGGTGTCTGCACTCTAAGAAAGTCCTGTGTCATTTCCACAACTTCAAACTTCCAAAAGGCTCTTTAGCACTTAACAGTAACTCTTGTAAAGAAACCTGACTACCTTTAGCAAAATATCAAGTCGATGTTTGCTTTTCTTGTACACTATTTCCGAGAGATCTATCGCAGACCACACCGTGAATTCACCTGGAATTCGATTAAGTGTCACCATCGAATAGTAGCCATTGTCTATGCCTATGCCTAAGAAAGAAAAAGGTGCTGCTCTCATCCGCACCCTCCTTTTGGCGCCCTCCTATTGTCCCTCCTATTGGGTTGAGATGAAACACCAGAAACTAAGGGAACTGAAAAGTATTCTGTGAGTAGTGCAGATCACATGACATCAAATACAATGTATGTGAAGAACTCTAGCATTCATTTAGTCTTTATTGAAACTTTCAGAAATAGAAACTGAAATAATATCCTACATTTTTTTTTGCCTGTAAACGGGAAAAAGTGAGAACATGCTTATGTGTAGGATAATGAAACTTGTTCGGATGGTTCCGAATTTTCATTATTCGTACTTCACGGAAGTGATCACCTTTCGCCAGGACTGGCATCTTTACACAGTCTCCCCGTTAGGTTCAAATCTCTGTGCATACATAATGTCACAGATCTGCACACATGTAAAGCAGAAGCCATTGATCAAACCTGGCTTGATCTCTTGCTTAACATGGTTTGGATTTCTTATTGATCCCCGTTACAAGAACACAAAGTAAATCATTAGATCATTTGCAGCACAGGCCACTTGGCCACGAGTGACTGCTCCCCACATTGCTTAATGAGAGTATTCTCATGTTCTTGAGAAAGTAGTTCGAGATCTTTTACTGAGTTATTAAACTTGGACTTGTCTACTATCTGGTTGTTGTGATTTGATCACGGGAGGACTGGCCTATAGGGACATTTCTCATGGGAGGACTGGCCTATAGGGAACTCTGGAGATTTCCTTGCAGGCCTCTGCACTCTGGTCCCCTTTTGTGTGGTTACCTATTTTCTTTCCAAATGTTCTCATAGGAAAAGGCATGGTCTTGCTGAAAATGTGTACTATGATGCCACTTTGTACTTTACTGAGATGTAGTCATGAGCACATGGATGTTCATTGGAAACACATTTGTGCTAAAAGTAAATCATTGTATGCACATGTGTGTTTTTTGTGGGTTGCTTATGTCTTCCCACTGGTTTCGTCAGTTAGCCTGTTAGGATTACTGTTTGGCAGGTGTGTGACTTTGAACATTAAATTCTGTGCTGTGAACTTAGTGTGTGTTAGCGAGAGGGTTGGCTGAAAAGAGATGTTTTTTTAGCATGCACCTAGGTGAGTGATGGTTCCTCAAAGTAACCACAACTACTTTTTCATTTTCAAGACAAGTGCAGGGTTTACCTTCAAAATTGATTGCATGTCACAGTTCATAAAAAAATCTAAATGTAATCAGTTTCAGAGAATAATGACGATGTTGCTTCATAGATGAATGTTACAAACAGAGACGCATCTATAAACTCAAATGTCACCCTGCATGGTTAAGACTATCGTGTTGTGTTTACTAAGCCTGGATCAACTTCCCTAAAACGGCATTGCAAACAAAGATGAACACATGTTGGGTTGCAAAGCTGCCAATCTGCTACTTGTTTTCCTCCTCCAGGGCCATCCACAAACAAAGAACTTTGGGAATATAAAGAATGTTTAACATGACAAACTGCCCTGCAGATAGATCCCTGAGGTGTACCCCCTGGTGACCTCAAACTCCTCTGGAGAATCTCTGCAAAGTCTCTAAATGATTAGCAGGAGCAAAGAAAATATAACAATTAATGATTTTAAGAGTCACCAAAAACTGGGCACAACACAATTGTTTACCCATCTTTTCCATACCTTTTGGATGTTTGATATTTAGACTGAGGTTGTTTGAGGATTCGTGCTACTATAGGACTGCAAATATGCTGGTTCAACAGTTTATTAAACAAAACACAAAAAACAAGGCAACGTGCTTAGTTTGTTAAACAAATAATTAATTCAGGAATTTAAAGTCTTGAAAGAAGTACCTGGACTCAGTGAATTAATAGTGTTTCTACTGCTTGGCTGATGACAAGACTGATTACACAATATAAAATAAACAATTATATATAACAGGGCACATCGAAATAGACAATTCAGTGCAAATCAAAACAGATTCATTAACAACACTAGGGTGCAGGAGATGTACCATAACCCTGATACTGATTTGGAAAACAAACAAAACTGCAAAGTGGTGTCCTAAAATGGGATACACAGGGACGTCATTTAGGAGTCGCCAGGGGTCGTAACTGCGACCCATGAGGTCCTCCTTGCTACCCCTAAAAAAGAAAAAATGCAACCTCCTGGGCTGTGGCCAGTGCCATGTGGCTCTTTGGTTCTGGAGTGTCTGATTACGGGAGTGAGGGATCGTTTAGACCCCCCTCATACATTCAGCGCAATATAAACCACTTGCTCGTATACTAATGGGGAACACCTCCATTGCTCGCATGCACACTAACAGTGGCAGATGCGGGGTTGTGCGGGACACTTAGCTTCCATTTTGTGTACCCTCGACACCATCTTTGGACTAGGCCTCACTGCGATAATAGGAAAAGGATTCTCTCCCCTCTGCAGCGCCGCACACACCACGTTCATGGACCCCACCTTTTCTCACTCTGACTGAAAGCTCTGCAGCTCCATTTCTCACGGATGAGCCATAGATAATCTAAACAAATACATCAATGTAACATTTCACTCTTCCTCTGAGGACACTGTCCTCTGTGTGAACCGGCCTGAATGGAACATGACTCTTAGCCCATCCGTCTCCACAAACCTGCCTGTGACCTCGTACCCTTGCTGTTAGAAAATGACTGCCACTATAACCCAGGGCCCTTGCAAGGTATTCTCTTGATGTAACAGACGTGTGATCCTGCTGTGAAGCCCACCCCCAGTGTGCCCCCAACTAACATCAGACCTCTGTCACAGCACATTGCACCCTAGAACTAACAAATGTCAGAATGCCTTATAGCCTCTTTTGATACGCCTAGACCCACCCCACCATCAATGTTATCTCACTGACCAAGACCGTAGCCCAGGACTTCATATAAGTCCCAATGAGTGATGATGTGATTTTATGTATGCGATTTATAGGTTTATGATAATGTACTCAAAGGATTTCTAGTGACCATTATTTAGTGCATTTCTAATGGTAGTATCTCATGTTAGCTTAGTTAGGGCCCGCCCTAATCTCACTGCTGCCTGACCCTCACCCCGCCTGGACACAGACAGATGGACCTAGTGATGCTCACCCTCCCGCCAACCAAGCAGCCAGCCCGAGAGGAGCAGCACCTAAAGGAACCTATACATAGTAGTCTCGTGTCCAGTCATAATGAACATTTGTAACATTCGTATCTGACATCACTGATGACACTTTTTGCCCATATAATCAATTTTTAGTGTATTGTTTGCCAGAGCGCTCTCGGCAGCAGAGTTCTCTGGATGCCAATTTTACATAAACAAAACTTAACTCTCGCAGCCTGTTCTCTTAGTCTCATTCACCATTGGGGTGTGTCATATTCATTTTGTTTTGGCACGTATAAGACAGGGGGTGAGCTTTTACATTTGGTGACCCCCGCACCGTGATTGGGACAGGTGCCCGAGGTCCCGTACCGTGCAGTGAGATCCGGGACACCCCCAGGAAAACCATCGCCTCTGTGGTTGACCAGTTTGCACGCACAAACAGAAGGTTCCAAGGGTTCCCGTCATCTTTGCAAATACCAAACTAAAACTGCTCACCAAGGCGGGTCACGGCTTGGTTGGAGTGTGGACCAGATTGTGGATAGACCATGAACGGCGGCTCTTGGACCCCCTACTGAACACGTGAGTACTAGTTGCGAGACTTGCAAGAAAAAAAAAAGAAAAAATAGAAAAACAGATATAAAAAATAAGAGGGATAAAATAGCGGGAAAAATAAAATAGAAACTGAGGGTGAGCTTCAGGGTCCATGTGAATGTAACTGAAGCTTTTTCTTACCTATCCTTTATATGGCCATTAGGTTGTTGTGGAAATAGATATAAAAAGGAATACGGGATCCTAGCTCCGAAGGGGGGTAGAAGGCCGCACCGCATAGCATTGTCTCGACCAGTGCAGGGAACAAGTGGAGATAAAGAGAAAAATAAAAGTAGGAGTCTCATATATTTAATAGACTCGGAGTAGTAATTTAGAATATTCTTTTTCCGTGTGAGCAGAATTCTTTGGAGAGGTAGCATAAGGGGGCTTAGAGGTGGGGAGTGAATAAGAGAATACGAACTAGGGATGATAAACTAAAGCAAATGAAAGGGGGGAGCAAATTGAAAGATAATATATGTTCTGTGTTCAATGTGTCAAAGTCTTACATGTTGGTTTGTCAGTAAGTGCCAATGTATCTGTGTAGTCACAAAAACAAGGTCTGATGAGGAATATTACTAAATAATTTGTGATCCATGTTGAAAAATAATTTGTGATTCCTGAAAAAAGGGTGTAAGTAAAAAAAGGTTGTTAATATTTTTTGATGTTGACAGTGAAGTAAGGTTGAACAGAGGTGTTAAAGAAAGGATTTTTTTGGTGATTGACATTGTATTATTATACCCAGGAAAAAAGAAGTAAAATACAAGTAAAAGCAAGAAATACGGTATCATGGGAGGGACTGCACTGTTAGCACATATATGCCAACACCTCCCTTTGTATAGCGAGAAAATACAGAAATGCCACAACCAATGGGTGTTGGAAATATAAGGAGAGGGTGCATCACCTATATGACCTGAAGGAGGATCATTCGATAAAAGTGTATTAGATCTTACATCAACACATCTGCTGGCGAAATACAGGGGAACACAATTACAGAACAGAAGGGAGGTACTAGATTTATGACGAATGTTTGAAGAAGTAACCCCTAGTGGTGAGGTAAGTAAAGACATATTAACGGAGAAGGAGAAGGTGCTGCAGCGGAGGCATGCACAGTAACAACGAGAGAGAATGATCTCACTAGGATTTATACGTTACTGACAAGACCCGCAGTGGGTTACAGTGAGCCCCTCTATGTGCCAGCACCCACCACACCAACTACCCCGGCGACAGCAGCATCAGCCACCGCCCACCACCATATGAAACAGGAGGGTTATACGGACCAACTAGTGCCCCTCCAGTGAATTTAGCATGGCTAACGGGAGACTTAGGCAGACAGCTTGCACATGCCCAAATGGAAATAACACGATTAAGAGCCTTATTTGATAGGGGCCAGATGTTGCCAGGGGGATGGGAAGGACCACCATTGACAGCAGTTGACCTCACCCCTCTGCCAAGTGTCACAGGGGGATCCACATCATCCGCGCCACCGCCGGCACCTATACCAAAAGGGCAGGAACAGGAGTGGCAATTAGGGGAGTTCCTATTCCATTTAAATGGCAAACCTGTAAGAATAATATGACCTGCAACTCCAGACAGCAAATGAGGGGAGGGGCAGAGAGAAAGGGAGTCAGAAGATGAGGTAGAGGAAGCATGGAGTGGCCTAGATGAGTATGAAGAGGGTACAGCAGCAGCGGGGTCCCCGCTGTCATTCCCATTCGACCAAGAGGATGAAAGGGCCGCACCAAGGTGACAATGGAGGTTAAGACAAAGAGTAGGGAACATGATGGTAAGCAAAACAAAGAAGGGATTGGTAAGTAAAAAAGGAGGAAAGACAAAACTACAAATGCCACTTATACACAAAGGAGCAGGGAGGCCGCACTACATTCCCTGGGCACAGATGGATAAGAATAACTTATTGAAACTTCCTCCACTTTCGGGTGGGGCGGGGAAGTGGATACATGCATTTGAAAAAACACAGCAGGAGTGCTCTTAGCCATAGGGGATGTAAAGAGTTTACTAGTGTCCGCAGTCGGTGATCAAGCAGACACATTGTGGGTGAAGGCGGGCTTCCCGGGAGTTACAATGAGCTGTGACCGCCATGATGGGATGCATTGCAGAGAACTTTTCCAGACACTCCTTATTTACACTTAGTGATGCAATGCTCTATGGGAGAGGAGGATGAGCCTATGCAATTCATTCTTCGGGTGCAAGAGCTGTGGAGATCTGAAAGGGGCACGGCGTGGGACCAATCCACAGCCTTGTTCTATTTTATAATTAAAAGGCTGGCCAGAGATTCAGAGTATAATCGTGTACCACTGTAAGAGGATCAAAGAGGGAGAAAAAGAGATAGCACAGAGAAGGTTGGAAGACGAAGCAAAGTTAGTAAAAATAAATTAGTGAAGGTCGCGGCAATGAATGCCACGACATCTACTGACAGACAAGGGGAAGGAGAGGAGGGGTCAGGAAATACACCAGCAAGGATGGCTGCAACTTGGGCTGCAAAAGGACAGGAGCAATGGGATGGAGAGGAGCAGTGCAGGGGGGCGCACTGGCAGGAAGACCTGCAAAAGGATGAGGTGAGTATCGAGGACCAAGAGGGGGATTCGGAGGAATGGGCGGCAGAGGATTTGGTGGGCCAGGGATGAGGGGAGGACCGCAAGGGTCATGTTGGAATTGCGGGAGGTGGGGACATTTTTCAAGGGAGTCCAGAATGCGACCAATGGGTTATTATCAAGGACAGCCCCCCATGGTAAATGAGCAGCAGTATGGTCATCCACACCCAGGCAGTCCCTATGGGTTACCTATGGGGCAGAGTGGGCAGAACGAACAATGTTATGATGAACCACAGCAAAGAGAAACACAAATGCAACAAAGACAACAACCACAGCAGAGAGGTATGCAACAACAAATGGCAAGGCAGAACACTATGGGAAATGCGAACACCAACATATTTGCAACCTTTGCAAATGGCGCGCCGGCACATTTTCGCAACGCAGCAGTAGTGGGGGACAATGTATTCTCCATTCCAGGAATGGAGACTTATTCAGATTAGAACAGCCCACAGAAAACACTTGCGTGTCCAGTCCTATCCACTTACCTACATGCAGAAGAGGAACCACTAATGGGAGCAGAGATAGGCAAAAAACAGTTCATCTTTTTGGTAGACTCGGGGGCTGAAAAATCGTGTCTCATAGAAGGCCGGTTTCTGCGCTCGGGAACAAATTTGGAAATGCAAGGGTTCTCTAGGGCTATTGTAAAAGTTCCTTACACAAAAGATCTTGACATAACGGTGGGGGGAAAAACGGTGCAAGCACGCACCTCTACTATAGCATGAAGATGCGCCAATAAATTTGTTGGGAGAGACCTCCTGAGTAAATTAAACATGACCATATCCTTTACTGAGCGCTGAATACTGTGTTCCACCCCAGGAGTGTTCCCAGTAAGGGCAATGTTGATGATAAGCACCATGACTAATGAAATAGCTGTGAGAAGGGTGCCCATAGACATGTACATTTTCATATACTGAATAAGGGTACTTGCCAGAGTAGTGCCAGAAATAACAAGAAAAGAATGGAAGGTGCTGTCAGACTTTGTCTTTGCCCAATTGTGAATACAGATGTTGTACCAGGCACAATGTTGTCTATTGATCTGGAAGGGGTACAGGTTTCGAGTAAATGTATCACAGTAATAGGACTGGACACACATGGTTGCGAATGGAGAACAGTGCTGTGCATAGACCCAAATATAACGTTGCGTGACTTAACTGATGAAGAATTGTTTACTGACAATGAGCGTGATGGGGCAATAATAACGGAAATAAATCTACCATGTGATATCATGATCCAACATAGAGAAATACATAACCCTCTCATGGCTAGTGTTAACGTGCCACCCACTATATTTGAGGAAGATCTGGAAAAAGTACTGCCAGGAATATGGACCACAGGCCCCCATGATGTAGGGCTATTACAAGAGGTGATGGCCATCAAAATAAAACTGACACTAGGTGCAATACCGCATAGAGTCAAACAATACCCACTATCAAGGTAGGCAGAGGAAGGGATACGAGAAACAATAAAGGCATTACTGCAACAATGGATCATAGTGCCATCCATTTCACCATGTAACACTGCAATCTTCCTGATTAAAAAAGCAAGGGGCGGGTCATGGAGGATGATCCAAGCCCTATGCCCACTTAATGATGTCATACAGAAAGTATTTGCATTAGTGCCTAATCCTGCATACATTATATGTAGCATACCTAAAGATGCTATTTGTTTCACAGTAGTGGATTTGAAGAATGCCTTCTTCTCAATACCACTTGACTCAAGCTGTCAGTATCTCACAGCGTTTACCCTGGGGGGCAAAAGATAGGAGCATCGTAGGTTACCACAAGGGTATTGTGAGAGACCAAGCATTTTCAATAAAATAGTGCATGAAGATCTTGGTAACATTGATGTAGAGAACACAATAATACAGTACGTGGATGATTTACTTGTCTGCAGTAAAAATGAAGAACAGTGCAGAGCAGATTTAATAGCATTATTAAATTTACTAGCCACAAAGGGATACAAGGTAGACAAAGGTAAGCTGCAATATTGCCTAGCCGAGGTGCTCTATTTAGGACAGCTGATTTTAAAAGATGGAAAGAGAATTTTACCAGATAGAGCAGCAGCAATACGCCACCTGATGATACCCAAGACAGTGAAGGACATGCAAACATTTCTTGGCATCTGCAATTACTGCCGTGCCTGGATACTTGATCATGCAGCATACACACGCCCACTGTTACAGGCATTAAAGGAAGTGCAAAAGAATAATGTCCGATTAAAATGGACAGACAAAATGAGGACACAATATTTCAAATTGAAAGACCTTATTGCACATGCACCATTTTTAGCGAACCCTGATTATGATTGGGTGTTCTACCTGTTCTCCCACTGTAATGTAATTTTAATGACAGCAGTTTTAACCCAAAAAACAACATTAGACCACAAGCCATTGGCCTATTACAGCGGTACTCTAGATTCAGTAATGCAGGGACACTTCGCATGCAAATAGGCTCTCGCTGCAGCGGCCTTTCCCATAGAAAAAAGTGCACCATCGTGATGTTTTGCTCAGTGACCCTATATGCAGAACATTCACTGTTTGCCATTTTAGAGAGGTTGAAGAACACTCTTGCCACACAAAGGGCAACAGCATACGAAATAATAATTGCAAGCCCAAACATTCACGTAGTGAGGTGCAAGACAGATTAATCCAGCCATATTTATCACAGAACCATGCACAGTAGAAGACACATAGGAACACGATTGTGCTACGTACAAAGGAGAAGAAGATGAAATTCCTAAAGCAAGTGAAAATGCCCTAGAAGAGGGAGAAATATACTTTGTAGATGGGTCAGCATCAATAGACAGTGAGACAGGTGAAAAACATGTTGGGACAGCAGTGGTAAGAATGGAGGAAGAGGAGTATGAATTGATTGTGCAGAAATGCCTCCCCTCACATTATTCAGCACAGGCAGCAGAACTAATAGTTCTAATTGAAGCAGTACGTACAGCTAAAGGTTGTGCGGTGACAATATAATCTGACTCCGCATATGCAAGAACAACAGTGCACTCAGGATTATCACATTGGCGGCGAAGAGGGTTTAGAAGAGCAGATGGTTCACCAGTACAGGATGCAGCCCTGTTGTCTGAGCTAATAGAAGCATTAACAGAACTGTCGGTGGTAGCATTGGTGAAGTGCCAAGCACATACCAATAACAGGGATGCAATCTCATTGGGGAACGCGGCAGCAGACACCGCTGCGAAAGAAGCAGCTTATTTCAATATCCCGCAAGCAGTAGAGTGCATTGTAAAAACATCCGGGACAGATACAACAGAGGAAGGATACAGCCATACCCCAATTGCCCAAATAGAATTCCAAAAACGTGTGCATTTAGAAGAACAAGAATTATGGGTAAAAAGAGAATGTAAACAGTCACTGACAGATTTGATATGGTGACACAAACTAACAGGGAAGGTAGTGATGCCTGTGGAATTGTCAGAGGTAGCATTTCAACAACTGCACTACCCAACACATGCGACTAAACATCACATTGCAGCCGAAATACAGGAGCATTGGTTTGTCCCAAATTTGCAGGAACATTTGTAAAGTTCACAGTAGAGTGCACAACATGTCAAACATACAGTTCAGGAATGGCTCTTAGAACACTGAGAGGAACATTACCATATCCTGGGGGACCATTTAGAGAGCTCCACATTGATTACGCAGATATGGGGGAAGATGCAACGGAGCAAGATATCTGATTGTAATAGTTTGTCCATTCTCAAGGTGGGTGGAAGCTGGACCATGTCCCCACCCATACATGAAGTGTGCTTCCAAGTTCTTGGTATGGGAGGTATTCTCAAGGTGGGCATATGTGATGTCATAAGGTCAGATAACGGCACACACTTTGTAAATGATCTTTTCAAGGAAGTAACAACATTGTTGGGTGTATAGCATAAATGATGCTCTATTTATCACCCGCAGGTGAACAGTTTCATAGAAAAGATCAACGGCCTGCTTAAAAGCAAACTGTCCAAATTATGTAACACCCTCAAGAAAAATTGGGTGTATTGCTTGCACCTAGCACTGTTCCAACTACGAACACAACCAAGCAAGGACCACCATTTGAGCCCACACAAAATAGTGATGGGACGGCGCATTTATATGCCACTCTCCCCAGTAAGAAGAGCATTGGATGCTCACAGAGCTGCAACAGTGCTGGGGGATGAATTTAAGGAATACCTTACCGAACTGACCCATGCAGTGCGCAGCATAACAAGACAGATCGCACCCGCGTTTACACGCAGGACAGCCCGACGGGACAATTGATGCCATGGGAAAATGTGTATGTGAGAAGTTTTGTGTGGAGGTGGAACTCTCCGAGATTTCATGGACCCTACGAGGTCATATATTGTACACCAACCGTGGTTAAAGTAAAATGGTTGAAATATTGGGTGCATCTGTCAAAATGTGAGAAGATAGTACAACCCCTCAGAATGAGCAAAAGGAAGCCAACGCAAATGCAAATGGATAATATACAGATTTGCAAAATTCAACACAATAAAACCGGCAACTGAATAGGGTTTACTAGTGAAAATGCTTGATAAGGGAAAAATGACATAAGTAATGGTGTATATATGTATATATATATATACATTCAATGAAAAAACTTTGTTAAAGGGGCATTATTGTTAAGGTGCGCTACTAAAAACCTATAAAATTCAGTGAAAAAACTATGTTAAAGGGACATTATGGTTCCAAGTAAAACCGAAAAAACCCTGAAATTCGCCAGTTATGGTAAGCTAAGCAACCATAACTCACGCCCCCACCGTTCACTGCTAAGACTAACACCCAGGACATCAAAGATGACATCACAAATGTCATTGATGACATCACTGATGACATCACATGTCTGGCTCACTCTTTTTTCCTTTACTGATATATCTAGGCCAGTAAGAGTCAGGAACTAAAAATGCACTATAGTATAGTACAACGTACTATGTTTGTAGACTTATACTACATGGTCTCTGGACCATTATCCTCCCATTACAGCCCCTGAAATGGGGGATGAAGGCCATTAGCATCCTGTGTTCCCAAAGCGGGAATCCTAGGTGCTAATAAATAGGATTTTTCTCCAATACCGGTAGGAAGGAAAATCCTTTTCCAGGATGGCCACCATGGAAAGGGAAGGTGAGGGTTCCATACAGGGCCCCTCTTCACTTTCCATAGCAGCCTGCAGAAGGCAAAAAGAGAACCCTATGACCATATTACCACAAGTAGATTTTTCTTCCCTTTCAAATCTATACTAAATTAAAATAACTTTACCACAAAGCCAGTCCCAGGTGCACATGGCCACTTTAATCCTATGTTTTGTCCCTTGTGGTCATGGCCAGTAGCCAGATTGTACGGATCATGACCTTATTACATGACCTAGACAATATGGCCACTGCCCATGGCCACAGGCTACCCCTCAGTCACTAAAGGTATACCGCTAATTTTTGTAGCTACATTATGACACTTGTGAAATAATCAAACACTGGCGCATTCACAAAACCATGCTTGTAGGTCCTTGCTAATGTTCCTTCCGCAAGTTTGCTGGAAATCCATCTATGTTTTATTTTTTCAAAAGTGTCAAATGTATGCACATACAATCGTCATATAACCTAGCCCCCACTTGACAAAATCCATTCAGACTTTATGAAAACATCTAAATCTAGATCTATAATCTTTTTGCAAACATTTGTGTAGATTTGTCAAATGACACCACATTATAAGCCTTTACAATATTTTGGGACCCCCACTCTAATGTTGCTCCCTCTCAACAGAATCCCACCAAACTTCGCAAAAACATGTGTATCTTGATCTATTATCAGTTTTCCAAATGAAGTGTAGATTCGTCAAATGGCACCTCATTTATAAGCCTTTACATTATTTTAGGACTCCCCCTCTAATTTTGCCCCCTCTTCACAAAATCCTACCAAACTTCGGAAAAACATTCATATCTAAATGTATTATCAGTTTCCCAAATTAAGGGAGGATTCGTCAAATGCCACCTCATTTATAAGCCTTTACATTATTTTAGGACACCCCCTCTTATTTTGCACCCTCATATCAGAATCCCACTAATCTTCACATACTCACACAGAATCAGCCCAGGAACATACATGCAAATTTTCATGCATTTCCATTAAGTGGCACCAAAGTTATAAGCCACCCAAAAACTGCATTTCAGCAACACTGTATTGCTAAGGTGTTTGCCAACTTTCACAGGACTGTTTGCGAACATCAGGACTGTTCGCTGACTTTTGTGGCAAAAAACACCAATTTTTTTTGCTATTTGCAGCCATATCCCATCCCATCCTCATCACCCCTCACACCCTCAGAGATTATTTGATAAGTTTGACAAGTGTAATGCTGTGTTTTTTCATGTGTTTTTAATGCGATGTCCGCAGACATCGGCCGCTGTCCATAAATCCAAGATGGTGGGCGTTTCCAAAAATCTGACGCACTTCACGCACCTCACCATGCAATCAGCGAACACGTTGCATGTCTGCGGACATGACGCAAGCCGATTAGCCAATCATGACACTATCCGCGGACCAAACAGGGAAGTGTGTCCGCAGACCGGACATAGATATCACACATTTTTTGTAACCTACTTTTTGGTCATTTTAAAAAAAAAACTACTGGACGGATTTTCACCAAATTTACAAAAGCATGCTTTCGGGACCAAGCCGCTGCTCCTGCTGCAAATTTGGTGAAAATCCGTCCAGCGGTTTGGTCTGTATGCGTGAGCAAATTTTTTTCCCCATTCAGTCTATGGGAAAAAAATACATTTTGAGACCCCCCCTATAACTTTACCCCCCTGGACCAAACCTCACCAACATTTACTTAAAAAATTCAGACTGGGCCATATACTTTTTTTGCAAAGTTCGGTGAGGATTTGTCCAGGGAGAGCGAAGTTATAAGCCATCCAAAAAGTGCTCTTCCTATGGGATTAGCAACTTAACCATACATCTCTCTCTCTCTTTAAAGCAGAATTAATATGTGGTACAACCTGGAATGCGGACTAACATTTTCTGCAGTATTGTTTTCGGTGATTTTATTTTTTTGCAGCATGGTACTGGACAGTGGCTTTCATAATTAAGGATATGAAAGAGGGGGGGAGTGGGGCAAAAATGATATGGGAAGGCTTGACGCTCATATGGGCTGGAGTTACAACCATGTGGAAACATAATGGCCCTGTAAACAACAATCTTACCACGTTGTATAAAAATCAAACCACCAAAACCACACTTTTCTCTCCTTCCTCTACAGAAAAAAGTAAACTTAATGAGACCTATCAGTATGATGGGGACTACTCCTGGGATAGTGAGCCTGTTCTGATGAATACTGATGTGTACACAACCACAGAACCTACCTCACAAGGCACTGTAATGCACTTTCATCCTAACACCGTAGGCAAACAAGACACTCCAGTAACGCAGTCCTGGCAAGTTGCTAGTGAATTCAGTGACGCAACATGGGCAGATGTCTGTCCCATAAATTATAAAAGATTGAAAATGATAAATAACAAGGAAGAAGGGAGGGGGAGATGGAAAAGGTGAACGGGAGGGACAAGATATGATGTTTACCATGGCCTGGGACTAGATTAAATTGAAGACCCCCGCCACCCAGATCAGTCAAACAAATGGAACTCAGACATGAGTGCAACAGCAAAACAAGCCACAAATGAGAGCTGCTATGTCTGCTCTCTCATACCGCATGCTTCAGGCACACCCAAAATACTCATACCTCAAGAAGTGCCCTTGGCGGATGCAAAATGCTTAATTCATCTTGTATTATGTAGATTCGGAGCACCTTCCAGTCTCGCACAGTTACAATAGAAATGCTGCAGAACAAGAAAACCTGCACAAGCAAGCCGCAAGAAGTAATTTGCATCAAAGATACTTTTGTTGTTATCAGAGGGACAAGGTTCACAGAAAAAAAGTGGCAAGACGAGAAAATCACATGCAAAGTCGAAGCATTACAAGTCTTAACTGAAGAAAACTTTCAACGGGTCAAAGAAGCGTGTACTCCCGTCTGGTCCCAGCACATTGCAAAGCTCACATGGGTTACTGCACTTGAGAAACCCATCAAAACCCAGAGAGAAATACTGCACAAAATTTGTTTCCATGATGAAGGGAAGGTACACATGGGTGCCAACAGCAAATGCAACAAAATGATCATTATCCCAGGTATGAAAAAAGGCACAGCAGCACTCATGGACATGTATTGGGTGTGTGGCAAGCAAGCTTACCTGCATCTAACGCATCATGGAAGGGTACATGCAGCCTGGCCACCCTACACTCAGCGCTAATGGTAATTCCAGAAAGCCATATCCAAGGAGGGAAAGAGTCAGCTGGCATATCGGCAGCAGGAGAGTCGGCTGGCATATCCGCAGCAGGAGATTTGGTTGGCATATCGACCCCAGTTAACAGCAACAGAGCCTTACCCATACAACATTGTGTCCAAAGATGTGCTACAAGACAGATTGTCCCGCAAAAGGAGGTCAAACTATATCTCCAAACTCCTTGCCGAGATCCCTGATAGGTACAAGTTGTTTAATTCAGCTGAGACGTTCTTTGCCTCCCTCTTGGTGCCAGGACTTCAGGTGCGAACAAACGCCAAATGGCAGCAGATCGTCTGCTGGGAATTGATCCAACTGGCCAATGACAATGAAGAACGGTTCAATGTGATGAAGGTGTGCCCCTTGCGCCTAATGTCAATGCAGAACTGGTACGTCTTAGACCTTCTCACAGCAATGGACGGTGGTGTTTGGTGAAAAATCGGGAGCGCATGCTGTATATTCGTACCTTCTGAAGACGCAGACAACGGGACCCTCTCCCACATCATCTCGGCAGTGCACAACCTGGGGGAGAAAATGCAGAAGGAAGGTGGTATAGAGCCGAGCAACTGGCTCGACAACATGTTCAGCTGGATACCCTCCTGGTTCAGCACTATGATGAAAATGTTTGTTCCAGGGGTCGTTTTTCTTTTCCTATTTTTCTGTGTGTTCCAGTTGGGCATACAATGCTGACCAAAATCTATGCCTAATTCAACACTGATGATGGTAACAATGGGCAAACCGACAATGGTAACAACCATGATAGACGCACATATACAAACTTGGGAGTCAAACACACCAAAGTATCGCTTGACATCTGTGTATCACCACTATGGGGACAGGGTAGACAACCTATATCACACCACAATTAAGGAACCATGGGAGTTGCAATGGTACAGGGAGGTGAGGGTGGATCTGGATGGGGATGAGGCATATACATGACATGCACACTTGATGAAAATGCAAGGAGAGGGCAGAGCTTATGAGGTATCTGTAGGGCGTGGATGCCAATAAAGGGTACCCCAGCATGGGATGAGGCAGTAGCAGAGGCTGAGTATTAAAAGAGGGAGAATGATAATAAGAATTAGTTTGTTACTTTAGATGTAACGAAAGGGGGGAATGTGTCGGAGTGAGGGGTCGTTTAGCCCCCCCATACATTCAGCACGATGTAAACCACTTGCTCGTACAATAATGGGGGACGCCTCCATTGCTCACATGCACACTAACAGTGCGGGGTTGTGTTCGGAACATTTGGCTTCCATTTTGTGTACCCTTGACTCCATCTTTGGACTAGATCTCACTGCAATAATACGAAAAGGCTTCTCTCCCCTCTGCAGCGCCGTGCACCCCATGCTCATGGCCCCCACCTTTTCTCACTCTGACTGAAAGCTTCGCAGCTCCATTTCTCACGGATGAGCCGGAGATAATCGAAACAAATACACCAATGTAACATTTCACTTTTCCTCTGAGATCACTGTCCTGTGTGTGAACCGGCCTGAATGAAACATTACTTTTAGCCCATCCGTCTCCACAAACCTGCCTGTGCCCTCTTACTCTCGCTGTTGAAAAATTACGGCCACTATAACCAAGTGCCCTTGCAAGGTATTCTCTTGATGTAACAGATGTTTGACCCTGCTGCGAAGCCCACCCCCAGTGTGCCCCCAACTAACATCAGACCTCTGTCACAGTATATTTCACCCTAGAACTAACAAATGTCAGAATGCCTTATAGCCTCTTTTGATGCGCCTGGACCCACCCCACCAAGGATGTTATCTCACTGACCAAGACCTTATGCCCAGGACTTCATATAGGTCCCAATGAGTGATGCTGTGATTTTATGTATGCAATTTATAGGTTTATGATAATGTACTCAAAGTGATCATTATTTAGTGCATGTCTAATGGTAGTATCTCATGTTAGCTTAGTAAGGGCCCACCCTTATCTCACTGCAACCTGACCCTCACCCCACCTGGACACAGACAGATGGACCTTGTGACACTCACCCTCCCACCAACCAAGCAGCCAACTTAGTAGTTTTGTGTCCATTCATAATGAACTTTTGTAACATTCGTATCTGACATCACTGATGATGCTTTTTGCCCATATAATCAATTGTAAGTGTATTGTTTGCCAGAGCGCTTTTTGGGCATCAGAGTTCTCTGGATTTTACATAAACAAAACTTAACTCTCACAGCTTGTTCTTTTAGTCTCATTCCTCATTGGGGTGTGTCATATTCATTTTGTATTTGCATGTATAAGACGGAGAGTGAGGTTTTACATCTTGCTTTCTTGTTCAGGCTTCTTAAAAAAAAAGACAAAAATGAACAGGTGTTCCCCAAGTCTAACAATTTCAGCAGTGACCCTAAATAAGCAAGAATATGAATACCAAATAATGTGTCTTTCTTTTCTATACAATAATTGTTCAACTCACTAACTCACTTTATTTCAAGAACAATTCAGGGGTTAGATCACTGATTTAGTCTGCTCTTAAACACCTCAACTCAGCCTTTCATCCTTCTGAGGTCAATAAATGAGTACCAACACAGGTTTGGTGATATTATATGTATTCTATATAAACTGCTCAAGTGTAGGTGCTATATAATAACACATCATTATCATTTGGCCTTCAACGTCTGCTTGCATTTACATTAATATGATAATATTGGCCTATACACACTGAACTTAATGATACATATGACGATCCATTCTTGTAAGCAATGTACATAACATTATAGTGATCTTGTAACCATATTGTTCGTACTATACTTAGGAACAATGCTATGTGATACCACTTCCTGTTTTGTCAAGGGGTGAAAGGTTGTGTTCCATCGCTTCTCATGATATCACTTCGGCGTGATTCAAATGACATCAGTTCTTGTGATGTCATCAGAGGTCAAGGGTCATATGATGTCACTTCCACTACCACTGGTATTTTGATGAAATGACATCCCTGGGGATACCCAACACCCCTGCACACCTTGATGCTGTGAAAACTAATGTTCACAATCTCAAACAAGTATATAGGCACAAGGCTTTTTATATATTTTTTTTAAACATAAGAAAGCTTGTGTTGATAGCCACATGTTAGGGAGAATTCCCAAAAATTGCTAATTTCCCTTACCTGCTGAGTTCCTCAGCAGCTTTGCTGGATTTCTAGGATTTATTGTTTTTCACCTGGTAAGAGTGTGAGTTTTTTTCCCATCTTTTTTGCTGTATGTGTTTAACATTTTTTTGTGTTCATAGACTATGGATCCTCACCTACTCCATAGGCATCATCATTGTATTGTGTGTTACACAGCACCTTCAGTGCAGTGACACAGGGTTGTCTTTTAGACTTCCCAACTCAGACTCCATTTTCTGGGACTGACTACTGTCTCTCAGAACATGTAAAGTTGCCATTGACTTTATTAGCCTCTTTTAATCCCTAGACCGAGTACAAACTATCTTACATAGAGTACTGGAAAGGGTTACTAGTTATTCCTTTTTGTCTGTCTCTCATGGAACATTGTTTCATTCCCTTTTCATTAAGACTTGGCTGGTGGCAGTGGTAACTACCCTATTTTTCCTACCGCGGTTATTGTAAATAGCCCTGGTATTGTTTTAGGCTATCTTGGTAGCCTCAAACTTAAACCCGCTGGACCATATTTGTTTTAATTTGGTTCCAGCTGGGTTTATTCACCATTTCTTTTTGTAAAAGTCTTCCTCGTGTTATTCTCTGCACAACAAACCAGGTTTGGTTCCTTTGTTCGCCGTTCTTTTGCGGGCTTCTGCACAGACGCCCTCCTTAGGCGCCTAAAAGTCTGGGTAGGCAGGATGTGAGGAAGGGGTTTTCGGACCCCTGCCACAGGTTCCCTTGGTAACCCAAGTTGCACTCCTGTTTGATTGGCTAGGTGACTGTCCCGCCAGGACAGCCACCCTGCTGTGTGATTGACTGCTAGGCTGAGTGAATGGGGGAAAACTGCATAAAAAGCAGGTCTCTGGGGCTGGAAAGGCAGAGTTGCCACTGGATGGAGAGAACCAAAGAGAAGCAGACAGAAGAGAACCTCTACCACTACTGAACCTCCCGATGAAGCCCTGCTGCGGGTCTGAATCTTCAAACTGCATCAACAGGGCAGATCTGCAAGGGATCTTCTCCCCTTGAGCTGGTGGGAACAACCAGTTCACCAAACTGCAAGCCAGGCCTCCCTCCTCCGGTCAACTTTGCTGTACAGAGCTACTGTGAACCAGATAGCCAGGAAGGTCGAAACCTGCTTGGGTTTTAAGGAGCACACCTTTTATTTGCTGGTTGGCTCTGCTGACGGTTTCTTCCCTGGGCAGTGCAGGACCCTCCAGTCTTCCTACTTCGTGTCAGTCCGACAGTCGCTTCAGGAATTGTGAGCCTGCAGGACTTGCCAGGAACGGCCGCCTCAGCTGCAGCCTCTTCTCCATTTAAGGTACTCTTCCAAATCCAGTTGTTCCTTTCGTCCAGCCGCAGTGAAAGTGTGTGAAACCTTTCACCAATCCGAGGGCTTGTCGTTCTCTATTCGTTAATGTAACTTTTCACCTGACCAACTTCGTTTTAAAGTCTTGGCAAAGACTTAACCGCAAACTTACCTGAACTGTGTGATCTTGAGCAAAAGACTTTTGTCCCATTGACTTTGGCCACAAGTCTCTTGACTTGAGCGCCTCACTGAAGTTCCTTTTCTAGATTGCCCTGCTTATTTACCTGTTGGTGCTGCTCAATTTTTGTCTAACTTTGTCTTTCCCTCCCTTTTAAATTATTGGATTGCCATTTTGCTCACACTTCATTTTGAGCTGGACTTGTCCAGAATCTATTGGGAATGGTGTGGTGTATTAGGACTGTGATTTTTAAACTGCTTGATAATAGTGAAGTGTTTAATAACTGATGTGTAAATAAATGTATATTCTTTTACTCAGAAACCTTGAGTCAGTGTTTGTTTGAATCATAGTAATTGCTTTCCGTTGTGTAACTATTGATACTGCTCACTTACTCTTGAGATAAGTATGGCTGCTCAGCCATCGCTACCACTTTACTGTGTAGTACAGGCTTGTACCAAATGTGAATTTGTATTCTCACTTGTAGTCCTAATTGTGTGTGGTGTTCCCAAAGGGTACTGCATATAATTCTGCCTAACACCCAGCACCCTTGGTCCCATTTTTATGAATCTAGAGACTGCTAAGTCACCAATTTGCACCTTTTTTTAACTAAGACATATCCTTGTTGGTGACGTTGTGTGTGATGTGTTGGCTTTCATCACTATATTGCACAGTGCTTGTTTCATCTACATTTTGCATATTTTGGTTTATTTCTGAAGAGGTGGAATTTTACTATGTGTTTATGGACAGTTATGATTGCATATGATGTGTTTAATTAAGGTATATATTTGAATATTTATAGAAACTGAATTGGACAGTTCTTTATTTTGCCCATTGTACTTTTGCTGGTTGGGCTGTTACTGTTATCAAATACACATCCCACAAGTATAGTCTGCCTTTGGCCCACACTCTCACTTTTATGATTGGGAATACTGTTGCTTTGCAGTATTGTGTGAGCTGAGTAGGCCATTTATCCACTACTCAACCTTGTACTCCTGCAGAGTAGTAGTTAATTTGACACACGTGTAGGCATTGGTTGGTATTTGATGCACAATGTGCCTACAGCTTAGTCATCCAAAATAGGAAAGTGTTCAGCTAACATTAGAAACATGAACAGGAATTATAATATTGCTACTATGGAACTCGACATGGACTCAGCACATGGCATGTAAGGAGGCATGCTGCTTGATGTATGTCAGGAAAGGGGGGATCTGGGAACCTGAGTATCACTGATCAGTTCCTGACCGGCTGACCTCTTTTCTCTCGGATCGACCCTCCCAGGTACAACTTAGTTCCTTCCAATCATCTATCTTCCTCCCTACCTGTGGTGTTCCCCAGGGGTCCAACCTATTGCCATGACTATTCAACCAATAATGTGCAACTCTGGACCACTGCATTGCCATCTTCTGCTGAAATTTCCAGTGTTATGCTGATGACACTCAACTCATTTTCAGGCTGCCCTCGGCCACCTCCTAGCCCTCTCTCATCTCTGATTGCCTTACTGTCATTCAAGATTGGTGTGCCGCCAATGATCTTTGTCTGAATGCCAGCAAGACAAAGATCCTCCTCATCAGTACACTTCACCATCCTTTCCCCTCACTCTCTGGCCATCCTCCCTTGGCCCTCCTCCTACCCCCACCTGCGAGGCTAAGAACGTTGGGGTCATCTTTGACTACACACTTTTATTCTCTGCCCACATCTCTCAGGCTCTAAAAAGTCAAACTTCCAACTACACCTCCTCAGAGGTACTCTGCCCTTCCTCTCCTTTCCCCAGAAGCTCACTGTCTCCCAAGCTCTGGTTCTCTCTAGGTTGGACTATTGTAACAGCCTCTTACTAAATCCACCTGTCTCTACTCTCCACCCTCTGGAACTAATCCAGAACAGGATAGCAAGTCTTGTCATTGTCCTCATACCCTGGGACCATATCTCTCCAGCTCTGAATCTCTTCACTGTCTCCTGTTGGCTACAAGGATCAAATTCAAGACCCTCTGCATTGTCCACAAGGCTTTCTGGGGCCGGGGCCTGCACACCAAAATACCTTCCTTCTCGAACTCTTCGCTCAGCTACCTCAAACTCTCTGATGGTCAGATGCTTCTCCAGGCAGAGAGTGGGGGTGTGTCTCCCTCCGCTGCAGGTGCCTCCCTCTGGGATGGCCTCCCTGCCCCTCTAAAACAGAGCCGGACCACCTAAAATTCCGGAAGCCGCTCAAGACCATCCATTTCTCCTCTGCTTTCTTTTTCTCTCTCCCCTGTTGATCTACCTGTCTGCTGCACCAACTGGTTGGTTGGCACCATAAAAGTGCTACTGGGTACTAGGCTCCTTCATGATCAGTGTCCCCCAACACTGCCAGCGGGCCATTCACACACTTAGGATCTGTATTTGTAACCCCACAGTCCCCTATCCTTGCACTTACCTATAGCTGTGCTGCCCTGGCTGCACTTACTCAAGAGTATTGCAGCCCTGATTGCACTTCCCCCTTCCATCTCCCTGGTACTTCCCCCTGCACTCTATGTTGTCGTACTTGCATGATCTGAATGACGCAAGCCCTAGTAAAATTGTTTGCCCTGTCCTCTCTCTGACTTCCCTCCCTTGACTTGTCGCGCCTAGAACATTTTGTTTACAGGCGTGTTATAAATTACCACTGTGTTGCTGTCAAAAACACATTTCTAGTGGACTGTTTGCCAGGAAATTAATGATGCAACACCTAAATCACTGCCACAGACACTCGATCTAGGAACATAGAAGCAACACAGGAAGCAGCACTGGAGCCCGTGGACCCTGGGAGATCCTTCAGCTCGAGATGACCTCCTGGTTGCTCATAGCTGTAGAATCATCACAACCCGAGGTGGAGGACACAGTAGATTCAGACCTCAAGGTTCTGACAGAACCAAATGAGTTGATATCAGCTTAAGTCCAATTTATGCTGACATTGACCTGGAACAGACATTTTGGCTGAACTGAGTAAGCAGGCAGAGAAACAGGCTCAGAGGAAATCCACTTGAATATTCAGGCTGTACTAGAAAAATGGTCTCCTTGACAGTGGACCTATACATTCTGACACAGGGGCCAACTAGAGGGTTATGTTATCCAAAAGCAACAGGAGGTTCCTACCGATATTAGCTCACAACATTCCTTGTGTGGGCTAACTAGGAGTGACCAAGACAGCTGATAGTCTGTCACCCCACTTTTAGTGGACCCAGATTGGTGTACAGATTTAGAATTTGCCAAGTCCTGTCAAACTTGCCAAGCAGCTGGTATGCCCCCCTTAATTACCAGTGATTGGGTGACCTTTCTAGAGAATAGGCATAGGCATTATTACATGTGCTTTAAATCTTCGGGAGTCTGTCAAATTTTGTGTTTGATCACGTCCCCCAGTACTGAAAAGCAGTTGACTTGAGAAGCATCCAAGCCACAGTGGTGGCACATTTTTGATATGGATATTCTTGGATGTGATTTTCCCTGCAGCAAAAATGACCAAGAAAATGTCCTCCGGGAAAGGAGTCAGTTTTCCCTTTCCATGGCGGCCTTTGGGAGCAGACGCACTGGGAACAGAAGTGTTCCCCACGTGTCTGTTCCCGAAAGACGACAGAGAAGAATGTATGTCAGATTGGGAGTGTGGAAGGGGGGGAGGAAAGAAGGGTGGGAGCGAGGGAGTGAGGGAGTGAGGGAGGGAGGCAAAAAAAAAAGAAAAAAAACATACCTGAGTCCCCGGCAGGGGACGATGGAAGCCTCCTTCCATGTGGAGGCTCGGAGAGGGGATGTCCCCGCTTCGAGTCTCCACACGGCTGGAGGCTGCCATCGTCCTCCACTGGGGACAAAGCAGGCAGAAGGTAAGTGGGGGTAGAAGGGCGGGAGGGGGAGAGGACAAAAAGAAAAAGCATACATGAATCTCCGGCGGGGGACGAAGGTGGGTAATAATGTGGAATAATGTATAATTTTTCGATAGCCTTTTACTTAAACCAATTGGCATGTTGAGCAGTTCAACAAGACCCTGAAAGACGTTATAGGTGGCCTGGAAGAGCACCTGATGAGAAAAGGGGACATTCTCCAGCCACGCCTGCTGTTCAACTATCGGGTGATGCCACAGAGTGATTTAGAGTTCAGTCACTTTGAGCTTTTGTTTGACCTCTCCTCCCTCGAGTTTTCTATGACATGCAAACATATGAACACATTAATTGGTTGTACCTTGTTACATCAACGTGAATTACTTTGTGGTAATTCACTTCAATGCAATTACTTTGTGTGCTTTTTCTTTTATTTATGTTTATTTTATAATGGAGGTTCCCCCATGAAACCCTACCCACCTGTCACAAACACCCCTACCCTTCCCAGCCTCCTTATACCTCTTACTTCCAAACATACCTATTTGGTACAAAGTAGTTGCTTCTAAGTGAGTTACCACAAAGTAGTTCACTTCGATGTAAAAATGGTATACAAGTTAATTATATCTTTGAAAAATGAGCAGGCATCCAGACCCGATGGGTACTCTAAAGGCCTGTATATTGCCTGTTAGACACACTTCCCCCAAATCTGCTAGAGCTGCATAACATATTTGCAAATGTTTGTGCTTATCTCGCATATTCAAGTAGCCAATGCTTGCTATCATTCTAAAAGCAGGGAATGATTCTCGTGTGGCTACCAATTTCATTCCTACCTCGCATATCAAAGCCAATTTTGACATTTTTACCAAAGCTTGGCCTCCTGGTCAGACATCTCCAGGTATTCCTTGTAGGCCATGAACATGCTTCATTTTTTATGGAAGACTGGCATTCTCGTATACAGATTTTGTGTGCGTCATATTGTCTGTGATCTTGCAAATGTCTGAGCATTTGGATCTCCTGCCTCTGGACACATTTCAAGAGTCTCTTGGTATAAATGAAATAGGAATATGTTTAAAGTATGGTTGATCATTTATTTAACTAAAGGTGAAGTAAATGGCAGTAGGTTTGTATGGGTTTTAATTGTAATGGTTTGTTCTTAAGATCAAACTGCCTATTGTTGATTTGCATTTAATTCATATTTTTTTTTCTAGGGTCTTTTCAGCCGAGAAATTAAGATCTCTCACTTCCCCATCACGTTTTCTCTAATCTCATGATGTAATTCTAAATGTCAAAATAGACACCAGTCAACTCTATTGAAAGATAATCTTGTATTGGCTCTTAGTAGTTTAAATTAATTAATGTATTCACAACATTTTTGGAGTCTTTTGGCCTCATTACGAATTCAGCAGTAGCCATGCCGGTATTGGCGGCATGGCTGCCACCGAAATCGGGTCTGGGTTCCCAGAATGGGGAATTACCGGGCCATTCCGAGTTCGGAGGGCCCGGTAATTCCTCCCTCCAGGAACCCAGGCCCAGACCGCCCCCATTCCCATCTGAGCCCCCATAGGGCTCAATGGGAATGGGAGAGGGTGCAAACAACGGCCCGATTATGAGCGGCCCGTTGTTTGCTCCCTCTTCCCCACGTGGGACCAGGTATGGATGCCTGGTTCGACCAGGCGTTTCTTACCGGGTCCCGCGAGGGGAGCTTGTAATGAGGCGGAACAGGTTTAACTGGTCCGCCTCCTTTAGCGGAGCCCATTAACCCGTTCCGCTTCAGTCGTAATGAGGCCCTTTGGCTTTTTCTCACTCTGAACTCAAGGCCACTTCGCTGTGCCCTTCCCTCTTTCGCTTTTTTTTTCCTAGCACATCGGGGCTGTTGTTCTCATTCTCTTCTCTCTCTGCGTTTCTCTCCTCTTTATACTGAATTCATAGTTTCTATATTTACCGACTAGTCAATTCAACACTTCTCGATCTGGCCCTGTGATGTCATGATATCGGTTTGATCAGTCCATTCAGGAGAATGGGCCTTGTTACCCAAGATAGAAACTTCCTGTCCTCTGGTACGGCCTGCGTGTAGTAATACTAACTTGCAATGTCATTAACTCCACTAAAAGAAAGCTGCACATTATAAAACACGTCTTTGTTTGACTGCAATTATCAACCCTTACTATGGCTAAGAGAGCCATGCTCTGGTTTCAGAATCTTAGCATTCAGTCTTTTTGGTACTTTTCTAGAAAATGCATCTTTTTTGAACAGTTAGTCACCCCCCTCACCTTGCCCCCCCCCAAAAAAAAGGCACAGTCCATTTGCTATTAGTGGATTAATACAGTAAAGAACACAGAGGTGTTTCATTGTCATTATTATTATTATTTTTTCATATTTACAATGCAGAGTAGCTTAATTTCTGAAACCATGCAATTCTCCAATTATGCTGACAAGTTGTCATGGACACACATACACAACAGATAATTTAGTACATTATTTGCAAAAGATTGTGCACAGACCATAGATCTAAATGTCACCACAATGATGTAAATGCTTTAGGTGAGGAACACAGTCTGGTCAAATCTAATGTTATGCTTGTGGGGAGCCTTGATGTTGTGAAAATAATGACGATCCACACTAAGCTAAATCAAGGTGGGTTGCCCCAACAACATTTGCAAGTGGTTACATATTTTTTTTTTTAAATACTGAAAATCCTATCTCATAATAAAGTTCACATGTGTGCTCTTCCATGACCAAAAGGTCCTAGGCATAAAGGTGGGGCTATGTTCCACTTCAGAACACTAAACAAACACTGGGTGGAAGCACCATGTTGCGTTTGATGTGAAGCCTCCATGGGTTCTTTTTGAGGAGAAATGTTAGGTCGTATGCCATCGCTTAAAGCATTGGGATGGGGAGATGGACCAATTACAAACAGATGTCCAACCATTAAATTCTCCAAGGAAGTAATAGGGAACATACTGTAATGTGATCTCCCAGGGTACTTAGTTTTAAATATTGTCCAGAAAGTGATGCACTCATTGATGAAATACAATACCCTATATCTCTGAGCTATCACCCATTCATGTATACTTCTCCCCACCCTTGATAAATCTAACTGGTGACTGCACTTCTTCACTCTCCCAATGGTGTGCAACTAGGTGGAACATTTTCAGCCCGTGAGCAAGGTTTTAGCCTTACCCTGGCTATGGTCCAACAAATAAGTCACTCAATGCAATTCCTAAATTCTCAATAATATCTTAAGAATTCTTAGAGAGTGTTCCTATTTTACAAAGATTGTCAACCTAAAATGGCCTGCAATTAAAACACAACATTTTATTGAAATATGCTCTAATGTTTGCCAAATTGATTGTCCTGGTTCCAAATAAAATTAAATATATAAATAGTGCATCCGGTACAGGCAGGCACTGAAAGGGTGGAGCAGAGTGAACACTTGCCAAGTGGAAAGGATTATGGAAGATCATCAATGAACTTTCACAGCACCGATGTGTTTAAATTGCAATGCTCATCACGCTGCTTTGATCAAATCAAGCATTGCTCATAGCCCGTCTAACAAAAAATAGACTTTGGAAAACAATAAAAGAAACTGAAGGAAATTTAAAAAAAACAAATCCCAGAAAGTGGCATTATGGATTGAAGTTCAGCAATGTGACTTATAGTGAAACTAACTACAGCACAACAGGCAGCATATCCCATAGGCTACCAAAGGCAAGAGGGATATGAATGGGCCTGATAAAATAACATTGTACGATTTGTGCTGTGTTGTCACTTCTCCCCTAGGGGGAACCCCTTATCATGAGGCCAGGGAGGTAAGGCTGCTACCTAACATTCCCCCTGGGGGCGGTACTCAGTGGGTGGATCTCATTGGAAGGGGGGCCCCTATGGAATTAGTGATGACCTGGAGAGAAAGTGTTATCCCTGCCACTCACCTGACCTTAACACACCTTACCATAGCCCACGTTCCTCACAGACCCATATCAGTGCCATCCCCACTGTTCCCATGTGTTTCTATTACACTACCAGCATAGGAAGTACTGGGACAAGAAAGTGTAGCGACTACCCAAGTAGAGTTCCTAATGAGGATGAAATCTAATAGTTCCTGGGAGACTGACCCATTTAGTACTGAGACAAGGAAGAGACATGGAGTACTGACGAATAACCCACATAACCAAAGTTAGCAGTCTAGTCAATATGGACTTGATCATTATAATTATAATAGTTTTTTTATAACACATTTAATACCGAAGATGTTCTAAGCATGGACCCGGGATTCAAAACTGTGTTGCTCTGCGTTCGTTTTGCTTCCAAGATGATCGCATTGCCACTGAGCTATTCTACCCATGTATAAAAAGTGGGGAATGATTCAGACTTATGTCAAGCACTCCCTGGATGAACCAGGAGTCCAGAGAAGGATGAGCTGGAGAGAAGGCAGACCGAGACACCATAAAGGGAGCATGCTTCCACAAGGAGAGTCTGGTGTCAAGGGGCCACTCCACTAAGGAAGAGAAGGCAGCTCCTGGTGCCAATGGGTCTGCAAATGTGCGGAGCAGGAAGCATGATCGCCGGAAGGAAATTTCCCTTGCAGAACCATCACAAGCAGAAGAGGACTGCTGATAGGCAAGGAAACACTGAGGCAGGCCAGAAGCATCACGGAAGCCCTGGGAGCATTGTGGACCATAGAGAAAGGTACATCAAGGTGAGGGGAGGTGAAAGGGGCCAAAGGCAATGGTCTAGAAGCTGGGAATCTGGAGGGAAATTAGGTATTGCTTTGGACACAAACCCAGAATACATAAGGGGATCTGAAAACATCCAGGTTAATCATCATAGGCAGTAGAGTATAACAGGTGGACTGAATGTGGTGAGACGAAAGTGTGAGTCTGGGACCCACACCCATAAAGGCAACAAAAACCTCCAAATTAACCATCATAGTTATAGTACCTGACAGGAGAGTATACCAGGTGGACTGTATCTGCGAGTCTTGGACTCACAATCATAAAGCCATCTTGTTGATCCTCATAACAATATTACCTGGCAGGAGAGTATACCAGGTGTGTTAGATATGTGAGTCCGGGACCTGCACCCATAAAAGCATCATTCTTGGTCCTAATATCAATAGTACCTGTTAATAGAGCATATAAGGTGAATTGTGCATGCAAGTCTGGAACTTGCACCCATTGAAGTATCCTCACCAGCCTCAATAGTCACAGTGCCTGAGAGCGAAGGGAGTCAGACTGACTGTGAGTACTAAAGTAAAACAAGAGAACGTATTACTCTTAACACAGTTTCATGAACATTGTAATAGCAAATATCTGTTCAACTGAGATACTATGCTGGTGACAAGACCAGGGGAAGGGAGTCATACCCCTTGGTGCTGTATGAACATACTGCAAATGGCCAAGAGAGAAGAGTCAATCTCTAGGCACCAAAAGAAATCTGAAACCAGCAGAAGGGAGTCATACCCACTGGTGCTGTATGAACACACTGCAAACAGCCCAGAAAAGGGAGTCAATCTCTTGGTACCACAAGGAATCTGAAATCAGGGGAAGGGAATCATACCCTGGTGCTTTATAAACACTCTACACACAGCCAAGAGATTGGAATCAATAGTCAGACCAAGGGCAAGATGTAATATGTATGGAGCCTATGTTCAAATTATATGCAACAATCCAATCTAGAACGTAATCATCTAAATGGGTTGCAACTTTAATATAGTGCTGAAAACCAATTACTTCCAAGGCATTAGAAAGCGATGCAGCTTGAGAAACGGCTTGATTGCAAGTGATTAAAATCCCCCAGTAAAATTAAATGGGAATGCACTTTCATATTGTCAGAGAGAAGGGACAGCAGTTTTTCTTTGAAGTCAGTTAACTGAGGGGCGCATATAAGAAAGTCAAATACTGATAGAGATGTTATGGTCAAGATTCAATTGAACTAAAAGTGTCTAAGCCGTCAATGGGTTAGATGAATGGACTTTAACGAGTCACTGTAAATGATAGCAACTCCCCCACAGATAGATAATGTCTGATCTACTCTGATTATTATATATCCAGCAGGGATAATGAGGATAGCTGCCTAGGCAGCGGCAGTATTAAGCCAAATCATAATGAGGAACAAAATATACAACTTGGATTCCTCTGTTAGGTCAGACAATTCAACTGCATGTTGAACAAGCGAGCTAGTATTTAGAAATACCATTTTAATTTTAGGGACAATGGAAGTACCAGAAGCAGTGCCAAGTTCCAAGTCAGATGCTTCAGCTAAAGAGATATCCAATGTGGGCTCAGCCAGCGGAACACAAAATGAGTGAACCGGTATTCTGACATTTTGACTTGGGCCAGATTCATCAAAGACATCAAAAGGGATAGGAACAGGATCCTGGACATGGTAAAAAGAAAGAGAGATTTCAGATGCACAGGAGGAGACGCTGAAATAATTAAATCCATGTACGCTAGTCTGACCTTCAACTGGAAACGATGCCCTGCAATTAGACATTCCCCTTTCATCATCATAGTGGATTGTATTTGGCTTACCCCCATCAACTCTGCCTTTTTAACATTGACAATACACATTTGATAGAGTAGTAATATAATGCCAGTGAGTGTTTATGGGGCTACGTGCATGTTGAGTATCAGTTAGATCAGAGGAATTAGACTGTGATATATATCATAATAATTAACAGGAGTAATTGGACAGGGTAGAATAGTGTCAAAATCAATTTCATGATAACACTTAAGGATGAAGGCTGTGCCCAACCTAATCCCCTCCAAAGGGAGGACAAAATAACCATCTTACTAGGTCTGGTGTCATTCAGATTGTGCGAGTGCGGGGAAGAGGAAAAGGGAGAAGTGTCAGGGGGGAGGGGAAGTGGGAAGTGCAGTTAACTCAAAAGTGCATCCAACAGGAGTCTCATAAGTGAAAAGGGAAGGGACTGCAGGATTTATGATTCAGACCCTTAAGTTCTGGGGAGCCAGGAGACAGGGCCCCAGCATTAACCAGCCTATGAGTTGTCTTTGCTTCTGATGGACTGTAAGGGATAGTAATTTGGCCAACGTGTAAATTCCTACACAGGAGCTAAGGCTGGGGTGCTGTGTGAAGATGTGAAGCAATCCAAAAAGATGCTGCATATTTTGGTGGTAAGGTTCAAGTGGGACCTGCAAGTCATAGGGTAGTGGGTTAGACAGTGTGGTAGGGGCCATACAGTGATGGCCAGTAGCGATTGGATTGTGAGGGAATGGAGGTAGGTTTGCAGGGCAGCATTGATGTACCTTTCAATGCTTCTTCATGAAGGTGAAGAGATGCCTTCAAGTAAAGTTTCTAAGGGGTTATGCAAGACATGGCTGCAAGCATGGGAGGAGGGTGTGATTACAGAACTCTCTTTTAAGGTAGATGCAGCATTGGAAGGGAAGTGACTCTGGATGAGGCAGCATGTTTTGTATATATTGAGGCCCTGATAGTCAGACATATATAAGGAGTAAGTGTACATCAGAGTTAATGGATTTGGGAAGAGGAGTGGTGTGTGGAGGGCAGAGTGCTGATGATTTATGGATTGTTTGTTTATCATTTCGAATACACTGAATAATGCACTCGGGATCCTGAGGTGTGTACCTGTGGTCATTCCTTTGTATAATGTGCATGAATGCTGGATGGGCAGTAGGTGAGTGTTTAGAACACAGATGGGGTGCTGATATGAAGATGTCCTGGAGAGGTGTTCCAGTTTTGGGTGATTGGAGTGAGAGCAGCTCCTTCACATGATAGATGGCCATGACAAGCAGCTAACAATACTTATGGACACGTTTGGTTATGATTTGGTTAAAGAGCCAGGGGTGGCCCTGATGAAGAGTTTGAATGTGGACTTGTCAATATTGCATCACTGTTGGCCATTGATCTGGGTACTGTTCACTGAACACTAACCAGGAAGGGAATGGATGGGGGCCTTGAAAGAGGACGCAGTGTAAAGGAGTAGGAATACATAGGACAAGGCGATTTAGAAGTTCATCAAGCTATGTGTTGTGCAAGAGGTGCACCAGCAAGATAAAATGTATGAAGTGTTACATTGTTATATCGAGGACAAAGTTGTTTTGACTATGATGTGCTGAGACTATCATATGTTTGACCTGCAGATGGAAGTTGAGCTGATGGTAGTGTCCTTGAAAGATGTATGATGGTAGGGCAGCATTAGCTCCACTGGGCATTTTAGTTCTGGGTGGGTGGAGGTACCACCTGTTGTAGGAACTGTTGGGTGAAGGTTATGGTTTGGCATGTTGTAAAAGGGTGGGGTTATGCTGTTGTGGCAGACAGGCAAGGACAGATGTACGTTAACAGGGAGGCACTTTTAAGAGACTAATGTGTCAAACAAATGCGGGTATAGGGCAATTATTATGGACATATTGGTGGTAGATGGGGGTACTGGTGAATGAAAGGGTGTGAATGTGGGAAACTGATAGCTTTGCAGTGTTCATTTAGTAATGTCCATGTTATTCCTTTGTTAGCCTTTGAGGCCAAGGGAGAAGGTTAGCAAGATTTGTACACATGAGACCGTGACATTAAAACATCAATTTTCTCTTTTGTGAGTCTGGTCCGGGTTTCAGCAATTTATAGCAGGAATATGGATGGGGTGGCAGTGTACATTTTCTGTTGTTGAACACACACTGTTGTCAATTCAATACAGGCATTTTCAGGATGTTGTTTATGGAGAAACTGGAGTTGCCAGGTTTCATCATCATTGAAAGCCATTAAAGATGTGAGTTTGGTGTGTGCTCTTCACACAGAAACTAACTTATGTGAAGTAGTATTTTCACTACCTGGTTGCATGTGTACTGTTTCCTCACCCTTTTTCCTCCTAGGGGAATTGGTGGTGCCTGTGGCTGAGGGCACAACCCCTCCTACACCTCTAATGGTTGGACACTACATGCCACTATAATTTTGCAAACAACAGGTGATGCATTTGACAATACTCCACACGAGTGGTCAAGGATACAGACGCATGACTTGAGCACTCCTATTGTGTGCTCCACTATGTCTCTAGTTGTGTTGTGAGCTGTATTGTAGCATTTGTCAGCTGGGTTAGCAGGATTCCTAATGGCCATTAAGATGAATAGCAAAAGCGGGTAGGTATTGTCCCCTGCAAACAAGAAAACAGACATTTTATTTGGTTGACTGTCATTTCATGGGTGTATGTTTAAGATGTGACCACGTGTCTGTGTTTTTGTGTGTGTGATGGTCGATACTCACCAATGAGTCACAGGTTGCCAAAGGATCCCGTGCAAGTGCCTGATGGATAAGGGAATGGCAAATTAAGGATGACACGTGGGGGAACTGCTATGTTCCATACGCTTCCTCATCTGGTATCCCAAAAATAGCTGAGCGGGTATGGAAGATTATGGCCCTCCTCAGGGGCGTTGCTAGCGGGGGGGGGCTAAGGGGGCTATAGCCCCTGATCTTTTGGTTGTAGCCCCGGATAGAATCTCAGGAGCTACAGCCAAAAGACTAGCTAGCCCCCAGTCCCTACAGTTCCGACATCAGCGTAGCCCCGGGTCTTTTCCAGGCCTAGCAACTCCCCTGGCCCTCCCCCACCTTCTGTGTAGCTGCATTAGTGCAAGTAATTTGGCATTTGGCATGATTGCAAGATTTCACAAGTATTGCATTGTGCTTTTTATACTTAGGATTGTGAGGTGCAGTTCTACTTTGCACCTGGTGATGGGTGGCAGTAAAATGTTGGTACTTTTAAGTTAGCACAGAAGTGCTATCGATTCTGCGAATAAGGGTATGTTTGCACTTTATGGGATGTGTTTATAAATATGCACAGTGCATCCCTTCCCACAGATGCGTTATTCCTCATTTTCCTCCTTTAATGAGGACTTTTCCATATTCCGTCCCTTCTGCTTCTTTTTTTGCTGGCCCTTCCCTCGCACTTATATGAAAATTGCGTAAAGCGCTTGGGCATGACACCTATTTGGAAGGACCAGCAAAATGTCTGATCTGTGAATCGGTATACATAGTTTCGTGTGGCACAAAGTGCACTGTTTTGGTGCAAAGTCATTTTGTGCTGTACAAAACCATTCATAAATTAGTCCATATGACCCTGATTCATGTACGTTTTGTGTGTAAAATAGGGTACTTGCTAACAAACCACACAATCTGTGTTCGTTGTGGAATTTACGCAGGTTCAGTGGGCCTTTCGCGAGCCTCCACGCAGAGCATGGGCGTGGCTTGTGCAGAGCACTTGGAAGGGGGCGGAACACCTAAAAAAGGAAGAACTTGCAAAATAATTGGCATTCCAAGTGATGGCTTGCAGGCAGTCCCTCACACAACCCCAATTGCATGGCACAAGACATATTCATGGATTTGATCTCGCAACCTTTCGACCAGGGAAAAGGCCACGCAAGTCCTTCATATTATCCGCCACCCGAAGGCAGGCATAAGTACTCTTGAGAGTAGGAATCGGAAGGCGGAGGTGGGGTTGCATGTGAGATTTAGGGGTGCATTTACTCACCCGCACATAAGATCTATTTTAGTTTATGGGGATTCACATGCAGATTTTCCCAAGCAATTACTGAGCTACGATTTTTATATGCATGTTATCGGGGTGCTGGATACAGTTACGGGGGTCCCTGAGATGCAGGCATGCTTGCTGGGAACCCATGCACTGTTTGAAGAGTGCATGTATCAGCGCCCCGGCGGCGTACGCAAAGGTAGTTTATGCTTTGCGTGTGGGAGTGTCGAGGCGTTCAGGCTGCGACTTGTGATTATGGTTACTTTGCACTGCAAATTCCATGAATAGGCGGGGCGTGCATTTTTCATTCTGGGCTCAGGCTCGCGCAGGGTCCTTCTCGGCCCGCGGCCCCTGCAGGATTTCTGCACACATTTCCATGAATCGGGCCCTATAACTCTAACCAATCACTTTTTGTTCACTGCGTGGGATTTTGCTGTATTGCTTACTGACCCAGAAGGATGATCATTATTCAGACAGGTGACATGAGATTCAGGGCTCCTATGAGACATTTTCTTGGTCACTTGACAACAAGCGGTTTGTGCATCTCTTTTGAATTATTGTGTTAATCAGTTTTCATTTCGAATAGAAGAGAGACTGAAAAAGGAGACAGGTTTTCCGAGAGTGACATGGCATTATAAGTTACTTACTATAAGTAAGCTACTAGTCAGAGTTACTGGAACAATGTAACTGTTACACACAGTTGTACAACCATGATCATTTTAAATGGAACTACAACTTCCAATAGCCATTTGAGTACTTTAGGGTTGTATTCATCACAGCAACAATTTTGAGTCACGTTATTATATAAATCGTACCGAGTTTTGCATGCTTCAGGAAGATTTCCTTGCAGCAGCACTTAGTCTTGCATGATTTTACTCCTGGCAAACACTGAGGAAGAATGGATTGTAATGCAGATAATGTTATGGTCCTCTTTGTCTCCTTATGTGAGAGAGGGTATGCCCAGACAGGGGTCCCTTGCTCGCTACACCTTAAGGAACTAAGCTGCACCTCACTGACAAGGACCAACAAGGCCGAAATATGTCTGGGGTAACTTGTGTTTCCGTGGGCTGCTCCCATTGGTTTAAGTGCATGACTGATTTGCATATGGCTGGACCCTTTTTGCAATTGTGCAGATGGGCTAAAAAACATTGGTGTGGAAGGTTGCCCAGAGCAATGCCAGTGTTTCAGATCCATTGAAAACCTTCTGCCCATCACTTGTTTGGTTATAGTGTGTCTCACTGTGTGGGAGAGGGAATGCCCAGATGTGGGTGTCTTGCCGCTGTGGCATAGGGAACCTAGCTGCACCTCACTGTTGATGCCCACTAATGCTGAAACATGTCTGGGGTTGCTTGTGTGCCCGTGCTGAGGGGACCTGGCATAGGAGCTTTGGCTGGGCTTCTCCCATTGGTGGCAGTACCTGATTGATTTGCACATGGCTGGACGCCTTTTGCAATGGCACAGATGGCCAAAAGGTTTCCCAGAAGAGTGCCAGCGGTTCAGATTCATGCAAAACCTTCTGCTCCCCACTGTTTTGATTATACTCTGGTGGACATTAGACATTGGGCCTCATTACGAACCTGGCGGTACGGAGTGAACGGCGCCGTAAAAGGTGCCGGCGCCGTTCATCCCGTACCGCCGCAATACGAGTTCCCCTCGCGGGACACGGTAAGCACGCCTGGGAAAACCTGGCATGCTTACCGGGACCCACGAGGGGAAGAGGGAGCAAACAACGGGCCATCTCGTAATGGCCCGTTGTTTGCTCCCTCTCCCACTCCCATTCAGCCCTATGGGGGCTGAAATGGGAATGAAGAAGGACCGTGTCCGGGTCCTTGGAGGGAGGAATTACCAGGCCTTCCGAACTCAGAATGGACCCCGACGCAATTTCGGTGGCAGCCATGCCGCCAATAGTGGCATGGTTACGGCCGAACTCATAATGAGGGCCATTGTTTGACCTCTGTGACAAGGGGTACATATAGAGTAGCAAAATACTGAAATATGGACTGAGATTAAACATTTGAAAGAATAGAGTTGCATCGTGAATGTAACTGAATACCATAGGAAGAGAATAATGTTCAGAGCTGTAGTATGTCATATCTACACTTGCCACTGCTGCAGGATGAGCCATTGCTCTCTCCCACCAGGATAAATCACAGGACCCAGGGACCACCCCCAAAAAGCCCTGTCCTTTGCCAACCTAAGGCCTTCAGAGTTTGTGTTATTTGCACATCGTGGCCATCTATCATTTGAACTGTTCCCACTCCATACACCCAAACACAAACACACACATGTTCTCTGTCTCTCTCTCTCTCTCTCTCTCTCTCTCGCTCTCTCTCTCTCTCTCTCTCTCTCTCTGTCTCTCTCTCTCTCTTTCTCTCTCTCTCTCTCTCTCTCTGTCTCTCTCTGTGGGGTCTTTTGATAAAGAAACCATTGCACAGGCTGCACAATGAACTAGAGGAGCAGGTTGCTCACGTGGATCTAATGAGATGCAAACTCAGTCTTGAAAATGTTGTCAAACCAGCAGTAAGCTACAAGGGGCAAACAAAGTGGTTAGGTTGAAGCACCTACACAAAGGCAGGTGGAGAGACTCAAAAAATTGAAACATTGAAAAATCAGCACAAAATCACCTATACTGATAGCACCCCGATCCACTACTGTGCAGGGCTAATGGGTAGGGTTGGTCACATTTCACTATCGTCAATACGCCCCAGAGTGGTATCCCAACTTCCTATTTTTGGAACAGTTGCAAAATCTGAAATTTCCCCAAATTGCCTATACTGAGTACACAGGGCCGGACCTTGCCCTGTGCAGGGCGAATGTGTGGGGCTGGTCAGATTTCACTATCGTCAATACACCCCAGACTGGTATGCTAACCTCGGGCCAAAATTACTAAGTACCAACTGTTGTGGGCACTGGAGCCAACAATCGCAGAATCGCCAATCTCCCGAAATCCCCTATACCGATAGCTCTGGGCCAGACCCCGCCCCTTGCAAGGTGAATGGGTGGGGTTCGTCAAATTTCACAATTGCCAATATACCCCAGACTGCTATGCCGACATTGGGCCAAAATATTTCCCCAGCAACTGTTATGGGGCTGGGGCCAGCCCCAAAAAATACAAACACACTTTCACAAATATATATAAATATATAGATTAACTATCTCATGTTTTAGAATACAGCACATGATGGCCTGTTGCTAAATTATCTGGTACATTATCGGGTACAATAAAGAGTGCACCAAATCAGGCACAGTATTTATCCCCCCTACATCTACACATGGAGCATGGTTTATCCACGCTTTGAATTGATGCATAAGGTTGAATTCTAGTATTTTACATTTGGGACAGCCTGTGGCATCCGCACCTCTGTATTCTAGTTGAGGTCAGATATGGGAATTATCTGGTAAGTCTAATAGACATAAGTGGGGTTCTCTCCAAAGTCCCTCTAAATAAATGTTTAGAGTGAGGATACATGTGTTATAGAGAGGTAGCAGGGCCTCAGAGATAGTTCTGGCAGGAGAGTACTACGGCTGACATTTAAAAAAGTTGTGGAGACAATGAAAGAGAAGGAGGGATGCGAATAATGTAAAAAATGAACTATAATGAGTAATAATGGATTGACGAGAGTAGGATAAGGAGAATGCAACTGATGCCTGGTGCTATTCAGAAAGAAGGATGAAGCTCGGAAATTGAGGATTTAGAGTATGTCTCAATAGTTTTCAGAAGAAAGTCAGTGTGAAAAATAGAGCCAGTCACATGCACACTGTTTTTCCAGAACACTATCTTTGCTTTAGGACAAATAATATGACATCAATAAATACTTGTAGGATTGCACCAGACGATTATCTGTCCATGCAAGTAAAACAAGTAAAAGTTACAAGTTCCCTGAAGTAAATTATATTGAAAAATAGACTGGAAAGCAGATTGTAAACAAGACTCAGAGGCTTAGATGGAAGAAATGCCATGCATTATTCTAACTTTTGATTGTTGTGCTATTGTATATATCAATGGATTATTGCACACTGTGGTGTGATTGAGATGCATCTCTTCTTGGCTGACACAACACAACATCAAATAAACTATTGACCAATCAATTAAAAAAAACAAGAAAACACACAAGACACTTGCCTGGAACACTCAAAGAGTCTCTCCATCAATACTGCTGTCCTACTGAGGATTAGGCTACCGAAACGCTCTGCTCCAGCGCCTATCTGCATCCTTGGCTGAGTGACGACATATAACCTCTGTGCCTAAGTAGTCAAAGAGAATCAAATCCTACCTTATTATTGAAAACTGGTATCAAACAAATGTTAATGATAATATTAAAGATTTTTATACTGTGCACCAATGCCACTTGTCTGGTCTCCAGACACTCAAGTGGATATGTAATATGTGAGGCAGGGTGTATGGTCAGAAGGGTTGAGTGGGAAAAGAGCAAGAGAACTGTGATGTTCTGTTGGCAACTTCAGTTCGTAAAACAGAAGTTGACAACCATGTGCTGCTGTGCGAGATTATCTGTAGTTTGTTTTGTTGTTGTGATGTTGTGAAGCATGTGCAGAATGTGGTGCTGTAGAGGTCTGGTTGTGTTAAGTCCAGAGTTTGAGAGGTGTATGCAGAGGAGTGAGTTTATTATTACGGATTGTTGGAGAAAACCCTGGAAATCCATCCAAGTGCTCCGCATCTCCCACCCCTGAAATCCACCTAAGTGCACCACATCTCCAACCCTAGAAATCTTTCCAAGTGTGTCACCCCCACTGAAAATCCACTCAAGTGCACCACTCCCCCCCCAGGAATCAATCCAAGTGCGTCACACCTCCCCCTTGAATATCCTTCCAAGTGCATCACATATCCCACCCATGAAATTCACCCAACTGTGCCACAACTTCCACCCCTGAAGTCAATCCAAGTGTGTCACACCTCCCACACAGGAATAAAAACAAGTGTATTGCACCTCACCTGCCCCCCCTGAAAATCCATCTAGGTATATCGCATTTCCTACCCGTGAAATCCACCTACGTGTGTCAGGTTGGGATTGCACGAAAAGCTTGTTTCAAAAATGCTGAATGCACGTTTAGAGCACATCAGGCATAGAGATAGAATCTAAGCCAATAATATCAAACAGCAGTGTAGGTGTTGCAGGGGTATCCCCTACACCTCCAGTTCGATATTATGGGCTACAGGGGTGTCCCCTGCATACATTATAGACAGGGCCATAATCCCAACAGACTGAATTACAAAATGCAGGCTAATGTCTTTGTGATTTTGTAATTCGGTCTTTTGGGATACAATATTATAACGTACATCCTGTCAGGTTCTCTAACTCTGACATCCATCCCAGTGCATCACAGTTCCCACCCCTGAAATCTAAGTGTGTCACATTTCTTTGCCCATGACATGTGTCAGTCATAATCTTTGTCTCCCCCCTAGTTGCCCTTTCTGGGTTTTACCTTAATTGTCACCTAAGCGATCATGATTCCTAAGCTTCTCCGGAATTCATTAAGCTGTCGGATTTCTTAGTACAAGCCCTATTTCTAACTCGGTGGTGTGTTCACTGGCTTCATGGGAGTCAGCAGGGAACGTTTAGTCGTCTTCCTCGGAACCCTACAGGCGTTTTCTGTTATCTTTTGGGGAGGGTCTGGTGCATTACTCCTGTTCACTTGTTGGTCCTCAGTGGGGGTATCCTAGGCCAAGAGGAAAGGAACAGAAACTGTTACCCCAATCATATACTCTGTCTTTTTCACTGCTTCAAAAACACAGACTCAACTCACCAATGATTCAAACTAAGTAAATAATTAATGTTCAAAAGTTACATGCACGCTCACCAACCACATTGCACTGAGAACATCCAAAAACTAGCACTCAACTCAAGCTGTCCAGCACTATCCAGAATACCTCCTCCAAATATTGTACCTCTGTAAGAATGTTCTAGTGCTGTCTCACAATTGCTATCAATTCATTGCTTGAAATTAAAGATGTTTAAACATCAAAACCAAAACATATTTGCAGCTAAATGCAGCACTCATGAACTCACGAAAATGACATGCTGCATTTAACTGCACTGATTTGATGTTCTTCTAACATCAATAACCCCCCCACCTACAATACATTGAGTTCTTCAATCGCAAATAAAAACATCAGGACCACTTGCGTTTCCTGACCGTTCTTAAGACCTCAATCTTTTGACAAATGCTAGATTGTTTATGCAAGGAACCTGCTGGGGTGAAAAAGGGGAATGGAAGTTACAGGAAGTTATACGTTCATTAGAATTGGCATACTCTCCTGCAGCAACCCTGATATACGGGGGTATAGTTATAGAGGAAACTAGGACTCTGTGAGATGCCTACTAGTTTATCTGTAGCAATGGTTTCAGTCTTTTTTTGAATGCCAGAAAATAGATGTTGGTTATGGGTAAGAAACGCTCTGAACCTTTATGTAGTCTGCATGGGTTCCTCAGAGCTCCATTCTCTCGTCATTGCTTTTTAATCTTTATATGGAACCTCTGACAATTTGATTTCTAAGTTTGAGATTAATTTTCAACAATACGCTGAACATACGCATTTATATCTTGGAATTTCTTCTGAGAAAGATATGTCGCATATAGGTGAGTGTCTTGAGAGATGGAAGCCTGGATGTTGGAAGACTTTTTCAAACAAAATCAGGCTAAAACTAAATTTCATTTCGTGTCTTGTTCAGGTGATCAACCTGTTTGTTTTAAATATGAACATTCCAGGCTCACAATCCGGATTTTCCCAGTTGGTCAAGTGGATGGGTTTTATGCTAGACTCTCGACTCACTTTATTTCCACATATCAATGCTGCAGTGGAATCTGCTGCCTTGCACCTGTATGTACGGCGGGCATTGAAACCTGTCATTTGTGCACCTTAATGCCATATATATATTTTTTATATAGTGTATTGATTATCGGAATTCTATTCTCTCTGGCATTCCACATTCCTCGCCAGCTCCTTTAAAGTATGCCTTCAATGCAGCAGTCCGATTGGTGGTGGGAGTGCAGACATTTGACCACATGATGTCGATTCTAGTTTCCCTGCCCTGGCTCCTATTGAAGTCCAGGATTACCATTACGTTATTAAGCATCACTCTTAAGACAATCCATTGACAAACCCCCACTTATTTGGCTGAGAAACTAAGGATTACTGGGGGTTCAAGAGGCCTTCAAAGATGGGCGTCTCTAAGCCTGGAAGTCTGCAAATTCAATTTGTCCTCATCTATAAAAAAAAGGTATATTTCAAGGGCAAAAGTCTCAGCTTGGAATTCCTTGCCTAGTGAACTTTGTTGGAGCCCTGATTATTTGAGGTTTAAGAAAACATTGAAAGCCTGGCTATGTGAATCCGTTGTTTTAAATGATTCTATTGATTAATCTGTCTTAATTTTAAATGTTATGACATTTTATAAAGTTTGAATTGTTGTTGGTTCTGTGTGTTTATGAATGTGTTATATATGTTTAAAATCTGGAACAGGTGTTTCAAATCTGTAAAGGTCTCTGAGGCATTTGTGCCTGGTTCGTGGTACAGACGATTTATAAATACATGTGTGATAAAAGGAATTACTCTAATGTTATAATATGTTTAATCAATATGGGATAAATATAAATGATAATCTGTAGGGGTTATGATGTTATTTAGAGAACACCATGGGCCTCATTACGACCCTGGCGGAAAGGGGTTTGCGGCAGCGTTAGCTGCGCCAACCCCTTTCCGCCAATTCCGAGTTCCCTTTCCGCCATGGCGGATTTTACACCTGCTTTTAGCGGGTGTAAAAAACCATGGCGGAAACGGACCTTGGCGTTAATTACGCCACCGTAATTTACGGTGGCGTAATTAACGCCTTCCCCACTCCCATTATGCCCTATGGGGCAAAAATGGGAATGGGGAAGGCGTTAATGGGGATTGGGGATTTACCGCCCCGCCAAGGTCGGAATGGGGCGGTAAATCCCCTTACCGCCATGGCGTAAACGTAGTTTACGCCATGGCGGTAAAGTGACGGCCCTGGCGGTAACTTACCGCCAGGGTCGTAATGAGGCCCCATGTGTGTAGGTATGCTTTCTTATCTGTATGCTGCTGTATAGCAGACAAGGACCATGCCATACACTAAAAGGACATTCTAAATTATGCACAAAATGCAGATACCAGAGGCATTACCTAATCACAGTGCCTTTACATAGTTACAGGCCTAGTATTGTTGAGGGTAAGCCGAGTAGGGAGTGGGTAATGTGTTTAAACAAAAAAGGGGGTCGTTTGGGGCTAAGCATATGAAAAATAGACATGTTAGGGCCAGTATGTATATGAATGCATGTTCTATATATGTATATACTTTGCAATTGGTTAGGGCAAGCTGGGTGGCTGTGTGAAAAAGAGGGCACATTAAGGATGGGCCTTTGCTGGTGTTAGGGAGAATTCTCTGTTTAGGCTGAATTTCCTAACCTAGTGAGTCCCCCAGCAGCTTTGCTGGATTTCTGGAGTTTGTTTTTTTCCATCCTGCCAAGAGTGAGACTCTTTTCTCCCACTCTTGGACATGTATGTGTGTAATTGCTTTGAAGTGTCAATGTGTTCGATGGGCTATGGGGTCTTTTACTCCATAGGGTCTCATATGTTTTTTTCTATGTGTGTCACACCGCACCCTACGTGTCGTGACACGGGGGCGCCCTAGCAGGTCCCCCACCATAGACTCCATACCCAGGGACTGACTACCGTCTCCCCGGGCATGTAAAGTCACCATTGGCTTTACTAGACCTAAATTTACTAACAGAACTAGTACCAACCATCTTATTGTGGACGTGCTAGTAGGGGTAATTTGATTACTCCTGGATCTGTTACTTGAGGGGGCACTGTCCCGTCCCCCCTCGTCGAGTTTTGGCTGGTGGCAGTGGAAACTACTTGTTATGTTCGACCCCGGACATAACCCTATGGGATTCGTCCCATTGTTGGGGATTGAGACTTTTTCTCATTAATCTCTAACGTACCACCGATCTACTTATCTTAAATAAGTTTATCGAGTGGTATTTTCTGCCAGAACTCAGTTTTAAAATGGCGTCTGTGTTCGTCTCTGTGACTCCTAAACCAAAGGTTGAGCCCTTTGTTCCACTTTTGGCGGGCCTCCGTACAGAGACCCTCCAAAGTGGTGCCATTCTGTCTGGGTTACCTCAGGGGTGTGGGAGGGGGTTTAGGCACCCTGGACCGAGTTGCCTTGCCAACTCAGGTCGCACTCTGGAGTGATTGGCGCAGGTGGTGAGCCTTCCCGCTCACCACTTAGCATATGTTGATTGACAGCTAGGCTGAATGAATGGGGGTCGTCTGCATAAAAGCAGGGCTTTTGGGACTGGATCTTGAGAAGTCGCCACAGGACCTAAAGAATCCGACGAGGGTAACGCTGAGCCGACCTGCACGACGACACCTCCGGTGGAGCCCTGCGGAACCGACTCACCACTTCCCGACGACAGAGGAGATCTCCCTGCCGGAGAGTCTCTTCCCCTGACTGGTGGGAACAACCAGTCCCCTTTGCTTTTTATTCGCCTCAGGACGCAGTGGTCGAATTGCCCGTGCAGAGCACCCGGCAATCGGATAGCCACTACCCCTGTATCGCGACCAAAAGGTGGTGCCTTGTGATGGAGCACTCCGCGGCTGGTCTCTTCCCTGGTGGTGCACCGGACTTCCTTTCCTTCGACGACGAGATCATCTCTTCTCTTAGCCAAGACCCAACGTGCATCCACCACCAGGAACAACTGCCCCCGGCGGAGCTGCCCTCCACAACAAGGTACCGTGTCCGCCTGGCTTCCCTTTCGATCGGTTCGAGTGAGGTGTCTTAATCCTCTCAGTTCCGTTGGGGCGCCTCTAAGCTTTGCTCATTCTTTGTTCTGAACTGGTTCCATCTGTCGATAACAATTTGCTACAAAGACTTGAACGCATCTCCAATAGAGACTTTTTGGGACATCGCGCCTTGCCTCTCTCCGAGTGGGCCTGGCCTCTGAACTTTATGACCTATTGTGATTATTGCCTTCCCGCCTTGCATTTTTATCCGCATCAGAGTGAACCGTGTTGATTTCATGACCTGCCTATCTTTTCTCTCCCATCCTATCTAATATTCGAGTGTCATCTAGGTTGAGGTATACACCTCTGTCTGAAAATAAGTGGTGCCGGTAGAACCTAGAGTTGTCAATATTGTGTAGGGGGATTGATCGTTTTCTAAGGCGTAGAGTAATTGTGTTTTGATTTGTTTGCCGTGATTTGCTTTAGTGTTTTTCATAGACGTTCTGTTATAAATAAATAACTTACTATCTTTACACTAAGCCTCGTTGCATATTTGCTTGTCTTGCTGTGAAGAATTGCCCTATCTTGTATACTCCACATACTGACCAACTTTTCTTGAGAGAAGTCTGACTGCTCAGCCACAGCTACCAATTGATCTGTGTGGTACAGACTGCTACCAAGTGGTTTCACCGCCAACGCCTGTAGTCCTAAATCTTTTGCAGTGGTCCCAGAGGGAACTGCACAGGTTTCCTCCTTACAGCTGGCGAGTAGGTGGTTCTTCAGACTGTTCATGGATTGTTCCATAGATGGATAGTTCTGTTGGCAGCGGGATGTGTATTCCAATGATAGTGTGTGGAAAGAAGGAGGGGCTGTGGGAGCAGAGAGAGAGAGTAGAGAGAATTGCAGTCTGCTAGTTAGTGGATGGCTAGGTAATTATTACATTTTGAAGACACGGAGTGGAAACTTAAAGAGGGAGTCATTTTGTTAAGGATAGCAAAATAGTCAAGGGAAAGGCCCAGAACAGTCTACCACAGTAATATAGGCTGCTGAGGAACAAGGTGAACCTCGAAGTCTTGGAAGAGTGGTGAGTCAGGGCAGGGGAATTTTCCTGATATCTGTGAAAGATTGTTCTGGTTACAATGGCAGTGGCAGAAAGGAAATTGAGACCTTGAGTTTTCAAAAATCTTGGATGATGGAAGAAGTGTGTGGGATCAGTATCACCAAGCAGCATTGACCCATATTTTGGATGTCGTGTGGCAGTAAATTATGTTTTCCAAGATGGCAGGGATAAGCAAAGGGCAGGAGAAGAGGATGTGGATGTGATCAGCAAAGAGTGTAATGGAAGCCAAATAATTATATGAAAAATCCAGTGAGGAGATGTATAGGATTAGGAAAAATGGACCCAGGAATGAACTTTGAAGGACGTCCACTGAAGTGCTTAAATTCCATGAGAAAACCTAGGACTGGACCGAGTGGTACATGGCCACCAAGTTAAACATTGTGTTACTAATTCTTGAAAATGAAATATGGAATGCTATGGAGGAGAAATGGATAATCTAGAGTGTCAATTGTGGTAGAGATATTGCGTAGGGTGAGGATAGAGGAGAGTTGGGAGTGCAGACAATGGATATCAATTTGAGAGGATGTTTGATTGATGACACACTAGCCCCTCCACCCCCACATCAGAAGTATTGGCTCTCACATATCCTTCCGGAAAGTGATAAAAACGATGCTGTTTGTATAAACAAAGTACTATGGATGCCTCAGCCAAACCCTTGCTCCCATTTAGGCTGCACGTTTTTCTCTTTGTGATGTAACCTTCATTGTGACTGTATGATATTCTAAACCTGTAACCACCTATGTAGGTATCCTACTAAATGCTCATTGTTGGGTTAGACACTCACTGTAAGACTGAACTAAGCTTTCTTCTTGAACCACCTATGTATGTACCCTACTAATTTCTCACTGTTAGGCTACATGATTCACTGTAACTCTGAGCCAAGCTTTCTTTGTGTAACTAAGATACGTTCATGCAACAGCACCATGATGCCTATGGGCTGTTAGTGTGCCTTTCAAATCCAAAAAATAAATACAAATAAATGATAAAGCAGGGCTAAGACTGTTGATTAATGGGTTATTGGTATATGTTTTCCAATGCAGCTCTTTTCTGTGTTCAGAGGGACTCTTCTAGAGGTCTGGATTAAAAATGTACATGAACAAGTTTTTTTGACACTGAAAAGGGTGAATGAGGAGCTCTGAGTCATGATCATATATTTTTGAAAATATATGTTCCAGACTGCTTAAATCACAAAATACCATAAAGAGACAAAGGGGGTCATCATGAGTCTGAAAGTATAAGGTACAAGTGGCAGTAACGTAATTACTCGGTGGTAAATGTAAGTGGTAATTTGCATTCAAATGAAGTAATTATCTTGCCAGAGGATTATGATGGGGGAATTGAGGGGACAAAGATGCCACCAGCTGCAGTACAGACAGTGAAAAACAAATCCGCTAAAAAACAAGAAAAAAAACAATCTAAACTTTAAAAAAAAATTGGAGTAAAACAAAAAATCATCCAGAAAATTCCAAAGAGACTATGGGTTTAAACATACAATGGAGGAGGGAAAGAGGGAGGTGCTGGCTTCTTCTGTAACCCCCACCTCTCCTATTGTTATCAAGGAAACAGATCAGTTGGTTAGATCTGCGGTGAAGGGTATACAGCCCACACGGTACTCTACTGACCAAGCCTCTCAGAGTGAATATGTGGAAGGTGAGGACCAGTTGTTTGACACCATGAAAAAGAAAAGAAATCCTGTCAATACTGCCAAACAACTGAAGTCTCTTGAGAACGGGTTAAATGCTATCTTTGAGATTTTTAAAATGCCTGAGAATGATTTGGTTAAAGAGTTGCAGATTGTTGCTGAGAGTGATAAAGGGACTATGAACGGTCTGGGATCGAGATCCATAGGGGCAATTGAAGAGGTTGAAGCGTGTAGAACTTATGCTTCAATGATGAAAACTGTGCCAACTGCAACTGGTATCAGGGGCCAGTCCTCAACAGTAAATAAAGCTTAGGACCGAAACATGGTGACAAATGAAACACCAATCCCATTACTAATAATACCTTAGTTAGTGCCCCAAATTTTATCCCAGAGATGAATGGGACAAAAACAACTAAGAAAACGAACAAAAAGGAGTCGATTAACAAAACAACTGTAGAAAGTGGGTTTAATGAAGAAATACTGATGCAGGCCGTCCAGAAGCTTCTAAGTCAAGGCATAAAAGATCCAATGGTGACTATGAATGTAGAGCCAAATCAAATAAAAGAGCTATATACTTATGGAACCGTGGGCAATTAAACAAATATCGTGGCAAGTGGGATCTTTGAAGAAACAATGATGAAGGTTGCACAGAAGGTCCTGACTTTAAGTCAAGGCCCAAAAGAGCCAAAGGTGACTATGATGTGGAGCTAAATCAAATGAAAGAGTTACATACTTAAGAAACCCTGGGTAATGAATCTCACAGAAATAGAATTTAATCATTAGTATACTCAAACGAGGGTGGTGTAGAAAAGGAGGAAACTTGGTTTGAATAGTGTATGAATAATTTAAGAAAACCTGTTTATCCTGAAATCCCAGGTCTCATCCTATGCTCAATGTTTAATGAGGGGGGGGCAGAGGCCCCTAAATAGACCTTTTATTCTTTCACTATTTGCCTCCATACCTGAATTAAGTCTTATTGCATCAGCAGACATACTGCTGATTGACTTTATCCACAAGTATAGATATGACTTTGTTAGATTGGTCATACCCTAACCTGTTGTCTTATCTCTTCTGAGGAAGGAAGAAGAGTCCCTTCAATGCAGAGGCTTCGACCTGTTTACATTTATGCCTCCAATTCCTGCTATGGAAGCCCAAAGAAGTGGACCCAATACAAGGAATTATGTATCCTACGAGTCTAAAGCTGGGCCGAACCAGAGCAGAAGAGAAGACAATTCAGATAGTCAGGACTGGAGGTGGTTGGCCCTTTCACTGAGAGACTCGATTAACTAATTGAAACAGTTGGGGAAATGACTCTAGCAGGGGGGGACTCTTTGGAGAATAGTCAGTTGGAACTGACACAGAAAGTTATCATTTGCTAAATAATGTTAGCTTAACTGATAAACTATCCTCATTTGATTTTGTCCTAATACAGGAAACATGGTCTCGGGAGAAATTGGGAATGGATGGCTTTGTAGTGGATGAAATATGTGCAACGGGTGGGGATAAGGGACGGCCAAAGGGTGCTTTAATGCTGGCTCACAAAACATCTGCACAGTTTAAAAAAACAGGGGGTTGGAGCAATGCACCATCTTTCTTGGCTATTGCATTTAAGACTGGTGTGAATGGCAGTGGTTATCCACTGCTAATAGTTAATATCTACTGGAATCCGCTTGTCTACTCAGATGCTCAACTGGAGATTGAGTTGACCAGTTTGGGGGAAAAAATAGATCTATGGCTATTTGATAACATGGGAGGTCAAATCATAATCGCTGGAGACCTTAACGCTGATTGTCTGATAAATAGGGTGGTGGGGGATGCTTATAATCAAATAGGACTTCAAATACACCTAAGGGTGGAAACCCCAAACTGAGAAGCATTCTCTGGTTACAATTCTGTGATCTATGGGGTCTATAATAGACCCGATAATGAGCATTATACATGGACCGCAAGAGGTTTTTTTTCAATAATTGACATATTTGTTTCTATCTGCCAAATTGCATCACAACACTTCTAATGTTAATGTTGAAACTGTAATAGTCAGTGATCATTGTATGCTATCTATTGAAATAGAATGTAGGACCCAACCACAACCTGTTTCTAGTTATTATAAAGAAGGTATTCTGGTCAATCCAACAGGGAACTGAATCAAATGGACTTTTTCCAAGGCACTGAAATTTACCTCAATGATGGTAAAGGAATACGAAGGAGCCCCACCGTGTCAAAGAAGAACTAGGTAGACGGTAAAAAAAAATTCTCCATACATCAACAATAATACTAAGCCCATGGACAAACTGAAAGGGGTTAGGTACAACTCAATGAAAACCAGGAGCCATTGCAATGATTTTGAGGTTCACGAAAGAAAATCTATAATGTGGAAAGCGTTATGGCAGCTCAATGGACTGGTAAAGAATGACATTGACCTGTTTAATAAGAGGAAAAAAGAAATTAAGCAGAATTATAAAAACTGGTTGATCAATCACAGAAGTATTAGAGCTCAACTAGATGGTGAATCGATGCTGAACTCTTTAAGAGGTAACAACTCTGCTAATTTCTGGAATCTCATTAACAACACTGAAGGCTCTCAGAAAACTATGGTCATGAATCCTATATCAGTAGATGTATGGGAAGGTCATTTTGGAAGTTTATACAAAATGGGAGCTCAATGGTACAATGTCAGTTTTGACTCTAGTATCTTATGGTTGGTTGACATCTCTGTTGAAAACGTTTGTAGATGTATTACAAAGTCAAAAAATGCAGGGGCTCCTGGTCCCAATAACCTTTCAAATAAAATCTTGAATCTTAATTCTTTATATTGGGGAAGAATTCTAACTATGTTATATACTTACGTATTGGTGACTAAGAGTATCCCCAGCTCTTGGAGGGTCTCCATTGTACTACCAATTTTCAAAAAGGGCTCACGTATGTGCCCCACTATCTATAGGTCAATCGCCATTGCATATCCTGATTCTAAAATATTTGCATCAATGGTTCTAGCTGACATACAAGATTGGATTTTGAAGAACCATATTCGCAATAGTAAACAAATTGGTTTTAAGAAAAACTGTGGCACAGATTGTGGAGGCTTAATATTGCGTTGCTTACAAAGTCAATCAATGAGAAAGGGAGCCAGGGCAACGTATCTAGCGTCAATGGACATCAGTATGGCGTTTGATTTAGTTGACAGAGATACTTTATGGAAGAGATTGAGTGAATTGGGCATGCCCAAACATCTTCTTGAAATCGTTATTACTCTTTATACAGACACCAAACTTATAGTACATCTAAACTCAGAGGGTTCATTATCGCCAGAGATAGCTACATACAATGACTTACACAAAGGTTGCATGTTAGCACCTACAATTTTTAATTTATATGTAAGTGGTGCTGAGAACAACTCTAAAAAATAAGGGTTTGGTCTCGCCTAAATTGGGGAAAATTTGATTATCTTGGCTTGCCTATGCGGACGATTTGTTGTTATTGGACAATACTAAAGTGGGCTTAAAACGACTTATCACTGAATTTGAAAAGTTTATTAATCAGTTACAACTCAAAATTAACCCTATGAAAACTACTTTGTCCGCATGGGTAATCCTAGTAAGAGTGAGAATACATGGTACTGCGAGGGAAAGCATATTAAAATTCAACCAGCATTTAAATACTTAGGTTATTACTTTTCTGGTACAGGTTCAATCTCTTTAATGATCTTATCAAAAAGAAATTTGGTAAGTTTACAATGAAACCTCTGAAGGAATACTATACTATGAACTTAATCCCAAGGCTTCTATATGGCATGGAATTGTTTGCTTCAGATTTTATGGAGTACCTAAAGCTGCTTGAGGGTAGACTATGGAGAGGTATTTTTTTTTTATTTAATTTTTTTTACCAAAGTGTATCCCTATTGAAGTGATCAGATATGAATTGGGATTCAATCTCTGCACTCCTTAGTGCTTGGGAAAAGACTCCTGCTATGGAGGAAATGTATTATGCCAAGGGGCAATGATTTATATGTTACTGCTGGTATTATCACATCTTGTTTGTTCATGAGGAATTTGCATATTGTAGGTGTAAATTGGCTAAATAATTTGGGTATTGCACATTGCACTTTAGTTAACAAACCCAACAAGATAAAAATAAGTATTAGAGGTAATGACTGGCTTGATACCTTAAATGTGGTATCCAATTCCAAATTGTATAGCCAGATTTACTCTGCTTGGAAATGTTTTCCCGAAATGGAAGTATACTTCCAGGCAGACTAGGAATTAATTCATGCGTTACTGAATTAATGTGATGTTGACAAATCAAATTATGAAAATAAGAACAAAAATTGGGGAAGGTTGGCACTGGTTTGTTTCTGTAAAAAGGACGTGGTGGACGAAACACTTCAACATTTGCTACTCACCTGTCCTGCTCTTATGGGTCAACGCATAGTGTATTTCGCTCAATTTGTGAACTTTATTTCCTGTGTTAACCGAGAATGACTTTTGGTATAGAATGAGACATGAAAACTCAGTGGCTCTTATATTACGAGTCACTGCCTTTTTGAAAAATATTTGTGATCTTTCCTAGTGTCACAGTCAGTATAGTTTGGGATGTTTTAAAAAACTGTATAATATTTTTAGGAATGTATTTGATGAGTTTATATTGTAATGAGTAAGTGGAAAATTCTTTTAAGATGGATTAACTATGTGCGTACGTTGTGTATTTCTGATATTTTTTGTATCATTTTGTAAAGGTTCATTAAGATATTGGTATTTTCCTCTTCTCTTTTAATGAATATAATCGACAAATGTATGTTTTACTGTGAAATTGTATGTTTTTTCTTTAGATGGATATATTGTGTTTCTTGATATGCTTTTGTATTATATTGTAAAGGTTTAATATAACCCAAAACAATTAAATACATAAATAATAAATGACTGCCACATTTACCATACCACTTTTAACATTCCACTGAATAATGAGTCAGCTGGAGCTCTGCTGGTGGAATTAGACCAAAACTGTGGAGTTTTGATGTCAACAGGAAATGGAAGATTCAGAGTTGATTGAGTTTTTGAAGATGGCCATCGCCATGCTTCCCGTTCTAGTTATGATGATTTTATCTGCCGGCGATAATACCGCTAACAGTAATACCTTTACCTCTGGCCGGTATTATCGGCAGATATTCATTTTCAGCAGTAAATCCGCTGGACGTTATTAATGTTACTACCAGTGGAGTGTGCATGCTCCTGCCAGGTTGTGATACGGTGGTAATTCAGCCTGACATGACATTGCTGACGGCTATGACACTAATGTGGACTTACCACTGTATTAATGTCCAACTCATGATGAGCACCAATGTCCTGGAGAGTTTATGACGTAGATTCAGTGCAGGCAATGCACATAGAGGGCTACAAGCGATATTTACATGACTCAGCCCAAAGTGTTCTCTCAGGATTGAGTGGGCACATTCTTCCTGTCCCCTTGGCAAGAGGATCTGGAAACCCAACTTCCAAAAATGTACCTTCAGCCTTTCTTGTCCTTAGGTGTCAGTGTCTGATAAATCCCACAGCTAAAATGACAGCAGAAACGTTGACTACTCTACAGTTAAAAATCCGGAGGCAGGCTGCACTGCTCTAGAACCAGAATAACAAATTGCAAGGGATTGGGAAAAATTGAAGAACATTAGATGTGCAAGGCAGCCTGCCATCTTCAATATGTTAATAATTTGTAACCCATATCTTTGCATTCTAAATGAAAATCCTTTAGTTTATTTACTGTGATTTAGCACATTACCCAACCAATGGGAATCTCCTTCAAATGGAGAAATCTTCAATTACTACTACAATTATAGTTGTGGGCAAACCCTTAAATATGTTGTTATAAGTGACCCCAAATGTTAGGTCCATGTTTTCTCACAAAGAATATCACCACCTGCAATGTATTCTGGTAACTGTAATATTGTTCCATGTAGTTCGGTCCTTCACGCCAATGCTTCAAATGGATCTATCTCACCTTTAGCTCCGAAGCTAGTCAGAGTTCTATTGATGAAGCATCATAACATTTCAGCAGTTTCCTAAATCCTTTTCATTTTTGAAACTTCACTGTATCTTCACAAATTGTATATTGTAAACTTTTAGAGACGCTAAAACAGGTTAAAGAAGTTTTGTTTTGTTTACTATATCGATTACAGTTTAAATGTTGGTTGTAGTCACATTTGTCCTCTCACTTCGCTGACGATTATACCACTAAAGTGGAATTATCACTGTATTAATGTCCTGAAGAATGCGTGTCTTAGATGCAGTGCAGGTAATGCACATAGAGGGCTACAGGCCATATTTACTTGAGTCAGCCCAAAGTGTTCTCTCAGGACGGAGTGGGCACCTTTTTAGGTTTTTCCTCTTTCTCCTCAGATATGTACCATTGCACACAGACCTCTCAATAGCCTGTGCTAAGGGTTTGCATTTATAAACATTGTCACATAAATACTGGCATCAGAAAGCAAGTGTGGGACTCTGATCCACTAATTTGTTTAGTTGTGGACCATGCAATATTTTAGGAAGGAGCCAGGTCATTTTTCCAAGGTGAGATAGAGGTTTCTATCATTTTCAGAATGCACAGCACAGATGTACCCTGAAGAGCACCCGTTCTATAATTCAGTAGTGACGTTCCACGTGCAGACATGCTTTCTACAACACCTAACAACGGCGTGGTCATGCATGGTATGGTTATAGTGCTGAATGGTTAGTATGTACCTACCAACTGTCTATGCACACTTAATGACCAAACCACAGCATTTCAAATTGGTAGCTGATGGCCAGATTAACAAAATGTGTTTATTCCTCGGAGCCCATGTACTTACATCCAAATGTTCATTTATTTTGGGATTACTGACATCCTCAATAACCTATATCTGTGAACAACTACAACAAGAAGATCATGTGCCCATATCACACCTAGGGCCTCATGACATGTTTGTCGGTCTGGAGATAAGGGTGATGGTAAGCTCGCGGCACCCTTGATTCCAAACTGGCAAACTACAAGTTTGCCTGCCGGAGCCACTGTGCCCAACAGGTCTGACCCTGCTGGGCGCAACGGTCATGGTAAGCAAAGTAATCACAGAAGCACAGGCACCGATAACTGCAGTGCCGGTGCTTCCATGTCCCCACTCCCATAGAGTCCTACAAAACTCCATGGGAATGGGGATTAACAGATTTACAGATGCCTGCGCCTGACTTCCCGGCTGCCGGACTCGTAATGAGTTGGTGGCACCGGGAAGTCAGGCATTGGTAAATATTTACTGATCCGGCGGCAACCCGCCAGTAGAACTGGCAGGTTTACCGCCGGACCCGTAATAAGGCCCCTAGTCTGCATACAATTTATTACTTCTTCCTAACTACATTATATGTAATCTTACTGTTCTTTCAACTTCAAGGGCATGCAGCATAAGTGTAGACAGTGATTCTTGACAGACAATATTCGTGAACATAAATGTCAATAATCATAAATGGAAGTATGTTGAAAGCCAACTCTGCGCGATTCCTGGAAATTACAGAATAACATTTGGATATATATATATTTTTTTTTAATGCCTATAATTGAATTGATGTTCTTTGAATTCCAAGAATACAGGCGTTCATGAAAAGCTATCATATGATATTGAAAGGCATAGCAATGACAACATACATTTATTCTCATTCTTTTACGTACAATAAATGTTAAAAACCTTCAGGGTATCTGTGATATAGAAGTTATTTAAGTGATATGTAACATAATTTTAAATCATGTTTAGTAGCCCTTTACTGCAGTACTTGAATTGCCCGACCTGGAAACACAACTTGTTATTTCTCAGCAGCAATTTTAGAATAAGAATCAAAAAGCAACAAAGAAGCCTAATTGAACCGATCTCCAATTCTTACTAATGACAAAACAAATATAAAACATAGAGAGAACAAAGGATGTCCTAGTCTCTCTGCGCCAAGGAATTGGAATTTAGTAGAAGTGTGAAAAAACGCCTGACACGTGTTTCAAGCTGCGTACAGCTCTTCATCAGAGGCTTGAAGTACAGCAATTAGTCTTCACAATTTAAACGTAGGACAATGCCAGGATACATTCTCAAACTGCCTCGCAATTACGGAAGGCGCAGGGACCGTAAATTTGTGTCTGCTCAGAATTCCATCCCGGAGCTGCACCATCTTTTCGAGTGGCCACAGGCCTTAACTGACTCGCGTCAGCCTGTTTTGGTCTGTTCTGGTCTGTTCTGGCCGTATCAGTCATTCAGCGGGGACACTGTCCATTTTGGCTTGGGAAGCGGGACACTTGAATAGTTAGCCGAAATATTCAGGTGAGTCCCTTCCACACTGCCCAGCTGGGCGTGGTCCAGTTCTCATGGCGATTATCCAGTACTCCACAGAGATGCTGCTGGATCTTATATATAAACTAGGCCACATTAGTCTATGGACATTATCAAAAATATTAGATCATGGGATTGAGAGAATCAATGCTAACAATGCCTGAAGGACTTCGGCTTTACTACTCTTGGTCAAGGTTGCCTTGGTGAATGCAAGGTTGGCTGTTCTGCATGCATGTGAGTCACATTTTAGCACACAGCCTAAACATACTATTCATAACTGAAACATGGTTTAATGATGCTTCTCCTGTGATATTTCACACGTTGATCCCACCTGGCTAATCAATTCAAGTTGTTAATCAAATCACGAAAAGAGGGGTATTGTTGCAACTATGTATGTCATGGTGGGATGATGTGTCCCATATAAATGTGTCTATCTCACCACCTACTTCCTTTAAAAGGATACCCGAGTATAGATCCCCTGGACCAGCTAAAACCTTTTTGGCAAACTGATTCATTTCAATCATTGACTGGAATTAGACATCAGCAGATGGTCTGTATCAGGTATTCAAAGATCTGGCGAGAAGACTCCACATAACCAGATTCCATTGAGTTGGGGGAAATACTGAATAGTCATGATATGGGACCTCTTGATGTTTTCCCTTCCGATCAGCAAGGTCATTCTCCTGATCCCATTCTTGTCCGTGGTTCGGGGGTGATCATGCCTAACACCAGACCGGTTTCATGGTCTGACCATTTCATTAGACCGTTTTCATTTTCACAACCCACAACATCACAATGCACGCAGCACTTGAAAATGCTGTATACTAATCATAGGAGGAACGATCTTCAGGCCATTTGGCTTACAACTAAGGGCCACCCTGGAATGTATTAACCCATCATTAGATTGTGGAGATTTCTTTGATCATGGGGTTACCACCATGGATTCCATCTGCAAAGAATAACACCCACTTGTACAATAGGCACCAAAGAAGCAATCTGATCCTTGGTACCTCTGCATCACTAGTTGCTCTTAGGAAAAACTATCGTCAGTTGGAAAATATTTGGAGAAAACCAAAACACCACTTTAGGCTCTAAGTGCTAAAACTGCAATGATACATTATAAAGTAGCGATCTTCGATGCTAAATCTGAGTTTCTACCAAAAACAATGCACTCTTCTTGCAGCAGACCAAGAGAATGTTTCTCCACTATGTTTAACTTAATTCACCCCAGCCGTGTAGCATCAGCTATTGCACCGGCACAAACCCAAACCAATGCTTTTTATGTATTTCTTTATGAAGAAGATTAGCCAAGTTCAGGATACAATTAAATAGAATATGTAACAGGCAGCTCCCAAGGCAGGTCCTGTGACCCCTTTGCTCTCCATCATGCCTCCCACATCGGGTCAACAGTTTGATTTTGAACCTGTGTCCCAGGATACAATTACTAACGTGTTACCGAATTTAAAACCTACAAATTACAAGGTTTGTACTGCCACCTTATGGAGTCCAACTTTATGCTGCAAACACTGTCTATTTTATGAGTATGTTTGTTAACCTAACACTACGTCAGGGCTTTGTCCCGTTTGAGCTGGAGCTGAAATGCTCTATAATATCTCCTCGATCCTTAAAACCTTCAAAATTACCATCCAGTTGCAGGTCTTTTGAGGCCAGGAAAAATCTTGTAGAATGTAGTAACCTCCCAGCTCCAAGAACATATAGAGAAACACTCACTACTGGGCTCTCTTCAATCTGGTTTCTGTCTCAGACATGGAGCAGAGACGGCTTTGGTGGCAGTTTGGGATGAGCTTCTACAATAATCTCAATCTGGCAAACTATCCTTTTTGGTTATGCTGCATCTATCGGTGGCATTTGACAACGTGGATCATAGTATCCTACTATCATCGGGGGTTCGGCCATGGGCTGGATGGAATTTGAATTTGGATGGCCCTGGGGCTGCTTTCAGAAGCCAACCTGGGGCTGGTTTTGAGTTTTACATGATTTGTCTGGCAGACAGTAACTTATGTTACTTTGTTTGCCTGCGGACTGTGGCCCACCACGAGCCAGCGTGTACAGTGGATGCATTCATCGAAGAAGATAAACACCTAAGTGATACATTTGCTTTGATGAATGTGTCACAATAGTTAGGCCGTGCTGACCGTGCCCCAGCCATCCACCAGCGTGGCACCAGTCAGGAGGCTGAGGCATCCGCTCCTCGACAGTGAATTGTTGTGAGTTGTAACATACATTGCATTTGCAACAAAATGTTCGGGGATTGTGGTGAGGCCGGTCGTGTAAACTGAGGCACACTGACCTCATGCCTCTCTCGGTTTGTGTTATTGTGCACACAAACACAGTACATGTACATCATATTTGCTGTGGGAGGAGGGGAATGTGGGTTGGCCAGGGCTATCTGTCATGATGCCTACCTCCAAGGAGCCAGGTCCGACCCAGCAACCCCAGAGGCAGTCATCATTTCCCCCAGGGGAGTGCCAGCGGGCCCAAGCTGGGGCCCTTTGGACGCAGTCCTGGTGCCTTAGGTGCCAGGCTCATATTGGACCTCTGTCCTGGCGCCTTAGGCACCAGGCTCATAAAGCTAGACTTGTGTTCAAGTGTTTTAATGTGCACTTACCTGATGCAGACCATGCTGCCACATCCAGGCCCTCTTGAGGCCTTGAATAGGAACTACTTTACCTGTGGGACTACTTTCCACCCGGGTGTGGTCGGGGAAGGATACATACCTGATCGGAGGAAGGATACACACTTGGGGCTTCTACCAAAGCTATTTAAACCACACCCGATCAGCAACTCACGCTTCACGTTGTTCTGCTCCTCGCAGCTGGACGCTCACCGTGTCAGCTCCTGCATCTGGACTTCAGCCACACCTGTCAGCATCCTGGGTCACCTGCAAAGGGAGACAAGAGACCTTACCAGCTAAATCTGCACCACGGAGACATCACCGACGATCCTGAAAGGGAAGACATTATTTTTAAAAGCATTTCGTTACGATCGCTGCAGCGCTGCATTTCACTCACCTTTCCTGGGTTCCTCCATCTACAGCAGCGATCATCCGGATACACAGCCACTTCCCAGAGCCTAGAGAAAAAGACAAGAATAAGAGGTGAGAGAAGGAAGGGAATAAGACTTACCTGTTGGGCCATTCCCATTTCATTTCGGGTCTTGCTGCTTCCAAGCAGGACCCCGGCCCCTATGGGGAAAAAAGACAAAGACATTAGATGAGCGAATGCAAAAACATTACCTGAGCGCTCATCTAGGATTTACCAGATCTTTACTTTAACTGCACGTTTCACTTCGGGTCGGCGCCATATCTCCGGCATACCGAACCCCGGCCCCAATGGGGAAAAGACATCAACATCAGCGCTTTGTTGCAAGAAGTCTCCAAAGGAATCTTCATTCATCACCTGAAAAAAGACAATGAACATTATTATTTAAAGCTTAAAACTTTTGAACTTGCAACAGAACTTTTACAGCACCTTACTAGTATAATCAAGCTTACCTGAACTCCCATCCAACCTCAATCCAGTGAAGTAACTGGGTTCAACGCGCCCCTGCGTCAGAAGCAGGATGGAGAGCTCGTCCTTTCAGACCCTAAGGTGAGACTTCACGGGGAATCGTGGAAGGGTATCGTGGAGGGTTGGAAGAGAGTGGGAGGCTTGAGCATAACTCAGTCAGTAGGTAATACTCCCTTTTCACGCACAGGGGAATATTCCTGCGAGCCGGAGAATCCAGAGTAGAGGGCCCTTCCTGTCCATCTTCAGAGTCCTGCGCTTCACCATTGAAGAAGCATCAGCACTCAAAGCCAGACCTGCGCCTCCGTGGGAATCAGGTGAGCGTTACAGAACGCGAAGCCAACCCACAATTTCCCACCCGGGCGCTATGGAGACTTCCGAGACTGACCAGCTGGCCCAGCTTTTGGGGGAATTACGGGCAGAGGTGCACTCAGCCCGCCAGGAGACTAACGCTCTCAAAAGAGAACTGATCTTATCTAAGGAAAGAACTGATGACCTAGCCAAAAGGTTATTACAGGCCCAGGCAGGGCACACTCCTTTACCTAATTCCGGAGACATTTCCACATCAATGGGTTTGAGTAACCCGGTACAAATTAATCTACCTGGACACATGCCTTTGGCCCCGCCTGAACGTTTTGCGGGGGATCCCAAGAAATATGCCGTCTTTATGAACCAATCTCGTTTACACTTTCTATGCAGACCCGGAGCCTTCCCTAACGACCAGACCAAGGTAGCCTTTATACTATCTTACCTCAGTGGCAGTGCTGCCGATTGGTCTATTCCATTGGTAAATCAGGATGATTCCATTCTCCAGAATTTTCAGGGCTTCCAGGCCAGCATGGAAAGATTGTTCGCTCGACACTCTCAAGGACAGGCCCTTGATAACGAACTGCTATCCTTACGACAAGGTAATCAGGATCTTCTGTCCTACATAGCCACCTTTAACAGACTGGTTGTGGAATCTGGATGGCCAGAAAGCAAAAGGATCACACTGTTTCATCGAGGCCTGCGCGGAGAGCTTAAGGATGTTCTAGCTCAGATAGTAAACCCACCCCAGGTCTGCGCAGACTACATTGACTTGGTGGTTCAACTTGATCACAGACTTCAAAATAGAAAAGCAGATCGGTTCAAGTATGAAAACCGAGCACCGATCAAAAACCACGCTACCTCCAAGAGTACCGACGTATCTGAGCCTATGCAAATCGGTGGTGTTAAAGGACCATTAACGCAGAAAGAACGAGAGAGAAGGCGGCAAATGCAACTTTGTCTGTATTGTGGGACTTCCGGTCACTTTCTTCGAAATTGTCCAGTTAAACCACTTAAGAAGGTGGTTGGAGCTACTGATAACGAATTAGTGACACCTGATTCGGGAACGACCTAGCCCGGCAAGCGTAGGGGTCCGCTTGCTGAGCTTGAAAACTAACTCTTTGACCTCGCATTTCGTCATGCCAATGGTGCTCGTGGACCCAAAACAGCCTCAGCAGTTGCATGCTATAAAAGCATACATCGACAGTGGAGCTATTGGAAATTACATAGACCGTGAATTGGCTTCCAGGATTAAGCTTCCTCTCTGCCCGAAAGTAACCCAAGATGTCATTACTACAGTAGATGGAACCGAAATAGCCTCAGGGCCTGTAACGCATTCCACTGTTGAAGTGACACTGGTGGGTCAGGATGGACATCGGGAAGCAATCATGTTTGATGTGATCAAGGCCCCACAATTTCAAGTAATTCTTGGAATTCCTTGGTTAGAAACACATAATCCCAGAATTGACTGGCGAGCAAAGAAGATAAGTTTTCCTGATTGTGAACCAACTTGTTATCCAAGAAATCCAGCTATGGGTCTAGCCACAGCAACTTCCACCCCTGTACAGCTACCGTCAGAATGCCAAGAATTCCAAGACATTTTTCAGAAAGAACAGGCTAACACGTTACCTCCCCATCGGTCTTATGATTGCCAGATCGATCTGGTACCCAATGCTCAACTACCTTGTAGTAGGATTTATGCTCTTACGGAACCTGAGAACCTGCATTTGCGTCAGTATTTAGATCAGTACCTAGCCAATGGTTTTATTTGCCCGTCCAAGTCTCCTGTCTCTTCAGCTCTGTTCTTCGTGCCAAAAAAAGAAGGCGACCTTAGAACGTGTATAGACTATCGCGCCCTAAATCAAATAACGATTAAGAATCGTTATCCTCTGCCCTTGATCCCTGAGCTTATCGACCAGGTGAAAGACGCTTGTGTGTACACCAAGTTAGATCTCTGAGGAGCTTATCACCTGGTGCGCATAAAAGAAGGCGACGAATGGAAGACTGCATTCCGCACCAAATTTGGGCTCTTCGAATATCAGGTGATGTCCTTCGGTTTGTGCAATGCACCTGCCGCCTTTCAGTACTTTATGAATGATGTTCTTCGGGAACTTATCGATGTCTGCGTCATTGTTTACATTGACGACATCCTGGTGTACTCTTCTTCAGAATCTGATCACAGAAAACATGTTAGGGCAGTTCTTGAGAAACTGCGCGAGCACAGACTGTTTGCAAAACTCGAAAAATGCGTTTTTCATACCACAGAAGTTGAGTTTCTCGGATTCATCCTGACACCTCAAGGAGTCCGAATGGACTCGCGAAAGGTGGACGCCATCCTCAAATGGCCATCTCCAAGCTCGGTGAAGGGAGTACAGAGCATGCTCGGCTTTGCCAATTTCTATCGAAGATACATCCCGGAATTTTCCCGAACAGTCCAACCCATCACCGCTCTCCTAAGAAAAACAAACACTTCGAATGGACTCTTGAGGCCGAACAAGCCTTCCAGGACCTGAAAACCAAATTCACCTCTGCACCTGTATTGAAGCACCCGCACCCAGATCTCCCGTACATAGTGGAAACCGATGCTTCCAGTTCGGCCATGGGAGCTGTCCTGTCGCAAAAAGACCCAAAAACTAACCAACTACACCCAGTGGCCTTTTGGTCCAGAAAATGTTCTCCTCCTGAAATCAACTACGCAATTACCGATAAAGAGTTACTGGCCATCAAATCTGCTTTCAAGGCTTGGCATCACTACCTTCTCGGGGCAAGACACACCATCACCGTAATTACGGACCACAGAAAGTTACAGTATTTAAAGACGGCCAAAGCTCAATCTTCACGACAACTCCGATGGGCTGTATTCTTTGCAGAATTTGATTATGTAATTACCTATCGCCCTGGCTGCAAGAATGGAAAAGCAGACGCCTTATCCCGGATTGGCATGGAAGAACCTAATTCGAGCTTAGAACCTGTGCCCATCATACCTGAGCAAAGAATCTTAGGCTTAATTTCATTGCAATCTATTGAGGATATCCAAACGCAAGTAAAACAACTTCTAGACTCTTCAACCTTACTGGAATGGAGTCAAAAGGGTCCTCATTACACCGTTAAGGATGACTTACCCTACTTCCAGGAGCGGTTGTTTCTGCCAAGTAAAGAATTGCAAGAACTTGTTATTGCCCATCATCATGAATCTTTAATGGAAGGACACCCAGGTATCGCTAAAACGGAGGAAAAAATCAAACGCCACTTCTGGTGGCCTTCTTGGAGAAAAGACATAAAGTCTTTTGTACTGTCTTGTGGAATTTGCGCCCAAAACAAGGCTCAAATGAAAAGGCCAGCCGGGCTACTTCAACCCTTGGATATTCCACCGGCACCATGGCACACCCTGTCAATGGACTTTATAACAGATCTGCCACCTTGTGCTTGTTACAACACAATCCTTGTAATTGTGGACCTATTCTCCAAACTGGCCCACTTTATCCCTTTAAAGGGTGTGCCTTCAGCTTCCACCTTGGCCAAGGAATTCCTGGAGAATATAGTTCGCATACATGGTTTCCCTTCCATTTTAGTCTCGGATCGTGGAAGTCAATTTATCTCACATTTTTGGAAGAAGTGTTGCCAACTAGCACAAATAGATGTTAGGTTATCCACCAGCCACCACCCCCAGACCGACGGACAAACCGAGAGAACCAATCAGACTCTCGAGCAATATCTTCGGTGCATGTTACACCAATCCGAGTTAAATTGGAAAGACATCCTTTGGATCGCAGAATATGCATACAACAATTCAGTGCATTCTGGAACAGGACAAACCCCCTTTTATACTTTGTATGGTCACCATCCTCCGACCTCTGATCTAGATCCACCTCTGACCCTGGAAATGCCCGCAGTAAATCATCTGCATTCCACAATAACCCGAGCCTTCAAAGAAGCTGCAACTCATTTACAGCAAGCCAAGAAAAAGTATAAAGAAAACGCTGATTTGCACCGAAGTAAAACTCCTCCTTACCAAGTAGGAGACCAGGTATGGCTAGCAACTAAACATTTACCCCTCAAGGGCCCGCGAACCTTCAATCCCAGATTCATAGGACCTTATCCCATCAAAGCTATAATCAACCCAGTGTCCTTTAAACTGGATCTACCGTCCAACATGCGTATTCATCCAGTTTTTCATGCATCACTTTTGAAGCCAGTACAACCAGGAACCCGATTGTCCAAGCCTCCAGATCCAGTTCAAATTGAAGGGGAATTAGAATTTGAAGTTAAAGACATTTTAGACTCCAAGGTGGTAAAGTCGAAACTCTCTAACTTGTTGACTGGAAGGGATATGGACCTCAGGAGAGATCGTGGGAACCTAGTAATCATGTCCACGCACCTCGATTAATACAAAGGTTTCACCAGAGATTTCCGAACAAGCCCAAACCCCCGGAGGGAAGAACCTTGGGAGGGGCCTTGAGGGGGGTTACTGTCATGATGCCTACCTCCAAGGAGCCAGGTCCGACCCAGCAACCCCAGAGGCAGGCATCATTTCCCCCAGGGGAGTGCCAGCGGGCCCAAGCTGGGGCCCTTTGGACGCAGTCCTGGCGCTTTAGGTGCCAGGCTCATGTTGGACCTCTGTCCTGGCGCCTAGGAGCCAGGCTCATAAAGCTAGACATGTGTTCAAGTGTTTTAATGTGCACTTACCTGATGCAGACCATGCTGCCACATCCAGGCCCTCTTGAGGCCTTAAATAGGAACTACTTTACCTGTGGGACTACTTTCCACCCGGGTGTGGTCGGGGAAGGATAGCTACCTGATAGGAGGAAGGATACACACTTGGGACTTCTTCCAAAGCTATTTAAACCACACCCGATCAGCAACTCACGCTTTGCGTTGTTCTGCTCCTCGCAGCTGGACGCTCACCGTGTCAGCTCCTGCATCTGGACTTCAGCCACGCCTGTCAGCATCCTGGGTCACCTGCAAAGGGAGACAAGAGACCTTACCAGCTAAAACTGCACCACGGAGACATCACCGACGATCCTGAAAGGGAAGACATTATTTTTAAAAGCATTTTGTTACGATCGCTGCAGCGCTGCATTTCGCTCACCTTTCCTGGGTTCCTCCATCTACAGCAGCGATCATCCGGATACACAGCCACTTCCCAGAGCCTAGAGAAAAAGACAAGAATAAGAGGTGAGAGAAGGAATGGAATAAGACTTACCTGTTGGGCCATTCCCATTTCATTTCGGGTCTTGCTGCTTCCAAGCAGGACCCCGGCCCCTATGGGGAAAAAAGACAAAGACATTAGATGAGTGAATGCAAAAACATTACCTGAGCGCTCATCTAGGACTTAACAGATCTTTACTGGAACTGCACGTTTCACTTCGGGTCGGCGCCATATCTCCGGCATTCCGAACCCCGGCCCCAATGGGGAAAAGACATCAACATCAGCGCTTTGTTGCAAGAAGTCTCCAAAGGAATCTTCCTTCATCACCTGAAAAAAGACAATGAACATTATTATTTAAAGCTTGAACTTTTGAACTTGCAACAGAACTTTTACAGCGCCTTACCAGTATAATCAAGCTTACCTGAACTCCCATCCAACCTCAATCCAGTGAAGTAACTGGGTTCAACGTGCCCCTGCGTCAGAAGCAGGATGGAGAGCTCGTCCTTTCAGACCCTAAGGTGAGACTTCACGGGGAATCGTGGAAGGGTATCGTGGAGGGTTGGAAGAGAGTGGGAGGCTTGAGCATAACTCAGTCAGTAGGTAATACTCCCTTTTCACGCACAGGGGAATATTCCTGCGAGCCGGAGAAGCCAGAGTAGAGGGCCCTTCCTGTCCATCTTCAGAGTCCTGCGCTTCACCATTGAAGAAGCATCAGCACTCGAAGCCAGACCTGCGCCTCCGTGGGAATCAGGTGAGCGTTACAGAACGCGAAGCCAACCCACAATTTCCCACCCGGGCGCTATGGAGACTTCCGAGACTGACCAGCTGGCCCATCTTTTGGGGGAATTACGGGCAGAGGAGCACTCAGCACGCCAGGAGACTAACACTCTCAAAAGAGAACTGATCTTATCTAAGGAAAGAACTGATGACCTAGCCAAAAGGTTATTACAGGCCCAGGCAGGGCACACTCCTTTACCTAATTCCGGAGACATTTCCACATCAATGGGTTTGAGTAACCCGGTACAACTTAATCTACCTGGACACATGCCTTTGGCCCCGCATGAACGTTTTGCGGGGGATCCCAAGAAATATGCCGTCTTTATGAACCAATGTCGTTTACACTTTCTATGCAGACCCGGAGCCTTCCCTAACGACCAGACCAAGGTAGCCTTTATACTATCTTACCTCAGTGGCAGTGCTGCCGATTGGTCTATTCCATTGGTAAATCAGGATGATCCCATTCTCCAGAATTTTCAGGGCTTCCAGGCCAGCATGGAAAGATTGTTCGCTCGACACTCTCAAGGACAGGCCCTTGATAACGAACTGCTATCCTTACGACAAGGTAATCAGGATCTTCTGTCCTACATAGCCACCTTTAACAGACTGGTTGTGGAAACTGGATGGCCAGAAAGAAAAAGGATCACACTGTTTCATTGAGGCCTGCGCGGAGAGCTTAAGGATGTTCTAGCTCAGATAGTAAACCCACCCAGGTCTGCGCAGACTACATTGACTTGGTGGTTCAACTTGATCACAGACTTCAAAATAGAAAAGCAGATCGGTTCAAGTATGAAAACCGAGCACCGATCAAAAACCACGCTACCTCCAAGAGTACCGACGTATCTGAGCCTATGCAAATCGGTGGTGTTAAAGGACCATTAACGCAGAAAGAACGAGAGAGAAGGCGGCAAATGCAAATTTGTCTGTATTGCGGGACTTCCGGTCACTTTCTTCGAAATTGTCCAGTTAAACCACTTAAGAAGGTGGTTGGAGCTACTGATAACGAATTAGTGACACCTGATTCGGGAAACGACCTAGCCCGGCAAGCGTAGGGGTCCGCTTGCCGAGCTTGAAAACTAACTCTTTGACCTCGCATTTCGTCATGCCAATGGTGCTCGTGGACCCAAAACAGCCTCAGCAGTTGCATGCTATAAAAGCATACATCGACAGTGGAGCTATTGGAAATTACATAGACCGTGAATTGGCTTCCAGGATTAAGCTTCCTCTCCGCCCGAAAGTAACCCAAGATGTCATTACTACAGTAGATGGAACCGAAATAGCCTCAGGGCCTGTAACGCATTCCACTGTTGAAGTGACACTAGTGGGTCAGAATGGACATCGGGAAGCAATCGTGTTTGATGTGATCAAGGCCCCACAATTTCAAGTAATTCTTGGAATTTCTTGGTTAGAAACACATAATCCCAGAATTGACTGGCGAGCAAAGAAGATAAGTTTTCCTGATTGTGAACCAACTTGTTATCCAAGAAATCCAGCTATGGGTCTAGCCACAGCAACTTCCACCCCTGTACAGCTACCGTCAGAATACCAAGAATTCCAAGACGTTTTTCAGAAAGAACAGGCTAACACGTTACCTCCCCATCGGTCTTATGATTGCCAGATCGATCTGGTACCCAATGCTCAACTACCTTGTAGTAGGATTTATGCTCTTACGGAACCTGAGAACCTGCATTTGCGTCAGTATTTAGATCAGTACCTAGCCAATGGTTTTATTCACCCGTCCAAGTCTCCTGTCTCTTCAGCTCTGTTCTTTGTGCCAAAAAAAGAAGGCGACCTTAGAACGTGTATAGACTATCGCGCCCTAAATCAAATAACGATTAAGAATCGTTATCCTCTGCCCTTGATCCCTGAGCTTATCGACCAGGTGAAAGACGCTTGTGTGTAAACCAAGTTAGATCTCCAAGGAGCTTATCACCTGGTGCGCATAAAAGAAGGCTACGAATGGAAGACTGCATTCCGCACCAAATTTGGGCTCTTCGAATATCAGGTGATGCCCTTCGGTTTGTGCAATGCACCTGCCGCCTTTCAGTACTTTATGAATGATGTTCTTCGGGAACTTATCGATGTCTGCGTCATTGTTTACATTGACGACATCCTGGTGTACTCTTCTTCAGAATCTGATCACAGAAAACATGTTAGGGCAGTTCTTGAGAAACTGCGCCAGCACAGACTATTTGCAAAACTCGAAAAATGCGTTTTTCTTACCACAGAAGTTGAGTTTCTCGGATTCATCCTGACACCTCAAGGAGTCCGAATGGACTCGCGAAAGGTGGACGCCATCCTCAAATGGCCATCTCCAAGCTCGGTGAAGGGAGTACAGAGCATGCTCGGCTTTGCCAATTTCTATCGAAGATTCATCCCGGAATTTTCCCGAACAGTCCAACCCATCACCGCTCTCCTAAAGAAAAACAAACGCTTCGAATGGACTCTTGAGGCCGAACAAGCCTTCCAGGACCTGAAAACCAAATTCACCTCTGCACCTGTATTGAAGCACCCGCACCCAGATCTCCCGTACATAGTGGAAACCGATGCTTCCAGTTCGGCCATGGGAGCTGTCCTGTCGCAAAGAGACCCAAAAACTAACCAACTACACCCAGTGGCCTTTTGGTCCAGAAAATATTCTCCTCCTGAAATCAACTACGCAATTACTGATAAAGAGTTACTGGCCATCAAATTTGCTTTCAAGGCTTGCCGTCACTACCTTCTCGGGGCAAGACACACCATCACCGTAATTACGGACCACAGAAACTTACAGTATTTAAAGACGGCCAAAGCTCAATCTTCACGACAACTCCGATGGGCTCTATTCTTTGCGGAATTTGATTTTGTAATTACCTATCGCCCTGGCTGCAAGAATGGAAAAGCAGACGCCTTATCCCGGATTGGCATGGAAGAACCTAATTCGAGCTTAGAACCTGTGCCCATCATACCTGAGCAAAGAATCTTAGGCTTAACTTCATTGCAATCTATTGAGGATATCCAAACGCAAGTAAAACAACTTCTAGACTCTTCAACCTTACTGGAATGGAGTCAAAAGGGTCCTCATTACACCGTTAAGGATGACTTACCCTACTTCCAGAAGCGGTTGTTTCTGCCAAGTAAAGAATTGCAAGAACTTGTTATTGCCCATCATCATGAAACTTTAATGGAAGGACACCCAGGTATCGCTAAAACGGAGGAAAAAATCAAACGCCACTTCTGGTGGCCTTCTTGGAGAAAAGACATAAAGTCTTTTGTACTGTCTTGTGGAATTTGCGCCCAAAACAAGGCTCAAAAGAAAAGGCCAGCCGGGCTACTTCAACCCTTGGATATTCCACCGGCACCATGGCACACCCTGTCAATGGACTTTATAACAGATCTGCCTCCTTGTGCTGGTTACAACACAATCCTTGTAATTGTGGACCTATTCTCCAAAATGGCCCACTTTATCCCTTTAAAGGGTTTGCCTTCAGCTTCCACCTTGGCCAAGGAATTCCTGGAGAATATAGTTTGCATACATGGTTTCCCTTCCATTTTAGTCTCGGATCGTGGAAGTCAATTTATCTCACATTTTTGGAAGAAGTGTTGCCAACTAGCACAAATAGATTTGCGGTTATCCACCAGCCACCACCCCCAGACCGACGGACAAACCGAGAGAACCAATCAGACTCTCGAGCAATATCTTCGGTGCATGTTACACCACTCCGAGTTAAATTGGAAAGACATCCTTTGGATCGCAGAATATGCATACAACAATTCAGTGCATTCTGGAACCGGACAAATCCCCTTTTATACTTTGTATGGTCACCATCCTTGGACCTCTGATCTAGATCCACCTCTGACCCTGGAAATGCCCGCAGTAAATCATCTGCATTCCACAATAACCCGAGCCTTCAAAGAAGCTGCAACTCATTTACAGCAAGCCAAGAAAAAGTATAAAGAAAACGCTGATTTGCACCGAAGTAAAACTCCTCCTTACCAAGTAGGAGACCAGGTATGGCTAGCAACTAAACATTTACCCCTCAAGGGCCCGCGAACCTTCAATCCCAGATTCATAGGACCTTATCCCATCAAAGCTATAATCAACCCAGTGGCCTTTAAACTGGATCTACCGTCCAACATGCGTATTCATCCAGTTTTTCATGCATCACTTTTGAAGCCAGTACAACCAGGAACCCGATTGTCCAAGCCTCCAGATCCAGTTCAAATTGAAGGGGAATTAGAATTTGAAGTTAAAGACATTTTAGACTCCAAGGTGGTAAAGTCGAAACTCTTCTATCTTGTTGACTGGAAGGGATATGGACCTCAGGAGAGATTGTGGGAACCTAGTAATCATGTCCACGCACCTCGATTAATACAAAGGTTTCACCGGAGATTTCCGAACAAGCCCAAACCCCCGGAGGGAAGAACCTTGGGAGGGGCCTTGAGGGGGGGTACTGTCATGATGCCTACCTCCAAGGAGCCAGGTCCGACCCAGCAACCCCAGAGGCAGGTATCATTTCCCCCAGGGGAGTGCCAGCGGGCCCAAGCTGGGGCCCTTTGGACGCAGTCCTGGTGCCTTAGGTGCCATGCTCATGTTGGACCTCTGTCCTGGCACCTTAGGCGCCAGGCTCATAAAGCTAGACATGTGTTCAAGTGTTTTAATGTGCACTTACCTGATGCAGACCATGCTGCCACAAAATCAGGCCCTCTTGAGGCCTTGAATAGGAACTACTTTACCTGTGGGACTACTTTCCACCCGGATGTGGTCGGGGTAGGATACATACCTGATCGGAGGAAGGATACACACTTGGGACTTCTTCCAAAGCTATTTAAACCACACCCGATCAGCAACTCACGCTTCGTGTTGTTCTGCTCCTCGCAGCTGGACGCTCACCGTGTCAGCTCCTGCATCTGGACTTCAGCCACGCCTGTCAGCATCCTGGGTCACCTGCAAAGGGAGACAAGAGACCTTACCAGCTAAATCTGCACCACGGAGACATCACTGACGATCCTGAAAGGGAAGACATTATTTTTAAAAGCATTTCGTTACGATCGCTGCAGCGCTGCATTTCACTCACCTTTTCTGGGTTCCTCCATCTACAGCAGCGATCATCCGGATACACAGCCACTTCCCAGAGCCTAGAGAAAAAGACAAGAATAAGAGGTGAGAGAAGGAAGGGAATAATACTTACCTGTTGGGCCATTCCCATTTCATTTCAGGTCTTGCTGCTTCCAAGCAGGACCCCGGCCCATATGGGGAAAAAAAACAAAGACATTAGATGAGCGAATGCAAAAACATTACCTGAGTGCTCATCTAGGACTTACCAGATCTTTACTGGAACTGCACGTTTCACTTCGGGTCGGCACCATATCTCCGGCATTCCAATGGGGAAAAGACATCAACATCAGCGCTTTGTTGCAAGAAGTCTCCAAAGGAATCTTCATTCATCACCTGAAAAAAGACAATGAACATTATTATTTAAAGCTTGAACTTTTGAACTTGCAACAGAACTTTTACAGCGCCTTACCAGTATAATCAAGCTTACCTGAACTCCCATCCAACCTCAATCCAGTGAAGTAACTGGGTTCAACGCGCCCCTGCGTCAGAAGCAGGATGGAGAGCTCGTGTTTTCAGACCCTAAGTTGAGACTTCACGGGGAATCGTGGAAGGGTATCGTGGAGGGTTGGAAGAGAGTGGGAGGCTTGAGCATAACTCAGTCAGTAGGTAATACTCCCTTTTCACGCACAGGGGAATATTCCTGAGAGCCGGAGAAGCCGGAGTAAAGGGCCCTTCCTGTCCATCTTCAGAGTCCTGCGCTTCACCATTGAAGAAGCATCAGCACTCGAAGCCAGACCTGCGCCTCCGTGGGAATCAGGTGAGTGTTACACTATCACTGAATGAGACCTCCTCATGACACTGGGGAAGGGGCCCTGTGGTTGACTCATGCCTGTTGTTGCTATGTCATGCAGGCAAGCTGTGGCAACCAATCATCTTCATGGCCATGCCTGCCGCAACATTATGTGTCCTATCATGCACATGGTGTGCTTGGTGAACCTGGGTTCCGCCAGTCACACCCAAGCATGAGGCACGTGCAGATTGTGGACGGTCTCGTCTGGCAAAAGCATGTGCCATGCAGCAAGACTTCTTCAAGGAGGGAGCTGCTGCCTGCTGCAGTGCCAGTGCATTGCAGCCTGCCTGGCCGTGTCCAGACAAGGAGAGGACTAGTGGACACTGGTCAGCGTGCTCACTCTCAGTCACAGTAAGTAAAATTAAAACATAGCATTGAAGGAAGACGCTGGCCAAATCATCACTTACCCAGGGACAGAGCCTCTTGTGACTATCATTTACCTCATCCAAGTCAACGGTTGCTTTTATAGTGTGTGGCTTGCTTTTACTGGCCCGGCTAGCCACCTGGCCCAAAGAGTATATTGGACCCCATCCTACTGTCTGCCAGCTAGCAGAAGCATCTGTCATAGTTACAACGGGGGCCATTATCTGTTGGCTAGCCTTTACAACAGCTGAGTTGAGCAATAGGAGGGACGTGCAAGTAGAGGCGTTCAGTAGAGAGGAAAGATCAGAGTAATGGTAGCAGAGCCCTTCCCTTGCTGTCCGCAAAGCGTGTTACCTATTATCGCGTTCAAGCATCCAATCTTTAACTTATCTCAAGGGACTGTACTAAACTAAACTTCTGGTTCTGGTAGTACTGTGAGTGACCCTCTTGAAGAAGTATGCATGTTCAAAAACGGGGTCCTGCCATTTAATTAATTACATTTAATTACATGCAACAAGAATTACATAATTACAACCAAATTACACGCAACAAACACCATCAACCCTCCATAAGCAGCATTTTCTGTAAAGTCGTGAATTGATAAGATTCACAAATGAGGGTTTGAGGGCCAATTCTTTTGGGGTGGGAGCCACTTTTTTGAGTTGAGGGGGGCCTCTTTTTATTAGGTGCTCGGCCCTATTTCTTGTCCCAGTATGACCCCGACTATCATGCCTGAGGATGGTAGGGGCGTTCCAGAGCATGTTCTTAAATGGTTTGACTAATTTCTCTCCAACTTCTGTGAACAAGTGAAATTGGGTGAGTTCGTATTTGATACACTACGTCAGAAATGCAGTGTCCCTCATGGTGTTCAATTTCACATCTCTTGCTCAATCTTTATATTCAACTATTAATGAGCATAATCAGGAAATAGGATGTAGGGTTCCAACCGTATGCAGATGATACACAGATCTATTTGGAATTGGGTAATTTCAAATAATCCTTTTAACAGTAGGCCGATGCCTGGAAGAAGTGGGATTGTGGATGTCTCAAAATTGGTTGCAGTTGAATCCAAACAAGACTGAAGTGGCATGTTTTGTACCTAGACACATGTTACAAAAGCAAACCAAGTGTCCCCCACCCACATTGCTTCTTGAGTTCAAGCCTATTATTCCACTAAAATTAGTAATTTGGGTTGCATCTGGCAATCAAACCAAGACTGTGAAATCCAGTTGAGTGGCAAGTTGCAGGCTGTAATTTATTCCTTGCACCTCTTGCGTCCTGTGTGCCCATGTATTCCAAATAAGGGCCATGCTGTGGTCATGGGGACCCTATTCAACTCCGAACTTGATTAAAGTGCTATCAGATTAGATGGCATTCCAAAGAGACCTCTGATAAGGCTTCAGAGGCTTTTAACAACATGCTGCCATAAATCAAATTCTGTTTCATCCTTTCCCCCATCTCTCCATTGGCTCCCTGTCAAGGAGAGAATCGACTCCAAAATATTATGCTTGGTTTTTAGATGCTTACATAATCTTGCCCGCAACTATCTGGCTGAGAAGATGAAAGGGTACCGAGCAATTAGATTGTTGCGATGGTCTGAAAACTGGTGCTGGTGATTCTCTACACCTCCCTGTGTTTCTAGTGAAGACAGACGTTCCACGGTGTACATACCAAGACTGTGGAATGCTCTATCATGGGAGTTGAGGAACATGAAGGAGTTAATACAATTCTGAACATTTCTAAAAACATATCTGTTTAAATAACACACAGAGTTAGGCTATCTCTGCTGATTACAGTCATATATTTTGGTGGTTGGCAATTTTGGATATGTGCCCAGGTGCAGTTAAGTCTGCAAGGTACAGCACATTACAAATACTTCAATTCAAATCTAATCTAATCAAATCACTGTACACAGATATTCAGGACTCTATAACCAAGAAAATTCAAATGGAAAATCAAATATAAAATAAATGTACAAGAAAACTTCAAACTTTGACAAGCTTCAAAACCATGTTTCAATAACCAAATAAACAGAGAGGCTGTTCTTTTACAGTAAGTGCTTTATATACTGCGTGTGTATATATATATATATATATATATATATATATATATATATATATATATATATATATATTCAGTAAAAAACTTTGTTAAAGGGGCGTTATGGTTAAGTTGCGCTACTAAAAACCTATGAAATTCAGTAAAAAAACGTTGTTAAAGGGACGTTATGGTTAAGTTGCGCTACTAAAAACCTATAAAATGGAGTAAAAAAACGTTGTTTAAGGGACGTTATGGTTCCAAGTAAAACCGAAAAACCCCAGAAATTCGCCAATTATGGTAAGCTAAGCAACCATAATTCGCGCCACCACCGTGCACTGCTAAGACTAACACCCAGGACATCAAAGATAACATCACAAATGTCATTTGTGTCCTGAGGATTCTATGCCTGTCCGTATTGTTTGCAAGCGAGTTGAAACTGTTCTAAGAACAAACGCCTGTTTGTAACTGTTTGTTTCGCTTGTGACGCACTTTTAATTAGTTTCAGGACCCGAACAGTGTCCGTAGAACACCAACGCGCATGCGCAAAACAGTTTCAGTGCATTTGATGTCCTGCGGACACCCGCTCCCTTCGTGGACATGTTCTCAAAGCTATCATATAACCGCACCCACTCTGAGCATGTGTTCTGACTGCGGACACTGTTCGTGTCCGCGAACAATTTAAAACTACATTTTCAAGCAATGCACAATATTTTTCAATAATAAATCACCATAGCCCAGACAGTAATCCTGAGTTTCTACATACTTTTTGGGACTTTTTGAACCTTTTTTTGGTGTTCGATCTGTCCGCGGACTGCACGTTTGTCCCCCTATAAAAGGCCACACCCCAGAGCTCATTCTCATTGTGTTTCTGGTTATCTTACAGAACACAGTGCATTTTGCTGCCAACTTTCCAGATTTCCATCTGAAACCGGATGGCATCCATGGCTGCAGTACTGCCACCTGGTGCTACATCTGCCTCAGCACCACCCACACCCCCTCCACCACCACCACCTCCCCAAGGGCCTGAAGAGGGGAACAGGAGTGAGGATGCAGAGGAGGATGACGAGAATGAGGTAGTGGAAGTCGCTACTACCAGCACTCGGTGTGAGTCGTGGGTGTGGCGGTTATTTACCGTTCGTGATAATGTACCTAAGGCGCGTGCGAACCAAGTCACCTGCAACAAGTGCAAAATGGTACTCAGTCGCGGGAGGCTTGGTTCATACAGCTTTGGGACAACTACTATGAAGCGACACCTAAGGTCATTCCACACTGGGGCCATTTGCAAGGTTGTACCTTGCGAGGAGCGTAGTAGGTTGACTTCCTCTACTACATCCTCCATTTCCAATCCTGTCACCACAAGGAACACTCCTGTGGGACAGTGCATTCCTCAAGCTGCCTCACAGGCCATACGCAAAGCTGATGACCCTTACCTTTCGAGGGTCACAGTTGTGTGTATGTACTGCGACGCAGTACTCTGCAGGGGGGAGAGACTTTGAAGTGCTTTTGAGACTCTGGTCTCAGAGCACGAGAAGATCTGCTCACTACCCAAGTAAGACCCACTCTACATTTCCTCTCTCCACCTGCCCGATCTTATCCCCGTGGTTGGTGTCCCCTCTTACCCTCCTTTTCCCTTCTCTCCTAGTGTGTCGTGTATAAAAAACTAAAAAAAATATAAAACAACAAAAATAAAAAAAGACTCCTTTCAGAGCCGCCTTTCACAGTTTAAAAATAGAAGTGAAAATAAATGAAGCAGGGCCTTGTGTATTTTTTTGAAGTCTGTGGACAGTCCGCGAACATCTAACATTTTGGGGTGCTGACCTATCATAACCATTGCATTTTTGTCTGGGAGGAAGTGGTGGCTCTGTAAAGAGCCTTTTGGTGGTGTTTGTTTGTGTTTGAAAAAATTGAAATGCTCAACACCTACTACAAAATGGATACTGTAATTCCAAAAAGGTTGCTATGCATTTTGTACATTTCTCAGAAAAATCTGATTGCCAGCATAAGTAAGATGGACTCCATCTCTGCGAAAAATGTATGTGCTACGAAACATAATATTTTCATTGTGAAAAGAGGACATGCCAAAATCTCTTAGAAAGGCACAAACAGCCTTCTTTCATTTGCATCTACAAATCCAGAACTATCTTGAAACTAACCATCACTTAGGCTCCCGCCAATCTGGATTTTGACCACAACATGGCACAGAGACAGCCCTAATAGATCTCAAGTCACAAATTGACGAGCTCAAAGACAAGGGAAACACTGCCATGATGCTCCTTCTCGACCTGTCGGCGGCCTTTGATCTGGTGGACCACGAAGTTCTGTGTAGACACCTAGCATCGGCTGCCCACTTCTCGAGTGATACCATAGCCTGAGTCCAGGGATTTTTACATAATAGAACAATGAGAGTCTTCTCCACATCGGTGGACCCAATACAAACAACATGCAGTGTCCCTCAAGGCTTTTGCGTCTCGCCAACTATGTATAATATCTTTACCAAGCCCCTATTTGACAAATTGGACATACTGGGTGTCACCTATACAAACTATGCAGATGACACCCAGATCCTCATTCCCCTTTCGGGCAACTTTGTCTCTGATACGGCCTTTGTAAATGAAATATACCTCCTCATTCAGGCATGGATCACTACCCACAGCCTCTGCCTGAATGACGATAAAACAGAGATCCTGATTCTCCGCTCTCTGCTAACTTAAAAACTCAACCACAACTACTCTGCTTTCAACAACGATGGCAATATAATCTCAGTAGCTAAAGAAGTGAAAACGCTAGGTGTTTACCTTTATTCCACCCTATACTTGAGGAAACAGGTACATTCCCTGGCATTTTCCACTGCCTTTACATGTAAACTCATCAGGGCTTGCAGACCCTTCCTAACACAAGCCAGTTGGGTATTACCCAAATTGTTCGAACACAATTGTTCGAATGACCCAATTGATCGAAAGTCAAGGGTCCGAATTGACCTTTGCACAATTGACATTGACCGCATATATATATATAAAGAGCTCCCATTACAAGGCGGAGCTACTGTGAACAAGCCACAGGAGTGTGGCGAAACGCGTCAGGTAGCCTCTCTTTGCTACTGGGAAGCCGTTTCTCTCTTTTTTTATTGCAAATAATTAACTCTGCATTAAAGTTTGAAACCTTTTGAAAGCGTGCAGTTATTTGCTTTCCTACTTATTGGATATTTTCGGCGAGCACTTGCTGCTGGACATCAATGGATTTCATTAATTGGAGGGAGTGCAGCTTCTAAAGGAACTCGACCCCGTGGTCTGTGTTTGCCTTTCCTTTTCATATATATATATATATATATATATATTACATGGCCACGGTAGTGGCCATGTAGATATGGTTAAGTTGCTGTTTCCATAGGAAGAACACTTTTTGGGCGGCTTATAACTTCGCTCTCCCTGGACGGATCCTCCCCAAACTTTGCATTTGCAAAAAAAGTAGTTGGGTCACTCTGAATTTTTTTGCAAAGTTTCGTGAGGATTCATCCAGGGGGGGAAAGTTATAGGGGGGGTCCCAAAACTTTTTTTTTCCCCATAGACTGAATGGGAAAAGACTTTGCGCACGGCTACAGCCCGAACCGCTGGACGGATTTACACCAAATTTGCGGCAGGAGCGGCGGCCTGGTCCCAAAAGCGAGCTTTTGTAAATTTGGTGTAAATCTGTCCAGTAGTTTTTAAAAAAATGGCCAAAATGTAAGGCAAAAAATTTAGAGATATCTGTGTTCGCTTCGCGGACGGACTTCCCTGTTCGCTCCGCGGACAGCATCCCTATTGGCCCATGGCCTTGCGTCATGTCCGCGGTCATGCGACGTGTTCGCTGATTTGACGGCGAGGGGCGTGGAGCGTGTCAGATTTTCTGTGGCGCCCGCCATCTTGTATTCGCAGTCGACCGCTTACAGCGCAGTGAAACGTGGATAAAAAATTGTATTTAGTGCCGTGTGTTGGTGTGTAAGAGTGTTTGGGGAGGGTGGGGGAGTATGAGATAGGTTCAATGTTTTTTTTTTTATGTGCTAGACGTTTTTGTTGCGTTTGATTTGTCCACGGAGAACACGGCTGTTCTGACATTTTGTAAATAAACTAAATGGTGGGGTGTTTAGAGGACGGAGTATGTGTCATTTTTGTTCGCAAGGAAGGTAAAAATGAGCTATGAACACTCGCGGTGTACTTAATTGTTCGTAAATACACAAACTGGGGGTGTCCTCAGGACGCTGTCCGTATTGTAATCTGTCTAGTTGAATGTGTTCTAAGAACACTCACAGTGTCCCGAAATGGTTGCAATTACACAAAATGGGGGTGTTCTGAGAACGTTGTTTGTATTGTTCGTTGTCAGGGTGAAAGTGTTTTAAGACCACTCCTTTTTGTCTGCTAATAGTACAATTTCCTAGGGGCGTCAACCGACTTTTTGTCCACTAAAGAAACGATAAATCCGGCTGGTGTCGCCGACATGTGATAATCCTATGACTGGTGCTATTGACATGGCTGACTTGCTTTTGCGACACTAAATCATATCTCCCGCCCCTAAGCCTGATATTATCAAAGCACTCATATTCCCCGCCTCTCTCCGTGACGTTACAGGGTGCGTAATCAAACGCGCCCAGTCGTCTCCAGTCCTACGCGACTTTACACAGAACCCGGAAGACAACACACATTATGTCACAACACAGCACGCCACAATTCGGAATATGAAACATTTCATGTGAAATAAATGTACTTTACCAAATGTACAATCCTGCTGTTTACTTTTAAACCACAGTTTCATATTCCGAATTGTGGCGCACTGAGTTGTAAGCTGATCTAACACCCTCTGTACCGCAAAGGAACATCGCGTGCCTCAACATTAAAAGCAAACACCAAGATTGTAAATGTTGTAAAGTACATTTATTTGACATCAACTGTTTAGAGAATATTCAGCAATTTGCATTTGTCTTTGTTGTCGATCCGCAAAAGTTCATGTTGAGGCACGCGATGTTCCTTTGCGGTACAGAGGGTGTTAGATCAGCTTACAACTCAGTGCGCCACAATTCGGAATATGAAACTGTGGTTTAAAAGTAAACAGCAGGATTGTACATTTGGTAAAGTACATTTATTTCACATGAAATGTTTAGTGAATATTCAGCGATTTGCTATTGTCTCTGCTGTCGATCAGCAAAAGTTTATTTGGAGCCACGCGTTGTTCCTTTGCGGTAGATAGGCTGTTGGTTTATGATAAAAGCAGTAAATGGTCGCTCTGATAATCGGAAGGTTGCTCCAACAACGAGCCATTAGACCACCCTATTGGTTGGTATGTTGTTTGTAGCCGCTAGTACTGCGTAAGGGCATATTGGTCCTTAGCGATTGTCCCATAAAATGGTGAGGGTCATGAAGTTGCGTATTTGGACCTGCACCTGGCAGTTGAAGACCCCATCCGCTGGAGTCTGTAAATCGTGACATAGGCAAAATGGAGCCACATACCTGTTTTAAAAAACATAAATTAGTCTCACCAGCCGATCTTCATTAAAAATCATCATTTTATTTATTAGGGCGTGAAACTATTTGCTATCGAAGATAGTGCAACAGAGTATGTTAATAATAAAATAATAATATTTTCCCATTCATATAGCGCTAAGAACCGTGAGGTATCTAAGCGGTGCTTATTATTAACCACGGTGTGTGGTGCTCATTTATCGACCACGGAATGATGAAAGGCTGAGTTTGGCCTTGCCGGGATTCAAACTTGCGTTAGCAAGCTGTGCACGGATGTCAAAGCGAGCACTGTACTCACTGTGCCACTTGACAGGCTACAGTGAAGTGGCACAGCGAGTAGAGCGCTTGACCGCCTATAGACCAGTTAAATTATTTCTATTAACCCACCCTGTGTCGTCTGCCTTTTTCAGAGCCCTCTAAACGACAGGGGATCAATTTGGCGGTGATAGTGCGCGGTAGAAAACATTATGCCACTTTCAACGAACAAGTTCAACTTGATCGATCTTTAATGCTACGCTATTGTAATTATATTTGGTAGAAAATAATCTAAAGGGTTACTTACAGTACAATTGCAATATCCATTGTCTACGAGTGGTGCAGTCCCAAAATACCACTCTGCGTGTGCCAACGATCTTTCGCATAGTGATATAATATATAAAAGTGGTTTTGTTTCAGAAATTTCATCTTTATCTTCACTTATGTTTTAGCAACACTCCTTCAAGAGAAGTCTTTCATCACAATCTCTGTCTGTCAAGGTCAAAACACAATACAACCTTATAGTCCACTTCGTGAGCCTCTCCGGGGCCCAAGAAAAAAATGGAAGCAGCTGACCTTCACTGTGAACGAGCATAAATTCTTACTTTGCAACATTCTGTGTAAAGCCATCTGTAGAAGTTGTGTAAGTAGCTGACCTTCACTGTGAACAAGCATAAATTCTTACTTTGCAACATTCTGTGTAAAGCCATCTGTAGAAGTTGGTTTTTGCACGCCATGTTTGTATATTGTTTGCGTGATATTAAAAAAAGTTTGTTTAAAGGACGTTATGGTACAGCCGAAAGACCCCTGAAAATCGCAAGTTATGGTAAGCTTTGAAAAATAACTGGCGCCACCACCGTGCACTGCTAAAACTAACACCCAGGACATCAATGATGACATTGCAAATGTCATTGATGAAATCACTGATGACATCACGTGTGTATGTACTTTTCATGGAATTTGTGTACTAGGGATTTTTATTATAATGTTGCGAAAAAAGTGTCAAGGATATTGCAATAAATATCATACCGTTATTAGTGCTTTGAACGATGCATTGATATAAATAGCATTGTATTATGGGATTCTATCTAGTATACTGAGCTACTAATGGAGAAACATTGCATTGTGTGCAGAGTACAAGATGAAAGTATAATATTTGTAATGTTAATATGTTGAATAATGAAATAATAATTGTCCTGAAATGTTCGAAAATTCACAAAATGGGGTTGTTCTGAGGACGTTATTGGTATTGTGTGATTGCTTAGCTGTATGCAATGAGGGAATGGCACAGAGAGTAAAGTGGACGCCGTCCGCGGACACCATGGCTGTTCGTGGACAGGGCGTGCTACATCCGGGTTTTTCCAGGAAATCCAACATGGAAAGAAGACTGTACGGATCAGCCAATCAGATGTCGAGGTTGTGGATTTGTGTTGAAAGAGACTGTGTGTGGTGAATATGGCAGAAGTGGAGAAAGTCAGGGTGTTGGTGCTCGGAGATATGCTTGTGCATGGTTTACAGCAGTACGCTGAATGCAGGCATGTTGCAAAGAACTTTGATGTGAAAGGAGTGGAGGTGGTGTGGAGCAATGTGCCTGATTGCAATGTACAGGGAATTGTACAAGTTTGTGAGGATATGGCCGCGATGAACACTCTGCATGTGGTAGTTTTGCACTATGGTGCTTTCCATTTGGGCAACGTCAGTGCCCCTACTTTGTTGGCTGATTTGGAACGCTTGGTTCAAGCAGTAATGAAGATCCTTCCAAAAGCAAAAGTAATTTTTTCTGGATTACTACCTAGGGCAAAATGGGACAATAGTTCAGTTTTTTGTCCTCAGCAAAATATTGCTAGGTGTGTCATCAACCGAGGCATGTGTGCCTTCATGCTTAGAGCTGGTATGTTCTTCTGTAAGAATGAGAATATTGATGCCAGTAATGCTGTTAATTTTAAAGAAGATGGCATTTCTTTATCTTTTACGGGAAATGCCTTTCTATTTTGGAATGTAAGGGTTGCTTTGGAGAAAGTTATGTGAAGATTTTAGGAGTAAAGTAAGAAAAAAAACAAGACAAAAAATACAAAATAACAGGTGTCTGTCAAGCATCTCTAAAAAGAAAGAAAAAAAAAACGGCTCTTTTCAGAGCCAACTTCAAAGGGGAAATGGGGCACACTATTCAAATTTACATTCACCACGCTCAGATTTTCGATGTGTCCGCGGACATGGCGGTAGTCCGCGGACATGAAAATCAATACGAAGGGGTTAGTATGTTCTATGTTACATGTATATGAAGTCAGGGATATTATGGTTAAGTTGTGCTACTAAAAACTTATGAAATTCAGTGAAAAAACGTTGTTAAAGGGACGTTATGGTTAAGTTGCGCTACTAAAAACCTATGAAATTCAGTAAAAAAAACTTTGTTAAAGGGACGTTATGGTTAAGTTGCGCTACTAAAAAACCTATGAAATTCAGTGAAAAAACGTTGTTAAAGGGATGTTATGGCTCAAACTAAAACCGAAAAACCCCTGAAATTCGGCAGTTATGGTAACGTAAGCAACCATAACTCGCGCCACCGTGCACTGCTAACACTAACACCCAGGACATCACTGATGACATCACATGGCTGGCTCTCCCTTTTTATCCTTTACTGACATATCGAAGCCACATAGTTTTCTTCAGTAACAGTCAGGAAGTAAAAATTGAAAAGGTACTATATTTGTAGACTTAGGGTCCAGTCACATCATATGAAACATATACATAGCGGAAGATACAGGCTTGAAAGAGAGCAATCCTTTCTGTGCATGAAGATAATCATTATGGTTATCAGCACTTTCTCATAGTTTTATTACTCTAACTTCCCTCTATATGCTCATATTTGTATACATTATACTCACTCTCCATAGAGGAATGGGAAAAAAATTCCTCGCGCCTACAGCCTAAACCGCTGGATTGATTTCCACCAGGAGCAGCGGCTTGGTCCCGAAAGCGTGCTTTTGCAAATTTGGTGAAAATCCGTCCAGTAGTTTTTTTTTAAATGACCAAAAAGTAGGTCAAAAAAAATTAGTGATATCTGTGTTCGGTTCGCGGACACGCTTCCCTGTTCGCTCCGCGGACAGTGTCCTGATTGGCCAATCGTCTTGCATGATGTTCGCGGACATGCAACGTCTTTGCTGATTGGACGGCGTGGAGCGTGAAGCGCGTCAGATTTTTCGGTAGCGCCCGCCATCTTGGATTCGCGGATGTCCCCGGACAGCGCGGTGAAACTTTGTTCAAAATGTGTATTTTGTAGAGTGTGTTGGTGTGTAGGAGTGTTTGGGGAGGGTGGGAGTGTATGAGATAGGATGAAAGTTGTGTTTTTTATGTGTTAGACGTTATTTTTGTGTTCGATTTGTTTGCGGCCATCACGGGTGTTCTAAAATGTTCTAAATAAACTGACTAGGGGGTGTTCTAAGGAGTCAATATGTGTCCGTACTGTTCGCAAACAAAGTGAAACTGTTCTAAGAACACTCGCGGTGTCCGGGGAGTGTTCGTAGAGGGTGTCCTGAGGACGCTGTCCGTATTGTTCTCTGTCAAGTTGAATGTGTTCTAAGAACACGCGCAGTGTCCTGAAATGTTCGCAAATAAACAAAATGGGGGTGTTCTGAAGACGCTTCTAAGAACACTTGCAGTGTCCGGGGAGTGTTCGTAGGGGGTGTCCTGAGGACACTGTCCGTATTGTTCTTTGTCAAATTGAATGTGTCCTAAGAACACTCGCGGTGTCCTGAAATGTTTGCAAATAAACAAGATGGTGGTGTTCTGAAGACGCTTTTAAGAACACTCCCGGTGTCCTGGAATGTTCGTAGGGGGTGTCCTTAGGACGCTGTCCGTATTGTTCGTTGTTAAGTTGAAAGTGTTCTAAGAACTATCGCGTTGTTCTGAAATGTTCTGAAATTTGGCCTAATTTAGTGGTATTCATTTATCTGATTAGTTGTTGTAGAATCTTTGAGCTGTTAGATAGCTTTTGGTGTATTCTAACAGTATATATTATTTTAACACAAATTTATAATTTTGGGACAGTTAGATACCAATTGGCGTATTCTAACTGTGTATTTTTTGGTCTAATTTAGTGGTATTCATGTATCTGATTAGTTGTTGTAGAATCTTTGAGCAATTAGATAGCTTTTGGAGTATTCTAACAGTTTATATTTTTTTAACACAAATTTATTTAAAGGTTTAAATACAGTTTATTTATCAAATATTGGTTTTAAGAACATCAAATAAGCGTTTGTAAGATTTGCTGGTAATCTCTGCTTTAGAGTAATGGTACTATCACTACATTCAAACCATCCACATTTCATTTTTATATATGCAGTGTAGTGCCCTGAATTGGTTGTGGCTCCTGCGTGGTAGATTATACCTATTGTTGTGAAGGTTTTCTTACCAAGTGATATTTGACCATGTGTGAATCCAGTCAGCTTGCAGTTGTTTTTGGTACCATATGCATTGTAATGTAGAAGCATTAGTATTACGTATTTACTATGTGTTTGTATTACTAACGTGGAGCGATTATCTGAATTCCAGGTAGAGCATAATCTACCATGGTTTGCATTTTGTACAAGTTGCTGAAATGGAATGGATTCACAATTTGGTATTGATATATATATGAAGCGTTCATTGAGGATTTCTTCTTGTGTCACATTGTTGCAGAGAGTGCATGTATGTTTCCACATGTATGAAATCTGAAAGATTTCATTTATAGGTATGTTTTTGTTTTCCAGTACTTGTAGTAAGTACATTAGAAATTCTTGTGGATCTTCCTGTGAGTTTAAGTGAATTTCACCATTCCAGCACAGTAGTCCAATTGTCGTCTTATTCCAAAAACACTATATGTGTTGTCAGGATTGTTTGCCGAATTTCTGTGAAGTACAAACATTTGCAAACACAATGTGTCTGTACTGTGTAAGTAAATGTTGTCAACAATTGGTGGTAATTGAAATAGAATATTCATTGCTACATTTGCATAGCAACTTACACCAACTATATTTGAGAATTTAAATGGTCCAGGTAGTTCTGTATCTAACTGCTTTTTTTGGAGTTTGTCTTCCTTCTTTAAAGAAGTACCTGGTTTACTTTCTCTAATTGATTCTTTTTTGTTTGTGGTACTTGATGAAGTATTAGTTTCTTTTACTCTCTTTGGAGGATTTGCAGTGATGTCCTGTTGCATTTCTGTTTGATTTAGTTTTACAACGTTTTAGTTTTTGTGGAACAGAATATGTGTTTAGATGGGGAGTGTATAGTGAGGGAAGTCTATTATATTCTAAAATGCAAGGAATATCAGCGTTTACTTTACTTGCATCAAAGTTGATTAGAAATAGACCGTCAAGTGTACGTAAGCGTGATAGTGCTACGTAGCTCATGCCTTCTTTAAAGACTGTGTTACCAATATCTATCATTGCTTTGTCTAGGGTAAGACCTTGTGATTTATGAATCGTGACTGCGTATGCAAGAGTTAGAGAAAATTGTTCTCTGCGTACATACATATCTTTGAAGAGAAGGAATCTAGCTGTTGAGCGTCCTATCCGTTTTACTTCTGAAAGTTTGTCAAAGAGTATATTGACAAACTGATTTTTTTTGTCACGTGGGTATGTTTGAAAGCCAACAACTGTACCCAGTGCTCCATTAACTAGTCCTTGGTCCACGTCAAGGTTACGTTTAAGCATTACTCTGCAATTTAAGGATAATTTTAACATCTTTTCTAAGCCTGCTGTGTTTGAGATTGATTTTTCTAAATTATTTAGTCTTGTTGTGGCTTGGTAGTGTCATACCATGTACATCTAGTTTGTCTGTGGCGCTAATTTCCATTATTGGTTGCATTTCTTTACTTAACATTATTTCATTGAATTTGAGACAGCTTGCAAGAGTTGGCATTAAGGCCATACAATTGACATTTTTGTGGGCTAATTGTTCCATAACATCTGTAGCACATGCATTATCGCCATAAAGTGCATTAATGTGCCGGGTTTTCAATGTTGCTTCTGCTTCTTTAGAAAGTATACCAACTCTCAAACTTTTTAAAATGTTGGCATAAGTGAGATCTGCAGATGGGCGCATGTTTTCTGTTAATTCTCTGTATTGGAAATATTGCCAAAGGTTGACATTTCCAATGCTGCCAACAGTTTTACGGCAGAGTTTGTGCCCTAATGTTTTAAAAATAGGTTCACCTTTTACTGGTGTTAATTGAAGTAGATCTCCAAAAACAATAATGTGTTTTCCTGCAAAGAGCTCTTCATAGTCTGTTTTGAGTACTTCTTGTAATCTGAGGTGAATCAAAGCTAACATCAGGTTGGAGACCATGCTCACTTCATCTATTAGTAGCATTTTCATTTGTTTCAATACTCTGCATAATTCCATTGCAGCTTCTGCAGAAAGTTTGTAATAGTCTAATTCGTTCTGGTGTTCTACTGGTAATAGTAGTAATCGGTGTAATGTAACACCACCTATGTTGTAGGCAGCTAAACCTGTGGGGGCAGTGACAACAGCTGACAGTTTGTTGTTTGTCAATTGTTGAAGGAACTTACTAATGATTTTGATTAGTAATGTTTTGCCAGAACCAGCTTCACCACTGACGTACAGTAGTATAGGTTTATAATTATGGCAGGAACATTCTTTATTTTCATGTTTTACACCATGTGCAATTTGTTTTGTTACTTCTTGAAAAATGCTACTTTGCTCATTGTTTAGTTTTGATTGTAGTATAGTTAAGTCTTCCTTATCTTCATACTGACACATGGTGTTTTCTACTTCTATCATAGATAATTCTGCCTCATTTGTTATTAGTGTTTCTCCCAGTGGTTCTTGGCTTCCTGTTACAGAAGGTTGACTACTGTCAGGAGTATCCTTATCTAGTTGGGCTTGGAGTTCTTCTTCATGTTGCTGTTCATTGTGCAACATTGTTTTGTACTGTGTAAAGTTTACATCAGTTATAGTGCTTTCATTTGCTTTGAAAGCATCCTCATATGAGTCATAGTTATCTAGTAATTGTTCTTCTTTTCTCCATGAAGAGTTGTAGCAGGGACATGTAATATACTTCTTTATGTTGAGGAGTCTTCAATGACAATTTGATATGATTAATTAAATTTGGTTTAGTGAGTTTAACTAAGCTGCCTTCACAGTCTGTCACTCTATATTTACCTTTTTTTTCATCAGGTTTCATATTATTTTTGTATGCGTAGTTGTGGGCTATTTGGTATAGACACATGTTTTCCAAAGTATTACTTCTGTTTGGGTAGTATGTGTCCAATAAATTGTTTTTTAAAATGTCTTGGCTGTTGGGATCATGTTTGGCTATTGTTTCTATATCTTCATATGATTTTAGAACTCTTTTTCTAGATTTAGCTGGCCCAAGACTTAGCCATACTATATTTTCAGATTTACCATACAATGAAGTACCAGTTAAACGATCAGCTGCTTCATAAGATCCACATTCTCTATGGGTGAGCATTTTTATGCCCAAGCTGTATAATTTCTGAGATACTGTTTTATCTGATGACAGGTCATTCCAGAGGTCTTGGAGCTCTGTCTTTTCTGCTTTAGTTAAGTATGCTGTGACATATCGTGCAACTGCAGTAGAATTGTCTGCAATGTACTGCACATCTATGTTTGCATTCCATAAGTGGGCAATGATTGCATTATAATCATTGATATATTTTTCTTCTTCTTTTCTTTTAATGTAATATGTATTTTTAGGTGACTTTCCTTTAACAGTATGTCTAACTGAAGACATGAGGTTGTTTACTTGACCTGTATTTGTAACTGGTCTAGGGAAACCAAATCGGCATTTGGTGTAGTATTTGCCTTTGTTTTTGTATTTGCAACGACAATATTTTCCACATTTGTGTCTTTGAAATTGTAAAATGTGTGCACGAAGATCACTATTTGTGGCTTCTGATGGAATTTCACAAGTGACATATTTTTCAGTAAACTGTAAAACAGTGGCATCACTGTCTTGACCAAATTTAGGAGCATCTTTAATCCATAAAAGCATGTGGATATGTGGTGCTCCTCTGGCTTGGTATTCTTTTCTCCAAAAGAAGTGGTGCACTTCTCCAAGGGGAGGAACAGTTTTATTACAAATAAAATGTAGCATAGCAATGAAGCGATGGTGAAAATATCTTGAAACATTAAAAGGATGCAAAGAACAAAGTTCTGCAGGTGTTAGAATATCTATGTTTGTTTTGTTTTTATTTGATATGCATAGAAAATCATGTAAATCCTCCCATGCATATTCTGCACAACTTAATGTAACAAACCAAGTGGGTGGGCCAAGGTTTCTGATCATATAACGTACATCTCCATGACGTCGAAACCAGTACTCTTTAGTACCACGCATATTTGCTAATAGATTTGTAATATTTGATTGTAAAATCTCATCCTTTTGTTGCACTTTCTCTAATAATTGTGTAGCTGTCATATTTTGAAAGTGTGATCCTGATTTTAATATGTGTGCAACTCCGTTACATAAAGTTGCTAGTTCACTTTCAAAGAGTAGGTGCAATATGTATTCCACATTTTGTCTAAATCTGGGATCTTCAGAATACATCCGTAATGAGCGGTATTCTGAAGCTGATATTTGAATAGGTCTATCATCATACCTTCCTCCTTTGCCAGTAGGAAAGAGTAGAGGAAAAGCACGTGCTTCTGTACTTTTTTCCCATATACTGATTGGCGATCCTTTTGTTTGACGCATTTGGTAAGTTTCTAGTACATCTTGTACGGTGTCATTTCAGTGCAAAGGATGAATTGTATAATGGTCTAAAGTATTTGATATTGTAGCAGGATCTAGTAGCTCAAATTGACCAGCTTCTTGTGTTTATTGAATTATTTCAGTTGTATCTTTCAAGTTTTCTTCAATATTAATTTCTTTGTAATATTCATTATTCTCTTTAAGATATTGGAAGGCTTGTCTAACTTTATATAAATCTACCAGCTGTTGCCATATTTTTTTTGTCTTTTGTAGGTACTCCATTAACTAAGATAATTAAAGATTGCTGCATTGGACGTTGCACTCCTAGAGTATGCACATTTTCTTTTAGATTTAATGGTAAATAAACCACTTTTCCACAAATGCCTTTTACCAATTCAGAGGGAGGTAATTTTGCTGTTTTTGTTTGAAGGCGTATTATTGCTTGAAATGGGTGTACTGTTTGAATAATGATGCTCTCATATAAATTAAGTTGTTGTAGAGGTTTTGGTGCTGGGTATAATTCCAAATTATTTGTGATAGAACGTGAAGGAGTTTGGTTGTTGTCAAGTTTTGTAGTGCAATAACTGCAAAGTATTAAGGGCTCAGTTATTTCATATTTGTTTTCTGCTAGAAAGAAGAGAGCTAATTCAAACCATTTAGAATCTTCATTGTCTTCTATTTTGTGTGATAGGTCCACAGTTTTTGTGTCACTTTTATAAAAAATTCTATGGCAGCATACACATACATGGTTTGGTACTTCAGCTGATGTACTTTTAAATTTGAGTATTTCTTTTTTGTATGTGTTTAGCAAAAGGTTGCCATGTGTAGAATTGTTGCTTAATTGGTTTAAAGCTATTTCATTCTGTAAATGGCTTTCACTTCCAAAATATTTTTTCTGGATATAGTGAATTTCTTCAAGTAGGTCTTTTGCTGTACCATGTAGAAGGATGTTATTTAACTTTGCTAGTGCTAAAGCAGGACTTTTAGCATAGTACAGTTTATAGACTAGATTTCTTATAGTTGAATGATGTGTTGATATCCTTTTGATATCATGGAAAGTGGTTTTACAAGTAGGTCCTGTAATGCAGGCCAATGAATGTCCTTGTAGTCCTGTTTACTGGACAGGTATCTATATTTTGCAGTAATTTAATTTTGATTTTGTCTTTGCTTTTTACATATTTATTGAGGAATTGGTGTAAAGATTTGAAACATTGTTTGGGAATGTTACACATTGACGTGCATGGCCATTTGTACACTAGACGTTCTGATTCAGTTGAATGGAGGGGTAATTCTAAGTTTTCAGGGCATATTTTTGTAAGGAGTGCTTCTTGTTCCATTATGGTATTATTCACTTTTTCATAACCTCAACCAATGCTATTTATGGCAATTGTATTTGTTTGCTTTTGTTTGTACGCTTCTTCATTAAAATATGGTTCTGTACTCGTAGTGTGATTCCATTCACCTCCGCTGATACTTAAGAAGTTCTTTCTGTTGACATTTCGCTTATTGAGAAGTCTTTTTTGTAATTTAGTTATTAGTTTTGTTAGTGGTTTCATTTTGTTTAACAGTAAAATAAATAAAATTCTTTTGAGAAGAATTGCACTGTCCATCAATGCTTCTAAGATTAAATTCCTATGATAGGTTTTAAGCTTTGAACCTGATTTCTCTCCTGTTTTTATAAGATTTTCAAGGACTTTGTGACAGTATATTTTGGCTAAAATACATTTCTTGGTATGCTTACTTTGCACTGTATTAACATTTGAAGAAGTAGTTTTATCTGTACTGATAGCTGATTTTCTGTTAATTGTTTTTTGGTTTGTTTTACATTTTGATAGAGGAAGCAAAGTTGTTGTACTTGAAACTTCTTGTGTTTCACTAAATGATTGTATTAGCTGTTTTGTTTCAACTTTTTTTACAAATTCTGCTAGAGATGGATGCTTATGTTGGACACCTTTATTTTCATTTGCTCTACTTTTGCGTTGCTTTCTACGGAGTTGTCTTTTAGTAGGCATTCTTTAGGGTCTGTTGAAAAAAATAAAGAAGATATGGGTTGGGGTGTTTTGGAATGTATGTGTGCTGTGTGCATGAGTGTTTGAGTAAGATGATAAAGATGTATGTAATGGTGTGTGATTGTGCATTGGGAACTAAAACTAGTAGGGATAGGTATTCTTTAATTTATGTGTTACTAAACTGGGGTTCAGATGACAAAAAAAAAGTAAGCTAGTGGTGTGGAAAAGTACAAATAGTAAATCTAATGTATACAATTAAAACAGTTGTTTGTTCTATAATATGAAAATTGTAGTGGTTCAGTTGGCTAGTTTGTGTGTCCAAAAATAGAAATTTGTGGGCCATTCTGGCTGTAAATCGCTGTTTAAGACATGGACATTTTTGGAGAAAATGGTACAAAATCTCTATTTTAAGAAACCAAAATAGCTCGTATTAATGTTATAGTATATTTGATTAATAATACAAATATTATGGTGATATTTTACTTACTTTTTTTTTTAAATTAACATGTAACTTCTTAGTTTTTCTTTCTTCTTCGAATTCGGCTGCTTCTTTTCAGGAAACTGGTCTTCACTGCAATTGTAAAAGCTTCAAATTAGTAACTTTGTTTGTATATAGCACTGTTTTTAATTTAGATATTGATTTTTTTAATTGAAATCCTCAGTGCCTTCTGTAAAACCATTAAACTAATTTATTTACATAAGATACATTGCATCAGTTCAGTACATATGATATGTTCTTAATGAACAAATTGTATTGAATGACTAACTAGCAAAAACAAAATATCTTTACTATGTCTTGTGAAATTTATAATATATTAGTGAATACCACTATTTCTGTAAGTAAACTGTTCTAGGTAATAGCGCCTCAATGTCATGTCTAATTTAAAGTAATTAAGTAAATAAATAAATAAAAACAAAAAATATGAAATTGTATAAGTATTTTTATAAAGGTTTAAACATAGATTGTGTTTGCATGCAATTTTGTTTGAATATTTGTAGTCTATATATTTCATTTACATTTTTTTAGTTTAACATGATTCGAGTGTGTGTGTATAAAGAAAGTAAAAAGTATAAAGGTTTATAAGTGATAGTTGATTTTAGGAAATTGAAAAAAGTACAGTAAATTCATTTTACAGATTTTACAAGGTAAAAGTCTGTTTGAAAATGTGTTCATCTACCATAGCTCTCAACTCACACGCTTTTGGCGGGTGTCACACGCCTTGTAAAGGGCAGACTCACCCGCCAAGCCTCCTGCATGCCCATTCATTCCAATGGGCGTATCACCCGCCAAAAACAAAATCGGGTGATTTCACCCGCCTGTAAAACAAAAATGGTTGAGAGCTATGTCATGTACTATACAGAAAATATGCATACTTGCAGTTTGTCTTCATGCATATGGATATGCGTGGAGCTGCAAGTAGAAATCTTGAAGACTTGTACAGTATTTGTGGTAGATGCGGCTTGCCAATGATATGACACTTGTACTCAGAGAGATTCAGAGTACATTTGCAGTGCTGATCTATGATGATGCAGTTAGATGTAGAGGTCTTGAATGTGATTGGTGCATGGTCATGTGATTTTTGAGGTACATCCAATGAAGGAATGGCAGAGAGAGTGTAGTGGAAATGGTAGAAGGGCTGTTCATGTTACGATATGTTCGCGGACATGGCGGTAGTTCCAGGACATCGGGAGTGACATCCGGGGATTTTTGGGTTCAGAAGTCATGCAAATGAGAATAAGCACTGAAAGGGATTGGTCAGGAAAGTTTGGTGGGTGTGTTGTGCCAGGAGAGATTTTCTCAGATACTCTTTTTGCTGAGAGAACAAAAGATAGCTATGGCTGTGTGTTTCAGAAAACAGATTGTTTGGATTTTAGGAGATTTATGGATACATTGGTTGAAGGTGCATGCAGAAAGCTGTGGAGTAGCTGTAGATCTTGGATTCCCACATGTAGAAGTACACTGGCATGGAGTACGTGGAATGAAGTGGTTGGACTTGCTACCTCTCTGTGCTACTTTGGAGACAGAGCAACATCCAGACATAATTGTAATTCATTGTGGAGGGAACAGTTTAGGACATGTGATTGGATTTTGTTTGCAATTTGCTATGAAAGAAGGACTGAGGAAGGTTATGGACATGTTTCCTAATTCTCAAGTGATATTTTCACGGATTGCGCAGAGACAAATGTGGCTTTGTTCTTCTTCATTTGGTCCACAAATGGAAAAAGCAAGGCGCAATGTTAATAAGGCTGTTTGTGGCTTTCTAAGAGATTTTGGCATGTCTTCTTTTCACAATGAAAATATTATGTTTTGTAATACATACATTTTTCGCAGAGATGGAGTCCATCTTACTTATGCTGGCAATCAGATTTTTCTGAGAAATGTACAAAATGCATTGCGACCTTTTTTGGAATTACAACAACGATTTTGAAGTAGATGTTAAGCATTTACAATTTTTGACTTACAAACACCACCCAAAGGCTCTTTTCAGAGCCACCACTTCTTTCCAGAGAAAATTACAATGTTTGTGATGGAGTAGCAACCCAATTTGTTTAATGTTCGCGAACTGTCCACGGACTTCTAAAAAATACAAAGAGCCCTGCTTCATTTATTTTGGTTTTTCAGACACGACACACTAGTAGAGGATGGTAAAGGAGGGTAAAGGGGGGGACACCAACCACAGGGATAAGAAAGGGCGAGCTCAGAGAGGAAGATGTAGAGTGGGTTTTATTTGGGTAGTGAGCAGGTCTTCTCGTGCTCTGAGACGATAGTCTCAAAAGCACTCCGAAGTCGCTCCCCCCTGCAGAGTACTGTGTCACAGCACATACATACAACTGTGACCCTCGAAAGGTAAGGGTCATCAGCATTCTGTATGGCCTGTGAGGCAGCTTGAGAAAGACGCTGTCCCACAGAGGTGGTCCTTGTGGTGACAGGATCAGAAACAGAGGATGAAGTAGAGGAAATCAACCTGCTATGTTCTTCGCAAGGTACAACCCTGCGAATAGCCCCAGAGTGAAATGACCTCAGGTGTCGCTTCATAGTAGTGGTCCCAAAGTTGTAGTTACCGTGCTTCCCGCGACTGAGTATCATTTTGCAATCATTGCAGGTAACATGGTTCGCACAAGCCTTAGGACCATTCCCATGAATGGTAAATAACCGCCACACCCAAGACTCACGCCTAGTGCGGGTAGTAGGGATTTCCTCTACCTCATTCTGATCATCCTCTTCTTCCTCCTCCGCATCCTCAGTCCTGTTCCCCTCTTCAGGCCCTTGGGGAGGTGGTGGTGGTGGAGGGGGTGGTGGTGGTGCTGAAGCAGGTGCAGCACCAAGTGGCAGTTCAGCAGCCAAGGATGCCATCTCGATGATGGTGTAGTCTGCAGGTGGCAGCAAAAATCACTGTGTTCTGAAGAATAGCCAGAAACACAATGGGAATAAGCTCTTGGGCGTGGTCTTTTATAGGAGTGCTTGTGCACGGTCCGCGGACATGCGCACTGTGCGCGGACAGATCGAACACAAAAAAAGGATCGGAAAGTTTCAAAAGGTATATAGAAACTCAAGATTGCTATGTGGGACTTGTGGCATGGTGAGATTTTATTGAAAAATATTATGGATTAACTGAAAATGTACTTTTAAATTGTTCAGGGACACGAACAGTGTCCGCATTTCAGGACACACGATGAGCGTGGGCGCGGTCATATGATCTGTTTGCGAACTAGTCTGCGAAGGAAGCGCCTGTCCGCAGGAAACCAAGTGCACAGAGATTCATTAGCGCATGCGCATTGATGTCCTACGGACACTGTTTGGGTTCTGAAGTAATTAAAAGTGCGTCACACGTGAAACGAACATTTCAGGACACCGCGTGTGTTCTTAGAACAGTTTAAACTTGGTAGCGAACAGTAAGGACAGATATAGTGTTCTTCAGGATACGTGTAATTTAGTTTATGTACGAACATTTCAGGACACCAATTGTGTTCTTAGAACAGTTTCAATTGGGTAGCGAACACTACGCACAGGTATAGTGTTCTTCAGGACACCTCCATTTTCGTTTACGTATGAACATTTAGGACACCAATAGCGTTCTTAGAACAGTTTGAACTTGCTAGCGAACAGTACTGGACAGGTATAGTGTTCTTTAGGACACTTTAATTTTTGTTTGTTTACGAACAATTCAGGACACCGCATGTGTTCTTAGTACAGTTTCATGTTGCTAGCGAACACTACGAACAGTTGTACTGTTGTTCAGGACACATCATTTTCGTTTATTTACAAACATTTCAGGACAGCAATTGTGTTCTTAGGACAGTTTTAAGTTCGTAGCGAACATTACGGACAGATATAGTGTTCTTTAGAACACTTTAATTTTTGTTTCTTTACGAACATTTCAGGACACCACGTGTGTTCTTAGAACAGTTTCAACTTGCTAGCGAACAGTATGAACAGGTGTGGTGTTCTTCAGGACACCTCCATTTTTGTTTATGTACGAACATTTCAGAACACTCGCACTGTCCGCGGACACTTTTATTGTTTTAAAAAAAAAAACGGAAACTATTCACAATACAGTATAAAAATTAAACTTTATTTAACATATATTAATAATTTATGACAGAGAAGGTGAGGCAGAAACAGAAACAAAAACAGGAGAATTGGGGTTTCAACATGATTGGTATTAGGTGAAGAAGGGATGGAAATCTCATCAAAACGTTTTGGATTATGGAGAGGGTTTGGGGATAATTGACTGGGATATGGTGAGGAGGGATAAAATAAAATGTTTAGTTTCTGACTGTTACTGAAGAAAACCATGTGGCCTAGATATGTCAGCAAAAGAAAAAAGAGTGAGCCAGCCATGTGATGTCATCAATGACATTTGTGATGTCATCTTTGATGTCCTGGGTGTTAGTCTTAGCAGTGCACAGTGATGGCGCGAGTTATGGTTGCTTAGCTTACCATAACTGGCGAATTTCAAGGGTTTTTCGGTTTTACTTGGAACCATAACGTCCCTTTAACAAAGTTTTTTCACTGAATTTCATAGGTTTTTAGTAGCGCAACTTAACCATAACGTCCCTTTAACAAAGATTTTTTCACTGAATTTCATAGGTTTTTAGTAGCGCAACTTAACCATAACGTACCTTTAACAAAGTTTTTTCACTGAATATATATATATATATATATATATATTTTGCTTTGGTTATATATAATGATATAATGGGGGTTGTGGGCGGGGGGTTCCCCCCCGGCGATATGTAACAATTGACCTTCACAATTCGGTCAATTTTGCAAAGGTCAATTGTGATTCGAACAATTGTAGTTCGAACAATTCGTACACATCCGCCAGTTGCATCATCCATGCCAATGACCCCATTTTGTCAAAACTAAACTACTGTAACGCCCTATACCTGGGAGCTAACAAATACATCATCGACACAATTCAGATACTGCTAAATAATGCCCTCAGAACAGCCTGAAACAACCCACTAGATAACCTGTATCCAATATGAGAAGAGAACAACATTGGCTAAAAATTAGTGATAAGAGCCTCCTTAAAACTGCCTCGCTAACATTCAAGTGCCTTAATAATGCAGCTCCACCTTACCTTGCGGAGAGAATAGTCAGAAGAACATCAACTTGCCCCTCCAGAGTTGCCAACTCCCATTGCCTACAGATACCCATGTTTAAACTAAAAAAAACACAGGTGGGAGTAGCTTCCCTGTAAAAGCAGCCCAGTACTGGAATGCACTCCCTCTTGATCTTAGAATTGACCAATCTTACTACTGTTTCAGATGCTACATTCTGAAATGGCTACGATACAAAGACCTGGACACAAAAGTGATGGGTGGAAGGTTTCAAATTAATCTAAACCACTGGCAATTGCTCTGGGCCAACCTTCCACACCACCGTTTTTTAGCCCGTTTGCGCCATTGCAAAAGGGGACCAGCCATGTGCAAATCAGTCAGCAGCTGCCGCCACCGAAGGTAGCAGCCCAGCCCGAACTGCTAGGCCAGGTCCCCTCTGCACAGAAAACCAAGCAACCCCAGACATGTTTCGGCCTTGTTGGACCTCCTCAGTGAGGTGCAGCCTGGTTCCCTGTGGCGCAGCGAGCAAGGGACCCACGTCTGGGCATACCCTCTCTCACAAGGAGAAACAAACTGGACACAAAAGTGATGGGTGGAAGGTTTCAAATTAATCTAAACCACTGGCAATTGCTCTGGGCCAACCTTCCACACCACCGTTTTTTAGCCCGTCTGCGCCATTGCAAAAGGGGACCAGCCATGTGCAAATCAGTCAGCAGCTGCCGCCACCGAAGGTAGCAGCCCAGCCCGAACTGCTAGGCCAGGTCCCCTCTGCACAGAAAACCAAGCAACCGCAGACATGTTTCGGCCTTGTTGGACCTCCTCAGTGAGGTGCAGCCTGGTTCCCTGTGGCGCAGCGAGCAAGGGACCCACGTCTGGGCATACCCTCTCTCACAAGGAGAAACAAACTGGACACAAAAGTGATGGGTGGAAGGTTTCAAATTAATCTAAACCACTGGCAATTGCTCTGGGCCAACCTTCTACACCACCGTTTTTTAGCCCGTCTGCGCCATTGCAAAAGGGGACCAGCCATGTGCAAATCAGTCAGCAGCTGCCGCCACCGAAGGTAGCAGCCCAGCCCGAACTGCTAGGCCAGGTCCCCTCTGCACAGAAAACCAAGCAACCCTTGCTCGCTGCGCCACAGGGAACCAGGCTGCACCTCACTGAGGAGGTCCAACAAGGCCGAAACATGTCTGGGGTTGCTTGGTTTTCTGTGCAGAGGGGACCTGGCCTAGCAGTTCGGGCTGGGCTGCTACCTTCGGTGGCGGCAGCTGCTGACTGATTTGCACATGGCTGGTCCCCTTTTGCAATGGCGCAGACGGGCTAAAAAACGGTGGTGTGGAAGGTTGGCCCAGAGCAATTGCCAGTGGTTTAGATTAATTCGAAACCTTACACCCATCACTTTTGTGTCCAGTTTGTTTCTCTTTGTGAGAGAGGGTATGCCCAGACGTGGGTCCCTTGCTCGCTGCGCCACAGGGAACCAGGCTGCACCTCACTGAGGAGGTCCAACAAGGCTGAAACATGTCTGGGGTTGCTTGGTTTTCTGTGCAGAGGGGACCTGGCCTAGCAGTTCGGGCTGGGCTGCTACCTTCGGTGGCGGCAGCTGCTGACTGATTTGCACATGGCTGGTCCCCTTTTGCAATGGCGCAGACGGGCTAAAAAACGGTGGTGTGGAAGGTTGGCCCAGAGCAATTGCCAGTGGTTTAGATTAATTCGAAACCTTCCACCCATCACTTTTGTGTCCAGTTTGTTTCTCTTTGTGAGAGAGGGTATGCCCAGACGTGGGTCCCTTGCTCGCTGCGCCACAGGGAACCAGGCTGCACCTCACTGAGGAGGTCCAACAAGGCCGAAACATGTCTGGGGTTGCTTGGTTTTCTGTGCAGAGGGGACCTGGCCTAGCAGTTCGGGCTGGGCTGCTACCTTCGGTGGCGGCAGCTGCTGACTGATTTGCACATGGCTGGTCCCCTTTTGCAATGGCGCAGACGGGCTAAAAAACGGTGGTGTGGAAGGTTGGCCCAGAGCAATTGCCAGTGGTTTAGATTAATTCGAAACCTTCCACCCATCACTTTTGTGTCCAGTTTGTTTCTCTTTGTGAGAGAGGGTATGCCCAGACGTGGGTCCCTTGCTCGCTGCGCCACAGGGAACCAGGCTGCACCTCACTGAGGAGGTCCAACAAGGCCAAAACATGTCTGGGGTTGCTTGGTTTTCTGTGCAGAGGGGACCTGGCCTAGCAGTTCGGGCTGGGGTGCTACCTTCGGTGGCGGCAGCTGCTGACTGATTTGCACATGGCTGGTCCCCTTTTGCAATGGCGCAGACAGGCTAAAAAACGGTGGTGTGGAAGGTTGGCCCAGAGCAATTGCCAGTGGTTTAGATTAATTCGAAACCTTCCACCCATCACTTGTGTGTCCAGTACGATCCAAAGACCACCATGACTAACCCATACACAGTAAGGCACCAGTCTCTAAACTATGACTTTGTCCTCATTCCCGGTCCGGATCCCCAGCTATGTGTAGACCACCACATGTTTTTAGTACTGGATTCCACCTTTATTGTAATGTACCCATCCTTTATGTATGAATACATGTATGATCCGTAACTTTTGTAATGTATGTATACAACTTACCTATATGTGTAACTAAGCTCTTTAAGTATCCTTTGTACTCTGTTGCGCCCAGTTACCTAAGGGTTTGGTGTGCCCTACACATTAATAAACAAACAAAACAAACAGACTGTAAAATATTAAGTTTTGGATGGGATATTACATAATATCGTGGCTGGGTTTGGAACTAATGGGAACTCTGCCTCGAGAATATTGTTCAGGGATCGTAAGTCCTGAAACAATCTCCCCAACCCCCATGTTGCTTTTTTCACTGCGTTCACAGCCATGTTACATGGGGATTTTGAAGGCACTAATATCCCTTGTCACACTAAGGTGGCAATAGTATCATAGATACCTTCATCAGTTTCTGTTGACATGGGATATTGTCTTATTCATTCATAGAAAATAGCTCCCTGTTTTAATTAAATGTTTATTGCCCCCACTCCTTTCAATAGACCATTGTCATATGGACTGATGGTCCACAACGTGCTTGGTACGCATGCCAAATCTTCCTGGGGAAAGGATGGTACCCTTTTTACTAGTGACATTCTTTATCTCCCTATTTTCACTTTTTAACTGATATGTAAGACTTATATTAAACATCACTTCATCATCGAGTCATCATCTTTGAACAAGTTTTCATATTTTAAGTCAGTCAATCGATGTTCTTCGTCAAGAGCTATCACCATTCTCTAGTTTGCCGCCTCCTCATCAACTCTGTGTAAAATTGCTCTTTCTTCCCTCACTATTGCTGCTTCTAACTTGTAATTATCTGCCCTTCCTGGATGTCTGTGGGTAATTCTAGTCGAAAAAAATAAAGATTCTGTGGTTATGAATTTTTGTGCATTCACATAATTAATCCCTAGCGTAGAACATATTATCCCCTGGTCAGTAAATGATATTGTCATATTTAATTTGCTCATCAAGTCCCTCCCTAATATGTTAACTGGTATCTTGCAGGAATATAATTGTATGGACGTGTTCTTCTACGGTAATAAGTAAAGCATCTGTAAAAGGAACCATAGTTGTTGCCCCATAAACTCCTTGCGCTTTCATGACAATGCCTGACATTGGGATTCATCCGTCTTTTTTTTTTTTTTTTTTTTTTTTTAAAGAATTTTTATTGGTTTTTCAACACACTCAACAATACAAACCAAACAGCAGTGCAATGAACAATATTACAATACACATTTAACTTTTAGTGCGCACTACTTCCCAAGTCCCTCCCCCCTCGCGAGCCGCTTTCCATGTCTTATTCCGCATCTGTTGCACATGAGCGAGCATCGTTATCATCCGAATCTCCCGAAACCCCTGTACCAAATGTGCAGGATATCAATGTCTTCCATGCCATCAAAGAGCCCAGTTCCTCCTCCCAAGACATACAACTCGCCTCCTGCCACACCGCTGTCTCAGCCTCCGCCCATTTCTGTAGGTCATTCCACCACACCTCAACCCGTGGCTTGCTACATTTTTTCCAGCCCATGGCTATTCGTCGTTTGGCTAGCACATACGCTAAGTCTTTCAATTTGCATACATGTTTCTGCTTCCGAGGTCTGGGAAACCCACCCAGCAGGCATGCCCAGGCAGTATCTATGGCCAGCGTGACCCCTCTCTCTCTCAGCTTGCGCGCCACCTCCCTCCAGAACCCCTCAATCACTGGACACGCCCAAAACATATGCGTCATGTCCGCATTTTCTTCGTCGCATTTGGGGCACGCCTGTCTGCCTGTATTCCGAAATTTGGATATCCTCAGAGGGGTCATGTACGCTCTGTGCGTGACGTACAGCTGTATTTGTTGCAGCCTGGCATTTCGAGACACTTTCCTGTGGTACCCCAAAGCCCGTTCCCACATCCCATCTCCCATTTCAGTCCCCACTTCACTCTCCCATTCCGATCGTAGGCCTGTAAGTTCCTTTCCAACTTTTGACATCACCATCTCATACAGCCTAGATATTTCATGTCCCCCTTCCGTTGTATCATATATCCCTGCCATCGTAGCCTCCGATTCGTCTGCCATGGTATTCTCAGGCCACAGTTCCCGCATTTTCCTCCCCAATCTATGATATGTAACATATTGGCCTTCGTGTAATCCCACCTCCTCGCTAAGTTCCACAAACCCCCTAATGGCACCCTCCTGCCACACATCGCCCAATGTCACCAGCCCCACCGATTCCCAGTAGGTCCTAATAATCCCCCTCAGCTGTCCATCCACCCCCGCCAGGGCAACCAGTGGAATCTGCGGAGAGCACGGAAGTGGGTCTCCCGCCATTTTACATGCCCGTCTCCACACCTTCCACCCCAGCCTCACCATCGCCGGGTACTTCCTTGTAACAACCTCGGGCAACCAAATGACTTCCTTTAGGAAAAATGGGGCACAATCATGCCCGAATAGTCTAAGTTCTGGGGTCTCTTCGTCGGAAAGCCACTTGGACACAAACTGTAGTTGGCTCGCTATGTAATAAGCCTCGAAGTTTGGGAGTCTGACTCCTCCCTTTTCATGAAAGTTCTGTAACTTCCAGAGCGCTACTCTGTTTCGAGTGCCGTGCCACAAAAACTCTCTGCAAACCCCATTTATTTTAGCAAAAAACCCTTTAGGGATCATGTATGGGATGTTACTAAAGTAATGTAGCAGCCTGGGCAGAACCACCATTTTAATCATCGCTCCACGCCTCATCATCGCCAGGGGCAACTTCTGCCAGAAACTCATGCATGCGCGTATCTTCTCAACAGCCATCTCAGTGTTACACTTATGTTCTTTCTCTACCGTGTGGTAGACATCTATTCCCAGGTACCGAAACGTGTTGACCGCCCGGGGCACCTGTAGCACCGGCAGCCTTTCTATGGGAACACCCCTATAGCAGCCCAACGGGAAAATGTTCGATTTCTGGGGGTTGACCGCTATGCCTGACAACCTCGCATATCTCCCCATCACGTCCAGGATATACTGTAAATTCTCCTCCGGATGACTCAGGTACAATAACAAGTCGTCCGCATACAGGGATATCAGATGCCTTTCCCCCCCAACCTCAATACCCACAATGTCGTACTGCTGCCGCAGGTACCGCGCCAGGGGTTCCAGGGCCAGGATATACAGCATCGGGGACCAAGGACACCCCTGTCTCGTGCCTCTGCTAAGTTGCCATCTCTCGGATATGATTGCCCCCGTCCGGACCCTGGCCAGTGGAGCACTGTACAGCAGTTCCGCCCATCTAACATATCCCGGACCCAGTCCGTATTCTCTTAAGGCCGCCAGCAGCCACCCCCAATTAACCGAATCGAAGGCCTTTACAGCATCCAACGACACTATCGCCATTTCCCCGTCACTATTGGATCCCATCTCTATCACCCGGTGGAGGCGTCTGTGGTTTTGGGTAATGTTCCTCCCCGGGACATACCCTGTTTGGTCCGGGTGTACCAGTTTGCCTATCACCCTCCGCAGTCTGTTTGCCAGGACAGCCGTTAGTATCTTGCTGTCCTGATTCAGCATAGACACTGGCCTGTACGACCCACAACAATGCCCAGGTTTATTGGGCTTAGGGAGCGGTACAATGACCGCCTCCCTGAGCGATTCCGGCAGCCTCCCTGTCTCGAACGCCTCATTAAGCATATCAAGCATCGGGGGGAGCACTTCCGCTCCAAAGGTTTTATAAAATTCGCTGGGCAGGCCGTCCGTCCCTGGGGTCTTGCTAGTGGGTAGCTGCCGGACAACCGCCTCCAACTCCCCCAGTGTTATCGGGGCATCTAGTTCCTCTCTCTCTTCTGTGCTTATCCTAGGCAGCCCGATATCTTGCAGGGTCTCCAACATTTCCTCCCGGTCACCGCCACCTGAATCCCCGTATAATTCCCTATAGTAATTCGCAAACTGCTCGTTTACGCCCTCTTGGGTATCTATCTGCTTCCCATCCTCTCTAGTTATCGTCCTAATCGGGGGTCTCGGGGTTTCTCTTTTATATAGCCATGCCAGAAGACGGCCCGTTTTGTCTCCTCCCGCGTGTTGTCTCTCAATATACTTTTTATAGTTTAGGTTACAGAGCCTCCCCCAATGTTCCGTGCACTGCTGTTGTAGTTTAAGCACTAGCTCGTTGTCTGTGGGCTCGCTCTTCAGCGCCTGTTCCAGCTCGCTTTCTGCCCTCTGTAAATCAACCAGGACCCCGTTCTGCAAGCCCTTCGATTTGGCAATCGCCACCCCTCGTACCACAACTTTAAAAGCCTCCCACAGGGTTCCCGCCGAATCAACGCTGCCAGTATTGGTATCGAAATAACTAACTATTTCCTCCCGCATATCTTCCCTGAAAACCTGGTCTTTAAGCGCCTCTGCGCGCAGGCGCCACGTCGGGATCCGCGCTCTGGGGCGGCCATATTGCCATCCCACCACCATAGGCGAGTGGTCCGAGAGGACCCTCGCTCTATATTCCGCACTAGACACGTCTACCAGGACGTCCGACGTGGCGAAAATATAGTCTAGCCTAGTGTGCAACTGCTGCGGGGCCGAGTAGTGTGAGTACTGTCTCTCATTGGGGTGCCTGGTCCTCCACACGTCCTCGAGCTCAAAGTCCCGCAGCAGCGTCCGCAGCGCCCGGGCTGCCGGTGCGGGCCTAATCACCTTATTGTCGGATCTGTCCATCCCCGGGTCCAACACACAGTTAAAATCCCCTCCCCAGAACACCGCACTCCCCACGCACCAGCTCAAGTTGGTACTCATGGTCCGAAAGTACTCTGCCGTGCCCTGGTTCGGGGCATACGTGTTCACTACGCACATCTCTCTGTTCTCGACTACCCCTCTCACCATAGCCAGACGCCCCTCGGTATCCACAAGTTCCTGCCTCAGTTGAAACGGGACCTGCGGCGCCACCCAAATCAGCACTCCTCTAGCATAAGCTGAGTACGCGGATCCTACCACTGTTCCACCCCACTTTTTCTTCACCAGCTCCAGTTTGTCTCGGGTCAAATGCGTTTCCTGTAGTAATGCGACATCTATCTTTTGTCGCCTCAAGTATAACATAACTTTGTTCCGTTTCAAATAGCTATTGAGGCCCCTGACGTTCCATGTCAACAACTTTAGCTCCCCCATAATGTATTGATATCCTGCATTCTTCCCCCCGACCATCCCCGCTCGTTCATGCCATCCAGAAACCTCATCCAGAATCGTCCCTCAGGGCTCGCGACCCCACTCAAACCTCCCAACACTATATACACCCCAACATTCCCCACACCCCCCATTCCCTCTGCCCATCCCCCCCTCCCCAACTCCCTCCCCAACTGTTGCCCAGCTCCATCCCGGGAACTCAGGCCCCCCCACATCTAGTTCTGGCTGTTACACACAGAGCCCAGTAGGGTAAAGTCGCCCTAGCGGCCACTTAACTAAGAAATACTAAACGGGGGTGAATGGACTAGCCCCGAAAGGCTCCCACGTATGCCAACAAATGTAGTGCAAACAGTGCATTTATGTTCTAGTCCCAAGCCCGACTTCCCCAGGCCATATCAATAGCTATAATCAAGTCCCATAGTCTCCGGCGGCCCCCTTTCTCGTCGTAGAGCACTTATCTCTCATTGCCAACTTCATCCGCCCGGACCTCCGACTGCTGGGGGCTGCCCTGCATGTCCAGCCAACCCATGGCGTCCTCCGGTGACTCGAAAAACAGGGATCTATTGTTGTGGATCACCTTCAATTTGGCCGGATAGAGGAGCATATATTTCTTCCCCGCCTCTCTCAGTCTCCTCTTGACCGCCCTGAAGTTCATCCGACTCCTCTGCACCATCATGGTGTAGTCTGGGTAGGCCGTAATAGTGGCCTCCCCCCTTTTGATGGTTCCTCCTTTCCGAAAATGCTCTAGGATCCTTTCCCGGTCACGGTAGTTAAGGATTTTGGCTATCATTGGCCTGGGCGGACCGCCCGGTGGAGGCCTCCTAGCCAATGCTCTATGCGCTCGCTCCACCGCAAAGCCCTGCGACAGCGCACCCCCGGTTATCTCTTGGAGTAGCATATTCTCAATGAAGTCCGTGGGGTTATGACCCTCCAGTCCTTCCGGGATGCCCACAACACGGATATTGTTCCTTCGGGCGCGCCCTTCTGCTTCTTCAGCCCTGTTCTCCAGGTTGCATACTTTCTGTTCCAAAATATGCAGGTCTGCCTTGTGTGAGGCGCAATCTGCCGTGTTGGCGCTCCCCTCCTTTTCCAGGCTCTCCGTGCGCTCCGACAGGGCCTTCACATCCTGTCGAAGCAGGTTCACCTCCTCTCCAACTTCTCCAACTTTGAGGTCGAGCGCAGTTTTGAGGTCCGCCACCACCATTTCAAGCTTGGCCTCCCAAGCGCTTTTCAAGTCCGTTTTAAGTTCAGCGAGAGCAGCCAGCACGTCCTGATTTGGGCTAGCAGCGGCCATGCCGCCCGCGGGTGGCTTCTCCTTGGTCCGAGCACTCTCTGGGCCCGTCGGTGTCTTAGTAAACTCATCCAATGTGGGCTGTTTTGCTCTCTGTCTGACGGGCTTATTCGCCATTCCACAGCCCCTGTATGCCGTGGGCCCGTTCACGCGACACCGTCGTAGGCAAAGTGTGGGCCCTTCGTCCAGGACTGCCGCGTGGCCTGCATGCGATACTTCGGCGTGGTCCGTGTCACCGGTCAGCTCGGGCGGGTCCTAGTGCCGACCGCCGACCGTCGCCGACCGTTCCCCAAGCCCGCGTTAGGTTATCGGTGCCCGCGGAGATGCGCCACTGCTCTCCCAACAGCTTAACTCTATCCTCACGGCCTGCGCCACCCACGTCGCCGCTGATCACTTCGAGGGTGTTCCTTTCAACTCGCATATGTCCCCTCCATTGTCCGGTGTGGCCGCCATTTTCACTCCGTCCGGTCCGCGACCCCAGGAACTTCGATCGCATTTATCTACCGTTGCCGGGCTTGCGGAGGGTCCAGCTCTTCAATAGTTGTGCAGCCCACCTTCATGGACGGGTGCGCTCATTTCTGGCCTGCGGAAGGTAGTTCTAATGCACTATTGCACAGGATGAATGTAGGATCTCCGGGAGCTCTCCCCAGAGCACGTCCTCTCACATGGCTTCCAAGCCACGCCCCCCGGATTCATCCGTCTTTAATGCAAGATCAAGTTGCCCCCATATCTACTAAGATGGAAAATGTTTTGTCACCTATGTTCACCCTAACCTCAGTTCCTTATGTGGGTCTGGTGTAATCGATAGGATGGAACACATCAAGTCTTTCTGTAGGCAGCCCTATTGTGGATACATGTCTAGTTTGTTTGTTTGTTTGTTTATTTATTTATATAGCGCTCTTGACCCGGGGGTATATATGCGCTTTGAACATCAGGTTACAGGTGAAAGACAATAGTACAGTATTAATAGGGCATAGATAATAGTATTCAAACAATATACATAAAATTGGACATTCGGAGTGCATACATGTGTGGTAGGACGGTTATTTGTTGGTTAACCAGGAGATGACCTTGGTTCTGAAGGGTTGGAAAGTAGGTGTAGATTTAATATCCAGTGGGATGGAATTCCAGAGTTGTGATGCCAAAGTTGGGAAGCTGGATCCGCCGGCTCTTTTGAGGGAGTATTTGGGAACTGTTAGTTGTAATGAGTTGGACGATCTGGTGGTTCTAGTGTTCTGTCTTAGTGTAAATTTGTTCGAGAGGTAGGGTGGGGCAAGATGATTGAGGGCTTTGTAAGTAAGGCATATGATTTTCAAGTCTATTTTCTGTTGGATTGACAACCATTTGCAGGCAGTTCTGGTGGCTGAGATGTGTACCCTTCTAGGAATATTGAGGGCGGCACGGAGTGCGTTGTTTTGTAAAACTTGCAATTTATTGATTACTGTTTTGTTGGCACCTACATAGAGGCTATTACAGTAATCCAGTTTAGATTGAATGAGTGCTCTGGCTAGGATGAGACAGTTGCTAGGGGAGATCAGTGGTCTGCAGGCCCTGATTAGTTTACCAGTGTAGGCAGTGGCTGAGGCGGTCATATTGATTTGTTTAGCTAGGTTAATGTTCGTGTCTAGGTAGAAACCGAGGGTTTTTACGCTCTTGGCGATGGGTATGGTGTTACCGTCAATAGTGAAGCTAGTGTAGCCGGGACAGAGTTTACTGATAGTGTTAGGTGAGCCGACAAGAAGCAATTCAGTCTTGTCATCATTCAGGCATAGGCCATGTGTGGCCATCCATGCCTGAATGATGGAAAAGACTTCATTGATCCATTTGGCGTCCTTGTTGTAGTTGCCTGATAGGGTGAGGAGTATCTGGGTGTCATCTGCGTAGTTAGTATAGGTGACACCCAGATTGTCCAGCTTGTCGAATAAGGGCTTGGTGAAAATATTGTAAAGGGTGGGTGAGACACAGGATCCTTGTGGGACACCGCAGGTGATGGGGATGGGGTCAGCCGCTGCTAGGGGGGAGAAGACCCGCATGGTTCTGTTGTCCAGGAAAGATTGGATCCATGTGACTGCAGAGTGGGAGAAGTGTGCTGCCAGAGACAAATGGTTGCACAGGATTTTATGGTCGACCAGGTCAAAGGCAGCGGAGAGGTCAAGGAGTAGAAGGATGGCAGCCTTGTTTTTGTCTTTGAGTTCGTCTATCTGGCATTTGAGATCAACAAGGGCCGTTTCTGTCCCGTGTTGTGGTCGAAAGCCAGATTGGCGAGTTCCTAGTAGGTGATTGGCCTCGAGGTAGTCCTGGATTTGTAAATAAGCCACTCTATCCAAGATTTTTAGTAGGAATGGGACGGTGGTAATAGGTCTGTAATTCGTGGGGATGTCAGGGTTGAGAGTAGTTTTTTTTAGTAGAGGTAGGACCCAGGACTGTTTCAGATTGCTGGGGACCATGTTGTTGGCGAAGGACAGGTTTATTAATTTAGTGATAAATGGGGAGAGATCCCTAGCTGCATCTTTTATGATCTGTGCGGGGCAGCTGTCCCCCTTGCAATTCGATGGTTTAAGGGATGCTATAATTTTCTGAACCTCCAATATGGATACCTTTTTGAAGGTGAAGCCTGAACTAGTGGCAGTAGGTGGAGGGGGCGTGGGGATGGAGGTGGGATCGAGAGTGAGTTGTTGTCGTTTGTTGTTGATTTTGGTTTGGAGCCCTGAGATTTTGTTAGCTAGGGCATTCTGGATCCCTGTGCACCAAGGTTTATCCTTAGTGCAAGAGTCAGTGGGGGTAATGGGGTTTTCTAATTCCTTTAGTATGTTAAAGAGCTCCTTAGTACTGGAGCTTGCCTGGGAGATCCTAGTATTGAGAGATTCTTTCTTGGCACGTATAATCTCATTTTTGTAGAGGGTGGAGATGTTGGTGAGATTAGTTCTGTTATTTATAGAAGGCACTGATTTCCAGAGTGCTTCGAGTTTGTTTTTTTGTTGACGAAGGGTTTTGAGCTCCGGGGTGAACCATGTGTTCAGGTGCGCTTTGGGTATTCCTTTGCGCAGTTTCAGTGGGGCAATGATGTCAATGGCTTTGGCCATGGACTCATTGTAGGCATTGACCAGTTGGTTCAAGTCCGTTGTAGCGGGTAGTGCGTTTAAAGTAGGGATCACCAGAGGTATTAGGGCTTCCGCTGTGATATTGCTCTTTTTCCTAGTAGGGCAGGCAGGTGCAATGATAGGCCTTTTATGTGCTGAATTGCTGGTAAGAATGTCAAACGGGAGGAGGTAGTGGTCAGTCCAGATAAGTTGTGTGGGATCTTTCGTAGTAATGTTGCAATTAAGGGTAGTTATCCAGTCGAGGATTCTACCTTTCGAGTGGGTGGGTTTGGAACAGAGTTGTTGGAGGCCATGCTCCTCTAATGCCATGGCCAGGGCAGTGGCTGGGGTGTCTAGGGGGTCGTTAAACCCAAGATTAAAGTCTCCGAGTATAATCAATTGTGCTGATGGTTTGGAGCTTTCAGCAACTAGTGAGGTGATGTCTTCCTCAAATGAGCCAGGAGGGCCCGGGGGTCGGTAAATTAAGTGCAGCGTAATAGTACTTTTAGGGGAGGTTTGAAATTTGACTGTAATGTGTTCACAGGATTTGAGTGGGGGAGCAGAGGATAGTCTGATGTCAAGCGTGGACTTAAAGATAATAGCTACACCGCCTCCTCGAGCGTTCGGTCTATCTGCTCTAAGGATGGTGTAGTTATCAGGTATGGCTAGGGTAAGAGATGGACCTGCAGCATCGTGCAGCCATGTTTCGGTTACCGCAAGGAAGTCCAGGTTGTTTGTTAGAATAATGTCTGCGACTTCTGTGGCATGGGCGACTAATGATCTGACATTTAGGAGAGCTCCTTTAAGACTGGGATGGATGGTGTTGATGGGTGTTACAGTGTGAGGGTTGGTCTTATTGAGTGATTTGGCTGGGCCTTTGCTGGGTATGTGGTGGGTTCTGGCACCAAGTCTAGAATTCCGATCGGAGGGGATGAGGGTAGTGTTACGGGAGTTAGTTGGGTTAGCTAATGTAGAGGTGTTGTAGTCGATGGTAGGGCATGATGCTCTCGTGTTGATGGGGTTCTGCTTATAGACAGCTAGGTGTGTATTAGCTGCGACATGCGGAACGTGTGCATGTCTATGGGTGGGATGGGCGGATTTGGTATCCGGGGGGAAGGCTGGTGTGGTGGGCAGGAATGGTGTAGGGCAGGTGATCGGGTGGTGTCTTGGGCAGGCGGGTCTGACTAAACCATTATTATAGGCTAGGTAACTGTTGCCAGTGCAGGGTATGTTACTTTGCATGACACAGAAAGGGAACATGATCGCAGTCAGGCAGAATAGCATGCTGGGGCTAAGGTGATGTACAGAGGAGTGGCGTGTAGGGGGCATTGGCGTTATAGGTTGGGCACAACACAATGCGAATGAGGTCTAGGCGACCATAGGGCACAACACAATGCAAGTGGGGTCTGGGCGACTATAGGGCACAACACAATGCAAGTGGGGTCTGGGCGACTATAGGGCACAACACAATGCAAGTGGGGTCTAGGCGACCATAGGGCACAACACAATGCAAGTGGGGTCTGGGCGACCATAGGGCACAACACAATGCAGGTGGGGTCTAGGCGACCCTAGGGCACAACACAATGCAAGTGGGGTCTGGGCGACCATAGGGCACAACACAATGCAAGTGGGGTCTAGGCGACCATAGGGCACAACACAATGCAAGTGGGGTCTGGGCGACCATAGGGCATAACACAATGCAAGTGGGGTCTAGGCGACCATAGGGCACAACACAATGCAAGTATGGTCTAGGCGACCATAGGGCACAACACAATGCAGGTGGGATCTAGGCGACCATAGGGCACAACACAATGCAGGTGGGGTCTGGGCGACCATAGGGCACAACACAATGCAAGTGGGGTCTGGGCGACTATAGGGCACAACACAATGCAAGTGGGGTCTGGGCGACCATAGGGCACAACACAATGCAGGTGGGGTCTGGGCGACCATAGGGCACAACACAATGCAAGTGGGGTCTGGGCGACTATAGGGCACAACACAATGCAAGTGGGGTCTAGGCGACCATAGGGCACAACACAATGCAAGTATGGTCTAGGCGACCATAGGGCACAACACAATGCAAGTATGGTCTAGGCGACCATAGGGCACAACACAATGCAGGTGGGGTCTGGGCGACCATAGGGCACAACACAATGCAGGTGGGGTCTAGGCGACCATAGGGCACAACACAGTTGCAGTGGTGCGTTAGCGACCAAAGGGCACGGCCAATAGCAGTCCTGAGGCATGGAGCACTAGGGGCTAAAAATGCCTGTACTATTAAAGAGGTGGCAGCAGTAATGCATAGAGGCGGCGGAGTTGGAAGCATGAGTCCTGTGCCAGTGAAAGAGTTCCCTCGCACTAATGTCACAACACCCTATTGTAGGTGTAGGTGCCTGCGGCAATATGTACACGTTCCCTGGTATCACTGCATTCTGTTCTGCTAGTGCCTGTGTCTGCATTGGTGTTTGCTGTTTCTGCATTGGAGCTTGCTGCGCATGCATCATTCCCTTTTGTGTTTGTGGTGGCGTCACCTGTTGTGGAGGTTGTATTTGTGGCACGTGTGCCTGATACCGTGTGTGATCTTGAGAATAATATGCAGTTGACTCTGTGCTATATGGTGGGTGGTTGCTGTTCCCATCTTGGATCTGCTGCTTGCCAGATTGTTTGCATCCCTACCCTGCTTCTGCATATGTGTGAAATGTTCCCCATCTTCCCACATGTACAACACTGCTGTGGGTGTCCCCTTGTTCTAGGTTGTCCACCATTAAACCTTCTTTCTTGTGGAGCTTGATATCCAAACCCTCTGTCTCTGTGTGCAAACCCTCGCCCTCATGGAAAACAATAATACTCTCCCCTTCCTGCAAAATTACTGTTCACTACTGGATGCACCTTCTGTGCCACTTGTGCATTACAACGTTCACCTCCACATGTCAATACTGCTAATTCCACTGAGAATTTCAAGAATTTCTTCTGCCAAACTTTGCTTCTTCAATCTCCCTGTCCTCCCTGTCCTCAACTTTCTTTATGTCTTTCTCTTGGTTTAACCGAAAACGATGAATAATCATCAGTTGCATCTCCACCCATGGCTTTGCTTTCATTCCCACAATCTTTCTCAATTGTTTTTTTTCTGATTATGTTGAATATAAGCCATCGGATCTTCATCTGCTTGATTTTTTTGAGTGATAATTGAACACATGTCTAACGAGTCTGGGTACTGAACCTGTAGAAGGAGATAATGGAGATGTAGTGACACTGTATGTGGAGGTGGTAGTGGGATATGACATTATATTCAGAGGAGGCAGTAGACTGAATACAAAATACAGACAGCAAATCGAAATGCACATTAAGCACATTGTAAAATGATCCACTTTATGTTGAATAGGCCATCTGTCCAGTTTGCACTGTATGCATATCTTAACTCAACTAACACTTTCCCATCAACTAACACTTTCTCATTGTTTCCTTTAACAAAGCCGTGGAAAATGCTTCAGATGAAATGGCAAAGTAATGTACTGTTTTTACAGTAAAATTATAATGTGCACAAAATTTGCTGGCTGTAATTCAGTGCACAAACTATGATTGATATGTGCTATAGTGAAAAGTCCCATTGTTCCAGAGGAAGTGTTGTTGCAGATGTTTTTTTATGAAGCTATCCTTCCAGACAAATCAGCTTGGATGGTATTTAGTCGGCAGAAGAAAGGGCAGGTTGTAGTTAGAGTGACAGGGCTAACATATACATTTAGGAGACCAAAGAGCTGGGGATTAGTTGTACAGAGGAGAACAGGAGTGCAGTTGTTGCAGGCAGAGAGCAGAATCGTGCAGTCCAGGATCTTCCAGGAAGCTGGGGTCTTGAACTGTGTGTGTGTCCTTTATGGGTGCTGGAGCTCTGCAGAATTTGCGACACCCCTGCATTCTGATAATCAAGCCTGGGGGGATTTTCCATGATAATAGCACAGAAACCTCCTACACTAGAGTGAGTATTGGTAGAAGTGAAGAGAATTTACAAATAACTGTGTTTATTTTTGCAGTCAGTCTGTCAGGATTAAGTGGTTACTTTATGAACAATATCTTTTCGCATTTGTCAATGAAAAACACTGATGTATAACAGGGAAAAGAAAGTTGGCTTGCAGCCATGCTTTTATTTTGTTTCTTCTCTTAGACTGTATGCTCTGCCAATTGCCTTGGGACCTAAGGTCTGGGTAAGATATGAGAATGTGAATGTTATGTTATGAATACAGGCTGGTCATATAATCTATTTTGTATCAATGTTTATACTGCATAACCTCTTTTCAAGCAATAGTACATATAAAAGAAAAACATTTTAAAACTGAATCAGTGGGGTTGTGTTTTCTGTGTCTAAGTGTACTCAATGACAAAGAGGATGAAAACACAGGGAAGAGCCCCAGTGTGTTAAAAGAGGTAACTCAATTTACCATGGGTGGTAAAGCTGGAGGTAAAGTTTGGGGACCTAGCTAGAAAGCTAGAAAACGTATGATGCATGTGTGACTTGTGAATCATTGTCCATAATGAAGAGTGTATTATGAACAAATCTGTCCAAGACAGTAGTCCAGTCTCGTAGATAAGTGACTGGAGTGACAGTTAGCACTGTTGACCCCCGCAGGTACAAAGTCTGCTATCTTGCGCTTACAGTTGGCCGTAAGTGGAATATCGGTATTAAAGGGGAGTTTTGTCACATCATATAGGGCATTACCATAAACATGCTATGCCACCACGTTACCACTACTCTACCACTATTTTTAACACGATACTAAAATACCACTAAATTATGTAATAGCTCTCTGACAAAATCCCTAACAGTCCTCTCCATACATAAGCTCAACAGATATTAAAAGGTGCTCTGTCATGGTTAGTAATTTGTGCTGTCACAGCAGAATATCTTGTTCGCTTTCAAATGTTATCTCATAATATGTCAGCAAGCAGGCCGTCAATGCCACCTACTGCTAAGGTCATCCCAGCTGCCTTTCTCTCTAATGTATAGATACATTTACCCACTCCTGATGTACGTGATGGTAACTTACAAAGGTCATTTTTTTTGTCCATTTGTGGCCACAGTATACTTCACGACACTCCTCCGCCTTTCTCTAACGAGGGAAATTGTATAAACACAGTGCCCTGACTGAATTTGCACCCTTTATTTTTATCAATGCATCTGGCATACTAACTCACCTCCATCCAGGTCAATTCCTCGGTCTATTCATGCACAGCGTTCTCTCTTCTAAATTGATGGGATGTTCAGGTAGCTGGGATATTCAACAGGCTTTGGCCTTCTCACCGGTTCTTCCAAAGCTTACAACGCTATCTCTTTCCCTAACCCCATGCTTGTAGAAGAGACTTGTGCGGTCTCCTCTCAGCTTTCCTCTCTCTCTTCATCTTCTAACAATGTGTTGTCACTGTTATCACCTTCATCGTCTTCTCTATCTTCAAAATCTAGACTACCAAGGGTACTTGTCCTATACCTTCCAATCATCGCCTCTTCCTCATGGAGAGGGCAGGAGCCCCCACACTCACCAGGAATGAGGACCCTGCGAGGAGGACCCTGCGAGGAGCACGCTGCATCTGAGCAGCAGCCCACCCTCCCTGCCTGCAGACACAAGCTGATGCCACATCCTGCCTTGCCTGGGCACCCCATTGCCTCCCCGACACCCTTGGGCCCTAATATCGCCTCAAACCACACGCGCCGACATCCAACATTTCCAAAATGTCGGGCGTGATGCGGGATGGAAACAAGGCTGAGATGCCTCCACGTTGCTAGGCAACGTGTGTTTGTATTAATATTTAAATACAAACATCCACCGGCAGGCGGAAGAGCCGGCAGCCATCCGAAGGCCTCTTAAGACCATTAAAACCTGTTTGCCCCACATCTGTGTCCCCACTCGTGGAGAGGGCAGGAGCCCCCACACTCACCAGGAACGAGGACCCTGTGAGGAGGACCCTGCGAGGAACACGCTGCATCTGAGCGGCAGCCCGCCCTCCCTGCCTGCAGACACCAGCCGATGCCACATCCTGCCTTGCCTGGGCACCCCATTGCCTCCACGACACCCTTGGGCCCTAATATTGCCTCAAATCCACACGCGCTGACATCCAACATTTCCAAAATGTCGGGCGCGATGCGGGATGGAAACAAGACTGAGACGCCTCCACGTTGCTAGGCAACGTGTGTTTGTATTAATATTTACATACAAACATCCACCGGCAAGCAGAAGAGCCGGCGGCCATCCGAAGGCCTCTTAAGGCCATTCGAACCTGTTTGCCCCTGTTTGCGCACTGTGGCGCCCGTGGGGCCAGCCCCCTTCCCTGGCCATATCTAAAGATCTGCACTGCTGTACAAAAATCAGTCTGGACCTTCACCAACCTACAAGATCTGCTGACACCGCGGCTTGGTCACCTATATAGCGCTACGCACCTTCAGGTACCTAAGTAGTGCGCATCCCGTATGCGCATGGTGATTATATATTGACTATACAATGTGTGCCCTATATTGCTGTGCTCAACCTCTCTGATGCATCTAACTATCATACACCCATTTCTCTACTAGTATTGCACAAAGATTGCTAACTCACTACCCTGCCCACTCACCTGCGTTTTTAACTGTAAAACTTCACTGAAACGCATGTAAGATTGCTTGTGCAACCAACCCGCCCACCCAATAGATCACATGTATCCATCCATTGATATACATAGAGAGCCAAGCAGCACTCTGCTAACATGCGCATCTCCTTTGCTTACTTCTTCCTGATTTAGTGAACTTGCATTTAGGATGCCTGTGCATGCATAATAATTGCCTACCAATGCTTAGCTTTTACCCGCATGCTTTAGCAGATATGCATTTAAACTGACTACAAATGCCCACTAGCTACTAGCCTATGCCTAGCTATTCTTGCCTATCTTAGCAAATTCGTATTTAGGTTTGCTTTAGTAATTTGCATTTAGGCTGCCTGTTTTAGTAATTTGCTCTTAGGTTGCCTGTATCTGTCCACTAGCCACCAATCCACCTATTTTTGCCTGTTTTAGTAAATTCGTATTTAGGTTGCCTGTTTTAGTAATTTGCTTTTAGGTTGCCTGTATCTGTCTATTAGCCACCAACTGTTAGGGAGAATTCTCTGTTTAGGCTGAATTTCCCTACCTAGTGAGTCCCCCAGCAGCTTTGCTGGATTTCTGGGGTTTCTTTTTTTCTCCTGCCAAGAGTGAGACTCTTTTTCCCTCACTCTTGGGCATGTTTGAAGAGTGTTTCTTTGGTTAACCTGGTGTTGAATGGGCTATGGGGTCTTTTACTCCATAGGGCCTCATGTATTTTTGTGATGTGGGTTATACAGCACCCTCTGTGCAGTAACCCAGGGGTGTCCTAGGGACTCCCCAACATAGACTCCATACCCTGGGACTGACTACTGTCTCCCAGGACATGTAAAGTCACCAATGACTTTACTAGTCTTAAATCCTGAACAGAACCAGTACAAACCATCATATTGTGGACGTACTGGCTGGGGCAATTCGATTGCCCCAGGGTCTGTTAGTCCCCCCTGATCGAGTTTTGGCTGGTGGCAGTGGAAACTACTTTTTATATTCAACCGCGAATATTTTCCTATGGGATTTCCCATTTGTTTTAGGCTAACACATTTATTTATTTATTTACGGTAGCCTCAAACATACCGCCGGTTTATATATTTATTATTATAACTCCGGTTGGGATTTTTTGCCAAAACTTGATTCTAAAATGCCGTTGGCGTTCGCCTCTGTAACTCTGACCCAAAGTGGAGCCCTTTGTTCCACTTTTGGCGGGCTTCTCCACAGAAGCCCTCCAAAGTGGTGCCACTCTGTCTGGGGTACTTAGGAGGGGTGGAGGGGGATTTAGGCACCCTGGACTGAGTTACTCCGTCCTGATTGGCCCAAGTGGTGAGCCGGCCGGCTCACCACTTAGCATGTTTGAGTGACAGCTAGGCTGGGTGAATGGGGGTTTGCTGCATAAAAGCAGGGCTTTGGGGACTGGAACTTTAGAAGTCGCCACAGGACCTAAGAATCCGACGAGGGAAGAGCTGAGCCGACCTGCTACGACGACACTCCGGTGGAGCCCTGCTGAACCGTCTCACCACTTTTCCCAACGACCGAGGAGAGCTCTTAACAGAGTGTCTCCTTCCTTTGACTGGTGGGGACAACCAGTTTTCACCTTCTTTCCGCTTCTTCGAGGTATCTCGTGGCCGCCTTGCCAGTGCCAAGCACCCCGGCAACCGGAATACCACACTTTTACCACAACCGCGAAAGTCGGTACAACCCTTTAACCAGAGGACTCCGCGGCTGGTTTCTTCCCGGGCAGTGCACCGACCTTCTTCTTCTGCTCTTCAGCGAGATCTTCTTCTTCCCTGACCGACGTCGAGCCTTGCTGCCACTGCCTGGAACAACTGCCACCGCTGGAGGATCCTTCCCGTTAAGGTACCGTGTTCCGCCTGGCTTCCCTTGCCACCGACTGTACGGGGTAGTTTTAGCCCCCGGCTTTCGAACCTGGGATTGCCTGGGACACCCTGGCTAAACTTTCTAAGCCTCTCTAAACTCTTTCCGAACTCTTTTGCAAGACTCTGAATCCCTAATAACTGTGTGATCTTGGGCACATTTTCACTCTGACTGCTCTAAGAGTGGGACCGGCCTAGTGACTTTTGCTCACCTGTGACTTTGTGCTTCTCTGAACTTACTAAAAGTGTTCTTGACCTTAGAGTGGTGTGTTTATCCTATATCTGCTCTCTTTTTCCCTCCCTTCTTTAAACCTACTAGAGTGTCATCTAAAGTTTAGCACTCACCTCGGTTTGAATTATGTGGTGTTAGTTCCAGTCCTAAAAGACCCCGGATGCCTAAAGAATTGGTTGGTATGTATGAGCCTAAGTTGGATGTGTTGGATTGGTTGTCTCTGTTTGAATATAATCATGGGCTACAGAACATCACAGGAAATGACTTACTCACCTGGTTGTTCTCTAGGCTTCCCCCTGTTGCAACTGATGTGGTAATGGAGATGGGGGAGGAGGATAAGAAGGACTATGAATGTGTGAAACTAGCTTTGATAGCTAGGTTTGGGAAGACCCCTTCCCAGTATCTTAAGAGGTTTAGGAGCCTCAAAAAGCATGATGGTACCCCTTGGGCTACCTGGGTGAGTGAAGGGTTGAAAAACTTAGAGGGATGGATTAAGGGTTACAAGGTGAACACTTATGAAGGTATGAAGAATTTGTTTATGTTGGAGACTATTTATGATGCCTGCTCTCCTGAGCTCAGACAACACTTGGCTGATTCCAAGGAATTAGATTCCCGGAAACTAGCTAAGGCTGCTGACTTGTGGGTTGCCAACAGGGCCACTCACAAAGATTCTGGGGTAACTCAGAAAAAGGATGGGGAGAAACAGCCTAAAAAGGACTCCAAAGAGAATTCTAATACTACAAATTCGAAAGAGGGCCCCAAACAGAACCATAAGGGTAAACCACAAGGGAAACCGAATCAGGCTAGTGTACCTTCTGGTCCCAGACCAGAAGGAGGTCAGAACAAGCCTCCATTCCAGCGAGCCTTTGGCTCATGCTTTGTTTATAAGGCTACCGACCATGTGAAAGGAGATCCCAGATGTAAGGGTAAACCTTCCGGGGTCCAGCTTGCCTCCTTAGCCTTCGCTCCAGAAGAGGAAGTACATATGGCAAGTGGAAACTTTCTATTACTGGCTGATGAACCCACTGGAGTCTCAGCTAGTGTTTCTTTAGTCTCTCTGGGGTTGTGGGAACAACAGAATTTAGATGTCTATAACTCTATCCCAGATAATACTAAAGAGTATTATAAGGACAGTGTCCAGGTGAATGGCCAGGAGACTCCTGCCATTAGGGACACTGGAGCCAGCATAACTGTGGTGGATGAATCATTTTTCAAGGCAGAGGATGTTGCTAAGGCACCCAAATGCCTCACCAAGTTAGCTGGTGGGCCTGTGCAGATGTGTCCCCAGTTACCAGTTCTCATCCAGTGTAATGATATGGCTGTGAAAATACCTGTCAGTGTACAATGTGAAGTGCCAGGTAGGGTTCTGTTGGGTAATGACCTCAAAGCTCTTGGAGTTGTGTCACATACCCCCAGACCACCTAGTAAAAGGTTACAGGAGCTCACAAAACCTGCAAGAGAGAAAACCCTGAGAGGGTTATCTCAGGAGATGATGACAGAAATCACTCCTCTCCCACTGGAGCAACTTACTGCAGTAACTACCAGATCAGGAGCAAAGGGGCAACCCAAGACTCCTAGGAAAAAGCCAGCAGCAAGCACTCCGGTGCTTCCAACAAGGACTTCCCCTAGGTTGTCCAAAATTACACCTGTAACTCCACCTTCAGCTGAGGCTGAGAGGGAGGTACAACCCTGTGTGGTTGAGCTAGACTCTGAAGAAGAGCTAGAAGGAGGCCCAAACCTTATTGGAGATTTGGACCCTGAGGACCATCCTGAGCTGCAGTCTTTACTGGCAGAAGGTGAGCCTAGCAGGGCAGCTTTTCGTAAGGGGCAAAGAGAATGTCCAACTCTGGAAGACCTCCGCCACCAGGCAGCTTCTCAGGCTGATGGGCAAGAGCCTGGGAAGTATAGGTTACACTGGGAAGATGGCCTCTTCTACAGTGAACCAACTGAGTCTGAACCTGGAGACTACAAGCGCCTTGTAGTCCCCCAAGAGAACAGACAACAGTTCTTACAACTAGCCCATGAGATACCTTTGGCTGGTCACTTGAGTTTCAAGAAGACCAAGGAAAGGCTCTCTCTCTACTTTTATTGGCCAAAGATGGGGGCTGAAGTAGATAGATATTGTAAGAGCTGCCATACCTGCCAGACTTCTGGTAAGGTTGGTTCCAAGAATGTGGCACCTTTAGTGCCTCTCCCAGTTGTGGGAGTCCCATTTGAGAGGGTAGGGATTGACATTGTTGGTCCCCTTGATCCCCCAACCTCCTCAGGCAACAGGTTTATACTTGTTGTAGTAGACCATGCTACTAGGTACCCTGAGGCAATTCCTATGAGGACTGTTACAGCTCCGGCTGTGGCTAAGGCCCTCCTTGGTATTTTTACCAGGGTTGGGTTTCCTAAGGAGGTAATCTCTGACAGGGGGTCGAACTTTATGTCCCACTACATGAAAGCCATGTGGAAAACCTGTGGAGTTACTTACAAGTTCTCAGCAGCATACCACCCTCAGACAAACGGGTTGGTTGAGAGGTTCAACAGAACCATGAAGAGCATGATAGGTGCTTTAGAGGAACCCCTTAAAAAGAAGTGGGACCTTCTACTGCCATGCATTCTCTTTGCTTATAGAGAAGTCCCTCAGGAGGGAGTAGGTTATTCTCCCTTTGAGCTTCTCTATGGCCATCCGGTCAGAGGTCCATTGGCCCTGATTAAGGAGGGATTGGAAGGTGCTCCTCCCCTCAAGCCAGTCAGAGTGACTGACTATGTGATAGGTCTCCGGAGGAGAATGTCACACATGATGGCAGAAGCAAGTGACAACTTGAAAGCTGGTCAAGCTCTGGTCAAACATTGGCATGACCAGAAGGTTAACATGGTTGAGTTTACTCAAGACCAGCTAGTTCTAGTTATGCTCCCAACAAGGCAGAGGGCCTTGCAAGACAAATGGATGGGACCCTTCAAGATTGTGGGAAAACTTGGAGAGGTCAACTATCTGGTGGATCTGGGCAGACCCAGGGAAGCTCCTAGAGTCTTCCACACCAACAGACTTAAAGCATACATCTCCAGACCTGACGTAGGAGCCTTGCTTCTAGCTTCAGCTGCAGAGGAAGAAGAGAGTGAATCTCTCCCTGATCTCCTCAGAGGTGTGCCTTTTGATGAAAAAGTTGAAGGAGTCAATCTCTCTTCAGACCTGACCCCTGAGCAACAAGAGGAGTGCAAATCTATGTTAAATAAGTTTGCCTCCCTGTTCTCACTGTCACCAGGCTTGACCCCTTGGGGCCAGCATGATATACTCACTGGTGACTGTCTGCCAGTCAAAAGCAGAGGGTACAGAATGTCAGAACATATCAGAACCCACATCAAAGGAGAGGTCAAGAAGATGCTTGATCTCGGGGTAATAGAGCCCTCTACTAGTCCATGGTCTAGCCCAGTTGTGTTAGTACCAAAGGCAGGATCCAAAGACTTGAGATTCTGTGTGGACTATAGAGCTCTAAATGCAGTCACCAAGACTGATGCCCATCCTTTGCCATGGACAGATGAGTTGGTGGATAATCTTGGCGCAGCCAAGTACCTCAGCACATTTGACCTTACGTCAGGCTATTGGCAAATAACCCTGACAGACCATGCCAAGGAGAAAACTGCATTTTCCACCCCAGTTGGCTTGTACCAGTTTAAGGTCATGCCTTTTGGACTAAAAAATGCACCTGCCACATTCCAAAGGATGGTGAACCAAGTTCTAGCTGGGATGGAAGATTTCTGCATGGCATACTTGGATGACATTGCAGTCTTCAGCCACTCCTGGGAGGAACATGTGAACCACCTAGGACATGTGTTGCAGGCTCTTGAACAGGCCCATTTGACAATCAAAGCCAGTAAGTGCCAGATTGGTCAAAGTAAAGTGGTCTACCTTGGACATGAGGTAGGAGGTGGAGAAATAAGGCCTTTGCTCAGCAAGATTGAAGCTGTGCAAAATTGGACAACACCAACTACTCAAACCCAAGTGAGAGCCTTCCTAGGCCTCACTGGGTATTACAGGAATGTCATTGAGAACTGTGGGACCATAGCTTCGCCACTGAATGTAATCTCCTCTCCTAAATTCCCTAAAAAGGTAAAATGGAATGAGGAGTGCAATCAGGCCTTTGAAAAACTGAAGAAAGCTCTTTGCCAAGCTCCAGTACTAAGAGCTCCTGACTACCACCAAACTTTCATTGTACAAACTGATGCTTCCAATGTAGGTATAGGTGCAGTTCTAAGCCAACTGGATGAGAAGGGTAGGGAGCACCCCATTTGCTTCATCAGTAGAAAACTGAAGGATCCTGAGACAAGGTGGGCAACAATAGAAAGAGAATGCTTTGCTATTGTGTGGGCACTGAAGAAGTTTAGGCCATACTTGTATGGGTCTACTTTTGTTATTCAGACTGACCACCAACCCTTGAGATGGTTAATGCAAATGAAAGGGGAAAATCCAAAACTATTGAGATGGTCAATCTGCCTGCAAGGGTTTGATTTCACCATTGAGCACAGGTCAGGGTGTCACCATCAAAATGCTGATGGACTCTCTAGGATGTATATCATCAACTAGAGGTATGAGGTTCATCCAGGAGTGGATTAAATCCTCCTGTCCCTTAGTCTGGGGGGGGGGGGGCGAGTGTTAGGGAGAATTCTCTGTTTAGGCTGAATTTCCATACCTAGTGAGTCCCCCAGCAGCTTTGCTGGATTTCTGGGGTTTCTTTTTTTCTCCTGCCAAGAGTGAGACTCTTTTTCCCTCACTCTTGGGCATGTTTGAAGAGTGTTTCTTTGGTTAACCTGGTGTTGAATGGGCTATGGGGTCTTTTACTCCATAGGGCCTCATGTATTTTTGTGATGTGGGTTATACAGCACCCTCTGTGCAGTAACCCAGGGGTGTCCTAGGGACTCCCCAACATAGACTCCATACCCTGGGACTGACTACTGTCTCCCAGGACATGTAAAGTCACCAATGACTTTACTAGTCTTAAATCCTGAACAGAACCAGTACAAACCATCATATTGTGGACGTACTGGCTGGGGCAATTCGATTGCCCCAGGGTCTGTTAGTCGAGGGGGCACGTCTCCGTCCCCCCTGATCGAGTTTTGGCTGGTGGCAGTGGAAACTACTTTTTATATTCAACCGCGAATATTTTCCTATGGGATTTCCCATTGTTTTAGGCTAACACATTTATTTATTTATTTACGGTAGCCTCAAACATACCGCCGGTTTATATATTTATTATTATAACTCTGGTTGGGATTTTTTGCCAAAACTTGATTCTAAAATGGCGTTGGCGTTCGCCTCTGTAACTCTGACCCAAAGTGGAGCCCTTTGTTCCACTTTTGGCGGGCTTCTCCACAGAAGCCCTCCAAAGTGGTGCCACTCTGTCTGGGGTACTTAAGAGGGGTGGAGGGGGATTTAGGCACCCTGGACTGAGTTACCTTGGTAACTCAAGTCGCACTCCGTCCTGATTGGCCCAAGTGGTGAGCTAGCCGGCTCACCACTTAGCATGTTTGAGTGACAGCTAGGCTGGGTGAATGGGGGTTTGCTGCATAAAAGCAGGGCTTTGGGGACTGGAACTTTAGAAGTCGACACAGGACCTAAGAATCCGATGAGGGAAGAGCTGAGCCGACCTGCTACGACGACACTCCGGTGGAGCCCTGCTGAACCGTCTCACCACTTTTCCCAACGACCGAGGAGAGCTCTTAACAGAGTGTCTCCTTCCTTTGACTGGTGGGGACAACCAGTTTTCACCTTCTTTCCGCTTCTTCGAGGTATCTCGTGGCCGCCTTGCCAGTGCCAAGCACCCCGGCAACCGGAATACCACACTTTTACCACAACCGCGAAAGTCGGTACAACCCTTTAACCAGAGGACTCCGCGGCTGGTTTCTTCCCGGGCAGTGCACCGACCTTCTTCTTCTGCTCTTCAGCGAGATCTTCTTCTTCCCTGACCGACGTCGAGCCTTGCTGCCACTGCCTGGAACAACTGCCACCGCTGGAGGATCCTTCCCGTTAAGGTACCGTGTTCCGCCTGGCTTCCCTTGCCACCGACTGTACGGGGTAGTTTTAGCCCCCGGATTTCGAACCTGGGATTGCCTGGGACACCCTGGCTAAACTTTCTAAGCCTCTCTAAACTCTTTCCGAACTCTTTTGCAAGACTCTGAATCCCTAATAACTGTGTGATCTTGGGCACATTTTCGCTCTGTCTGCTCTAAGAGTGGGACCGGCCTAGTGACTTTTGCTCACCTGTGACTTTGTGCTTCTCTGAACTTACTAAAAGTGTTCTTAACCTTAGAGTGGTGTGTTTATCCTATATCTGCTCTCTTTTTCCCTCCCTTCTTTAAACCTACTAGAGTGTCATCTAAAGTTTAGCACTCACCTCGGTTTGAATTATGTGGTGTTAACCAAGAGTTGTCTAGTTAGGAGTAAGGGTTGGAGTTTTTCACATAACTGTGTTTGGAGTGTTTTACTATATATTGCTTTGGAGTGTTTTCAATTAATGTGTTCTTCAAATAAATAACTATATACTTTTGAAACCAAGCTCTTGTCAGTGTTTGCTTGTACTATTGTGTCTGAGTACATATTGTGTATACTTTGCATACTGCCTAACTCTTCTTGAGGGAAGTCTGACTGTTCAGCCACAGCTACCAGGTAAATCTGGGTGGTACGGACTGCTACCAAGTGGGTTTACTGCTATACCTGTAGTCTTAAATCTTTTGCAGTGTTCCCCAAGGGAACTGCACAGGTTTCTGCCTAACACCAACCTACCTTTTTTGGCCTGATTTAGTAAATCTGCACTTTAGGCTGCCTGTACATGCCCAACAGCTATTAGACAGTGCTCACCTATCTTCGCCTGCACGATCAAAGTTTAGGTTGCCAGCAGTCCAAGCCACCTACATTAGCTGACTATGTATATACCACTATTCTACACAGTTCTACTCAGAACCATCCTCTATTTGACCACCCTTCACGACATGAACTTATCCCAACCACAGAACCAGCTACCTCACAGAAGTGTACCCCTGGAGCAAGCCAACATGGTCACTAAACCCTGCAGCCTCCAACAACGAAACTTAAGACTCCGCGCCAGACTCTCAAGAATTTATGACCCTCTATCCAATGCCCAATCCGCCTCGAACCACAATTGGCATTCCATGCATACCACTAACATTCCAACACACAGATAACATTGCCCAACGCCGACCACAACTTAACAGTCGAATCTTTAGAGAATCCCCCCCCCAAAATGCCAACACAAAGTCCAACCTCCCTCTGCCCCATCTACCCTACATGGAATAAAAGGTGGCTTAATAAATGCCCGTTCTATTGTAGCCCATGCCACCGAAATAGCGACATAATCCAAAACGAGAACTTAGACCTCCTGGCCATCACAGAATCTTGGCTTCATCCCGCAGCAGGACCAGCCCTCATGCTAGCTATTCCAGACAATTACACTCTTATATGCATGGATCGCACCATGTCTAGAGGTGGTGGCCTTGCTATAATTGTCAAAAACAATCTAGCCCTAAGACTCTCCTCACCTCATAATACCAACTCCTGTGAATCCCTCACAGTGAAACTTTCCATTGCCAACAATCAAACCATCACCATCCACCTGATATACCGACCGCCAGGCCCCCTAGGCTCCTTTGAGGAAGACCTCATGAACCTATTATCTGACAACTTATAAAACTCTACTCAATGTCTCATCCTAGGCGACTTCAACCTCATATTCAATGGCTCACGTGACCCCAATGCCCTACAAATTAACAGCACCCTTGAGGAACTAGGATTTACTCAAAAGATTACAGATCCCACACATATCAAAGGAAGGACCCTTGATTGGATTGACGAACATAATTGCCCAACTACTATCACTTCCATAATGCCTCAGTTATGGTCTGACCACCACATGATATCCTTCACCCTAGAAGCCACCACACCCATGAACAACAGTATCCTAGCTCCCACCGCACCTACCAGAAACAAGAAAAATATTACCCATGAAAATCTCACCCCCCTCATTCTCCCCACTCTAAACTCCATCTCAGAACAGTCCGACCCTGCCTCCATGGTTGAAAAGTACAATTAAGTGATGCTTGCCTCTCTGGACGCTATCGCACCACTGAAAATTAGGAAGAGCAAACTCCGCCAACACCTAAATACCTGGTTCACACCCCTACTGAAAGACATCAGACAAAAGAAATGCCTAAGCGAAAAAACCTGGAGATCAGACCCCTCAGACATCAATAAAAATAACCTGAAGAATTTAGCCACTCTTTACAAAAAAGAAATCATCCTTGCGAAACAAACATCCTACAACACCCGCATCACCCAAGCCAAATCCAACATCAAAGAATTGTTCGCCATCCTAAAGGAAGTAGAATCCCATATCCAAGCCCCCGATTCCTGCCTCAAGGATAACAACTGGTGCACAGGCATACAAAATGCCCTTGCCAACAAGATAACAATGCTTCAGACGAAGATTAATAACAAAAAAGCTTCCATAACTGTCCAAAATATTGTCAACATAGGCACCCCATCCAAGGCGACTACTAACTCATTACCAACTCTGAAATCCACTCCTTCACCACCCACACTGGACATCCCTCCCTTCTACTTTCGCAAAGTCTCCACCAAAGAAGTCGAGAAAGTCATCCTCACTCTCAAACCCTCTAGCTGCCAGGGTGACCCATGTCCAGCCCAAATCATAAAAGATGCCGCCCGCAAACTCTCACCCTCCATTACTAAACTCATAAACGCCTCTTTCACATCAGGTACCATACCTAGCAACCTGAAACAGTCCTGGGTCCTCCCCCTCCTCATAAAGCAAACTTTGGACCCCTCCATCCCAAGCAATTACCGCCCCATAACCACTGTGTCGTTCTTACTGAAAATCTTGGATAAAGTAGCTTACTTACAAATTCAGCACCACTTGGAACTAAACCACCTCCTAGGAGTTCGACAATCCGGCTTCAGACCACAGCATGGTACTGAGACTGCACTCCTAGACCTTAAGGCACAAATACACACACTAAGAGACAAAGGTACGACTTCACTCCTACTACTCCTTGACCTCTCTGCCGCATTCGATCTGGTAGACCATGCAATACTCTGCAAACATCTGGTCACGGCAGCCTGCTTCTCCCGTGAAGCAGTCACATGGATCCAGTCCTTCCTAAATAACCGGACAATGCAAGTTTTCTCTCCTCTAGCAGCTGCAGACCCTGCACCTATTTCATGCGGCGTACCCCAAGGATCATGTGTATCTCCTACACTTTACAATATTTTCACAAAGCCCCTTTTCGATGATCTAGACGGTCTAGGTATCACCTACATTAACTATGCAGACGATATACAGATCCTCCTCCCTTGGCCTTTATGAATAGCATCTACCTCATCATCCAGGCATGGATGGCCTCCCACGGACTATGCCTGAATGATGACAAAACCGAACTCCTCATTCTTGGCACCTCATCCAACATCAAAAAACTAGGTCCCAACTATGACTCCTTCACAATTGACAATAATATCATTACTGTGGCCAAAGTAGTCAAAACACTCAGCTTCTACATAGACTCTATGCTGGCTTTCTGTAAACAAGTGAGTGCCATGGCCTCAGCCACCTCCTACACCTGCAAGGTAATTAGAGCAGCCAAGCCTTACCTCTCACCCAATAACTGTGTCACCCTATCAAGGGCACTAATCCTGTCGAAGCTAGATTACTGCAACGCCCTCTACATAGGTAGTAACAAACACATCACCGCCAAAATACAGACACTTCAAAATAATGCCCTGAGAGCCGCCCTAAACTTCCCTAAAAACGCCCATATATCAGACCTTAGGAGATCCACCAACTGGCTCTCCACAAAAGACAAAATCCTCCTTAAAACAGCATCTCTCACACACAAATGTCTTAACCACGCAGCCCCGCAATACCTTATAGACAGATTCACCAGACAAACAGCCTCTCGCCCCCTAAGAAAAGCTAATTCCAATCTTTTGTCAGTACCAAGATTCAAACTCACTAAATCTGGTGGGAGCAGCTTCGCTGTTAAAGCAGCACAATATTGGAACTCCCTTCCCCCTGCTCTAAGGGAAGATCTCCCCTACCGGCAATTTAGATCCAATCTGATTCAACGGCTAAAAGAACATGATGCCTAACCTCCACCCACTGATACCTGGGATATTATGTATATTTTGTATATCTGTTTTGCTTTATTTATGTGTCACACGTGTATTCTTGTAAATTTACTGTATATACATCTGCGATTCTTTGACTATACATGTCTACAGCCTTGTAACCGTAGCTGTACCTCCTTGTTTAATATGTAACTGTAACCTAAGTTGAACAACCCTCTTTTTGCCTTCGCGCCCGAATACCCCTGGGTCTGGTGCGCAATACAAATAAATAAACAAACAAACAAATATATTACTTTCACCATCTGCGAAGATCCTCCTCTACTCCCTTTTACGCTACTATTGCCATCCCTCCTGCTCCTTCACAGACTGCCAAACCTGCTTCATATAACTGCTTCCTCTCCTTCATCTTGAAGAGTACATTTTATAAGAATCTCTTCTACTTCCTATCAACGTCTCTCTAAGCTTCTCTCTCTTTCTCTGTGTTCTTGTTTCCTGTCTCTCTCTTTCTGTCTGGGAGCATACGTCCCTTAATAATATCATCAACTTCTTTTTTGTTACCTTTCCCTGCTTCTTTCCATACCTCGTCTCTCTCTGTCCCTTTTGTCTTTTTGCCTTTCTCTCCCCTTTCTTTATATCTTCGTCTCTCCCTTTCTCTTTTTTCTTCTCATCTCTTCCCCCTTTCCCATCTCATTTGTCTTTATACCTTCTTTTTTTCTCTCTCTCATCCTGGTCCTGTTTCTCTTCTTCTTTCTGCTGCCTCTCTCTAACTTCCCTTTCCCTTTCTTAAAACTGTCCATGCCCTTCCCATCTAATTTGAGCAATATCTGTCCTCCTACCATTTCATTCTGTACAATTGCTCTCTCATGCCTGTTGCCATGCCTCCCTCTCGCTCTATGGACTTCCTCCTTCGCTTATGTCAATATTGCCTGTAGATCGCGGCAGAGCTCATAATATTCTACATGTGTGGACACTGGTCTTTGTTTACTTATTTTTTCTCCACTTATAATGTCTTCACTACTGTATACTGAGGGCACATATGTGAGATTAGTGTACCATTCTGCTACATTCAATGCTCGTAATGTATACAATCCCTGTGCTTATGAAGACAGATCACTGATCTGGTGCGGAGGAGGAGGAGGAGGAGGAGGAGCCGTGGGTTCTATACTCCCTGTGTCATGCTGATTAAGCATCCATTCTTTCACCAGTGGCTCCTATATGTCTTCCCCATACATTTTCCACAGGTCCAGAATGGCTAGTCGATTTTGTAACTGTTTTCCCTTATACGTGGCATGTAAGTAGATGCACATGTGTTGCAGTACTGTCTTTGAGTGAGTGCCTTCCTGCGACCAGAGCATAAACTTGTTGTCCGCAGTGTCCGCACACTGTGTATAGTAACTAATAATGTTGTTCTTACACCAGGGTTATACTTTGCACAGGTGAATAATTTTCCCTTCCCCAACAAAACTTCTCTTGCACTTAATACTCTGAGACCACACCTCCTGTGCCACCCAATGCTTAAGAGGGGCACCACAAACGCCACTCACGCTCTGAACAGCCCCACCTCACTGTTCCTTCCAAACCTTCTGAGTGACACCACAACCATCACTCACGCTCTGAGCAGCCCCATCTCACTGCTCCCATACTGGACCACACTCCTCAGCCCACACCACAACTTCAAATCCTCCACACTATATACCAATATGCACACAAGCTTTAATTTTCACAAAGCCGAAGCCGTTTTACAACATGAGGACGGTGCCAGCAATAACTACACAAATACATACACTACAACCAACTCCTGGTGAGGTATTTTTCTCTTATTATTACCCTGTAACCCATGTCAGAAGCTATCTTTTATATCCTTTATCTCTGTATTTCATCACAATCCCCCAATGTACAAACAATCCCGTACCACCATTTTGCCAGGCCAATGTCATACTTACATCTGTGGTTCCACTGAGGGTCTTCAGCATCAGGTCTGCTCTATAAGCCTCATAAAACTTCCTGCACCTGGGGTGGATTTCAGTGACCAGACAGGACGTTCTCCAAAAGGGGTTAATTTCATCCTCTCTGTGTTGGGCCAATCCCGTTCTCCACAGGTCGCCTACACAGCCTTAAGGGATGCAGCTTGGATCCTTCAACAATCTGATGACTCAGAGCAAACAATAACCTCTGCTAACATCGGTTAAGGCAGCCTGGGAAGTCCCAAATTATACAGAGGTTCTGGAGCCAGATCAAACTTGACCCAATAACGGAAATAGACAAAGTGCAAGGTAAAACCCAGCTTTATTATCATCAAAATAAATCAGGGACAGCATACACGCATATAATTCATTTCGCTCCCAATATCATTATCAGAAACAACAGTTTATATTTCAATAGTTGTCATAACTGACATCATACTGTACTCTTCGTTAGCAAAACCAATGGGGCACGGTGGTTGATTAAAAGTCGTGACTACATATACATTATATAAGGGTTACATTTCTTATTGGGTAACACTTGTCTGATGGCTCCTCCTGAGATCACCTCTAAATTGATAATAGTAAAAGATATAATCTCTACAATATGTAATTGACTGGCACCTTACTTCATAGGTGGCATAACATTAGAGAGTCTGGTTGGTTGGCTTCTTACCAACCTTGGACAATTGGCAGGCAGTCAAGATGTGAGCCTGACAGTAGTAGTGTGAGAGAGGTCCACAGACTGTTTTATTTTCAATTAAATGGGATACCATGCATCATTTCCAGGTCCTGAGTCTGGGTGATCTCTTTGCATTTGACCTTGAGTGGTGCCTCTTGTCTGGGGATACATGAAAGGAGTAAGGCAGGTGGATTATCTGTGTTTGTTGCTAATGAATAGACAGTGTTCTTCAATTATGGTTCACATGTGATGGGGCCGTGTTTGGAATGATTTCACCGTGCATTATTTGGATTGCAGCCAAAATTAATGTGAGTTTTATGGTAACCTTGGCTTGGTTTGCTACTTATTGTCTGAGCTCTGCATGCTTCTGTATTTTATTATTTTAGCATTTTGAGTTCTCATGAAGAAAGAGGCCTTTTGTTTACTTAGAAGCGTGTTGTGGCTTTCATTTTGGAATAGATGGCTGCCCATTGCTGTTGCATTTCTATGTTAGTGAGCTATATTCATGTGTTGTTCATGTTGCATTCAGCTTATACATTGCTTATGTTAGTATTCTTCATTTCTTATGCATGTCATGTTAATATTCTTCATGTATAAATGCACGTGTTACCTAGCGTGTGCATTCTTCATGTTGAGTGCATATTTGCTAAGTGTCTAATTCATTGTTACAATTTTAGTGTGGTTACTCGTGCCTTTTTCAGTTTTAGATTGTGTCCATCACCTGCTGTACCTATCTGGGATAAGGGTGGTACTGTTTTCTTAGTGAGTAACGTTTCTTGTTTCTGCAGTATTGTACCGGGGGAAGTGCAGAACTTATGGATAACATATTCATCTGCCTCTGAACAACAGTTTGCAGTAGACTTCCATAATTATTACTTGGTAAAGGGACTAGAATGGGATATTTTGGCCCATTTGTAGAAACGACGCATGGTTATTTAGTGGGGATGCAAGTTCTAGGTGGGGAAAAGGCACAAACATTTCATCTGCGGGAATAGCTCACTAAAAGGGGAGAAGGGCTGCATTGATGGCTGATAGGGTTATGCATCAGGCTGGAAATGCCCCTTTTTGATGGTCTTCCAGCTAAGTAATTTCGAAATAATTAGATTTAAGCTGCATGTAAGTATGTGGAATATGACATTAGATTTAGGCATTTCTAAAAGGCTGGGTGCTCATGGTGACTATAAAATAAATGCACTCTTTTATTAATTTGTCTTACAGTGGTAGAAGCTAACAGCGCATTGCAAACTGCACATTCTCATGCTATTGCCAAAAGAAATAAACAGCCCTCAATACATTTGAGGTCAGGAAATGAAGCTTATGGGTGCCAACGGAAGGCATCAATTGCACAACCATTTTATAATTCAGCATATTACCTCTAAAAACGGGTCTATTGGTGGGCAAACATCGCCCCTCAGCACATGTCAGCCTGGGATGAGGCTCAAAGAGTTCCTAGGCTGCAACATTAAGTCCATAACTTGTTAACCGTTCAAGGCCCATGCAGTGTCATGATCGATTACGCTCTCAGGGGAAACTAGCCGTGCCAGTTGCACGCTTGCGCTTTCTCCCTGGCAACCCTGCACTGAGGGACTGTTTTCTGTATCCCTGCAGCCCCTAACCAGCACTTATGTCTGAACTCACCCTGCACTTGCCACCAACTAGCCGTTCTTTATTTATTTTGTGATTATTATTATCCCATGTACTGCACTCCCCCTCGCACTTTTCTTTCCCCCTTCCGTTGCACTAGCTGAATTATACCTGGCTTAGTAAGAATGTTTGTCTGTCTTCCCTCTATTCCCCCTCCCTTGCCTCATTGCGCCTTGAAACACTTGTGTATAGGCACATTATAAATGCCATATCATATGATGTCTTTTTACAACGTCAAGTAGTGTGTCGGAGCAAGGCACAGGTCGTATACCATTCAATTTATTTGTAGCTGTGGGCAAGGCAGAAGGGACACAGCTAAACTAACATGTACATGTTAAAAAGCTGGGTAGTGCCTGCAAAGGGCACAGTTGAATGAGGGGAGGAGCAGCCAAACCCTTGGCATACTAATATAGTGCATACTTGTTAAGGTGGTCGGCCTGCGGAAAAGGCGTTGAAGTGCACACTGAACTAATGAGTTGGACCTGTGGGGAGGGCCAGTGTGTGTGTGTGGTGTGAAATGGTAGGTCCTGAGGAGAAGGCTAGGGTGTACATGGAAAAGGGCAAGCATAGGAGTGAATGAGCAAGTGTGAATACAGGAGGGGAGATATTATTTAGAGATATAGGTTAGAGAAATGAAAGGGGGAAAAGGGGTACTCTAGAAAGTTAAGAAACGGGTGCTATAATGACATCAGGCCTCATTACAAGTTAGCCAGTCCAGTTTTAACAGTGCTGGTAAACCCGTACCGGCCCTGGTTACTGGACCGGCTCATTCTGACCCGCGATGCCGGAAACACCATCACTGCAAAGTGACCTCCGTGGTGTCAATGCACCCGGTAGCTCTGTGCACGTAAACAGCGGGACGACTCAGCGGCGCACTCCCAATCACCAGCAATGCGCAACACCGGGCACATTATGAGTAGCAAGGGCATGAAAACACTGCCATGATCATGACGGAAACATCATGAACACCGTGCCGGTACCGCCAGCACCGCAGACATGGCATTAAACAGTGGCAGGTGAGCTGAAACAGGCGCCAGGTGTGCACAATCAGGCCAGCTGCACATCATAGGCCACTGGGAGCCTACACAAGGGCCACACCCACACCCAAGCCACCTTCCAACACAACCATGCTGTCAGCTGCCCTAGCAGCAATTGGGATAGGGAACATGAAAACAGCAGTGCAGATTCAAGCAGCATTGAGGCAGAGGAGGAGGCGGCGTAGGTGCAGGAGGCAAATTAGGAACCCGGTGGCCATCCAAAACATCAATGTGCAGCAGGTACCACCCTTCAGGCAGCCAGAAATACCCCGCATCAGGGCCTCACCCTGGAACCTGACCCCAAGTCAAATCCATATATTATACCGGCTTGACAGGGCCTCAATCATATATATCGTCCCTATCATTGAAGAGAACATCAGCAGCCGCATCAGCATCCAGACTGCAATCCCCCCCCCCTGCTGAAGGTGGCCTCCATACTGCATTTCCTCACCACCGGAACCTATCAGCACACTGTTGAGGAGCTGCACGGGCTGTCACAACCCTGTTTTTTCCAGGATACTGATCCAGGTACTGGATGCGCTGCTGTGTCATGCGTCAGAGCACATTTCCCTAACCCGTACCCCTGCCCAGGTCATAGCCACCAAAGTGGCCTTCCATGCCATTGCCGGCATGCCCGATTGCATAGGTGCATTAGATTGCACGTACGTGGAGCTGACTGTCAGACATGCAATTGAGGCGGTGTATCGCAATCGGAAGCAATTCCACTCACTGAACGTCCAGATGGTCTGTGATGCCCAACAAGTCATCATGTATTGCTGTGCACATTTCCCAGGGTCCACACACGACACAATGGTCTTGCAGAATTCAGCATTGCCACACTACATGGAACGTCGTGTGGGACAAAGCACATGGCTGTTGGGCGAGCACAACTGCCAATGCATGACCCCTGTGTATTGGGGAGGAATAGACAAGCACCAATACACAAGCTCCAGAATCCACACAGATTACAGCAGTGACTTTAATATTGCACCATGCCATGTCACGCAAAAAGAAAACCTGCCCATCTCTATGTACACACTAGCCATGGGGTGGCAATACATGCAACTGCAACATGAGGATGTGAGTACCTCCCGGCCCAATGTACATTTGCCACTTCCATGCACACGTTGGGCGCATCTCGGGCTGTGCGCAGTGGCCACATCTTTGCAGTGATCTGTGTCTGCCTGATGCAGATCTGCCCATCACATCACAATGCTGAAGTCACCCACCACATCTGAACACATGTACATTACAATGATTGGAACATGTTCTTGCGTAACATCACTCCACGAATATAAGCATCACAGGACCCAGCATGGAAATGTGATCCAAGTGTGCACAATAGATGAATCAAACATCGGATTACCAGAAGGGGCATCTGTGGACTGCATCTGATCCAGACAGTAATACCAAAAACAGTAACATGTGCCCTTACTTTCACTCCCATGCAGGTGATGCCGGATATGCACTCACGCCATGGCTGATCACACCCATATGACAGCCATGGAGCCATGGAACATGCATGAGGAGGCCTACAACCGGGCACACATACGTACACGTGGCATGATAGAGCAGACCTTTGGACTGCTGAAGGCCAGGTTCCGCTGCCTGAGCAGATCAGTTGGCACATTGCAGTACAGCCCGGTGAAGGTAGGGAAAATATGGGTAGGGAAAATATGGCTGTCATGTGCTATGCAGCACAATCTGTGCATATGCAGGAACATTCCACTGCCGCTGGATATCGAGCCAGCAGATGAGGATGAAGATGATGATGATGACAGTGATGGGATGGGTGCACTATCAGGCTGGGGTGCCATTGATGGACAAAATGCACATGTAGCACTCATACACAATTTCTTCTGAAATACTTCATATGCACCTTCAGCACTTCATGTTGTTGCACTACAATAAATGATGTATATACGCACAAAATGAGATTGTCCACTTGTCATTTGCATTTTCACACCAGTGTATTATTGAATTAACAGGGGTTTTGGATTGCAATGAAGATCACTGAAGATCACATGTGCCCCCCCACCTCCTCAATGTACCCACCCACCAACAAGACCCAAACACCCAAACCGACTATCCCCACTAAGGACCACCCCCACTTCCCAACGTACCCACCCACCAACCTGCCCCAAACTGACTATCCCCACTAACGACCAAGCCGACCTCCACAACGTAGCCACCCACCAACCAGGCCCAAACTGACTATCCCCACTAAGGACCACCCGCACCTCCCCAACGTACCCACCTACCAACCCGGCCCAAACTGACTATCCCCATTAAGGACCACCCCCATACCCGATCACTACTGGTGGGACTAGAGTTCCACAATGTACAGCCTATTTTCTGTCATGCTTTTCCCCATGGTTGTCCTTCCCAGAGGCTCCTGCCAGCCGTGATAACCTCCTATGGGGGATGCTGGTCACAGAACTGGTGGGTGTGCTGCTGGCAGAGGCCAAAGAAGAATTTGGTGCTGGCACATGGCCCATGAAAGCCTGCTGGGCAACCAACATGGTCTCAGCAATGTTAGACATACCGTTATTTCCCTCACTGACCCGCCGTGACAACACCATGTTTGTTGTGGTGAACTGCCCTATCACACGGTAGAGGCGCGCATGGAGGTGGCACTGCTCTCTTGCTGCAGACGGGCCTCCTCCCGTTGCCGGCTTGACTCCTGGAGCTGTTGCTGAACAATTTGTGTCAAACTGGCCTGCTGCTCTTCGATCCGCTGTAGGTGGGCGCTGAGTTCCTGAATGGAAGGTGTGGCGGAGCGCATTGGACTATGCAGTCCCATGGGTCTGCTGCTCCGGTGTGGTGTTGCCCCCCTCATTTGCATCATCGGGTGCCTCAGTGGCCTGTTCTACATGGGCACTTTCGATGCTGGGTGCATCATTGTCGCTTGTTGGTCCACAAGCAGTAGTGGGTGTAATGGAAGTGGCTACAGGGGGAATTGGCATTAGCACATGCTGGGCTGCAGGTGCAGTGGGGATGGTTGCGTCTGTGGTGTCGAGCATCATCACTGTAGCAGGTGCTTGGCTGGCAGAGGTGCTGGCAGTTGCTTGCTGGCATTGCCTTGTCCGACGGCCTCATGCAGTCCCCCTTGCCATTGGCTTTTGTGCTGTGTCGCTGTCCGTTGATGTACCTCTGGGGGATTGTAGGGCATGCTGTTAGTGGTGTGACAGGATGTGTATGGGGCAGTCACATACAGCACACTCCTCATGATTCGTCCACTAGCAAGTGCACTCATTGATGGATGACGCACTCATGTGTGTGGATCAGGGCTTGCACACAGTTGCACGCTGCCTGGATGCACGGGTGCTGTTGTCACATGGTGGTGTTGGGTGTGGAGGTGTCATTGGTGGATGTGTTATGTGCCTCTAGGCTCTGGCTGGGGGCGGGGCTGTTAATGGTGGATGTGTTATGTACCTCTAGGCCCTGGCTGGGGGGGTCAATGGTGGATGTGTTATGTGCCTCTAGCCCTGGCGGGGGGGTGTCAATGGTGGATGTGTTATGTGCCTCTAGGCCATGGCTGGGGGGGATTATTGGTGGATGTGTTATGTGCCTCTAGGCCGTGGCAGGGGGGGCTCAATGGTGGATGTGGTATGTGCCTCTAGGCCCTGGCTGGGGAGGTTCATTGGTGGATGTGTTATGTGCCTCTAGGCCCTGGTGGGGGGGCAATGGTGGATGTGTTATGTGTGACTAGGTCCTGGCTAGGTGGAGGGTTCAATGGTGGGTGTGTTATGTGCCTCTAGGCCCTGGTGGGGGGGTCAATGGTGGATGTGTTATATGCCTCTAGGCTCTGGCTGGGAGGGGGGGTGATGTGTACCTCTGAATCACTGACACCCTCAATCCCCTCAAGGTGCATGATGCTGCTGCACCTTTCCTCCCATGTTTGGAGCTTTAGTGGGGAATGTGGTCCCCCTCCTGTGCCACTGCTCTGCTGCCAGTGTGCTGACAGCAGGTTCCGAACCCACAGCCGCAGATCGTCCCAACGCTTGTGGCAGTCTTTCAGCATCTGCACTATTACACCCGCAGCAGTGCACTTCTGTGCAGCCTCCGCCCATATCCCTTTCCTCCTCTGCTGCGTGCTACATCTCCGGTCTGCGCTGAACAGTGCTGGTGCATTCTCTACAATGTGCTCGACAAGCACAGTCAGCTCTGCCTCGCTGAAGCAGGGTTTCCACTGCCGGATGGCTGGGACCCTTTATGTCATTGTAAATGATGGATTTGAGCACTCACCGGAGCTGTGGGACTTGTGGTTGCAGAGGATTGCAGTGGATTGAGCTTTTTGTAATGGCCGCCACTGCCTTTCCGGTTTTCGCAATTGCTGTATTTCCAATTCCGCTATTTAAGCAACCGCTGATTCCAGCATGGTCGTGGCGGAAACGGATGTACCGCTGCAGTAGGGCCCAGTGAATCTGTCATTGTGGGTGTTAACGTGATGGCGGTGAGGCCGGTTCTGCACTGTTCTAGGGCACGCGACCGACAACCCGTAATTGTACCTTGATTCTGCCTGCTTGCGGTCACAGAAACAGTGTCACCGCCATCACGGTAAGACCGGATTCTGGACCGACTAACTTGTAATAGGCCCAGTATATGTGTAAAACGTTACCTCATTATAGGGACAAATTATTAAAACATAATTTTCAGTGGGTAAAAGATACAGTGGGGAAATGTTATCAGGAGTGGCCCGTCGAGGGAACATTTCAGAAGGTTAAAATAGACAGCATGTATTCATAATTGTCAGTAACATAGAAAGGCGCACATCTTAAAAAGATATCCTGGGTCTTTGGAAACTGTAAGTAGAAATTAAAATTGAAAAAAAGAAGGAAGAGGGAGAAGAAAAGAAAGCGAGCAGACCACCCCCTCCTTATGCAATATATCCATTATTAAAACCAGCTGCAGGATACACAAACCATAAGCAGGTGTCCTCGGACAGGGAGAAATCAAAGAAAAACAAATCAGAAACAGAGACAAAAACTAATTCAGGGGATAAGGAAGTGAAGGGGAAAATATATACTTAGGAGATATTAAGAAAAACAAATGGAAACAACTTGACTTGATCTTTAGAGGAGCAGAAAAGGTAATTGAGAGTGAGATAGAGATAAAATAGAAGGAGCAGGGGAAGAGGGAAGATATACAGGGATGGACAGCTTGATGCATAACATTTAAAATTGATAACTGTGGGGTGTTCATGGGAGAAGACGAACAAGACACAAGAGATGTCGATCATACCGCGTCAGACTGGGAGGAGTTTCAATAACAGCAGTGATGACACATTTGACACATGTGAGCAACCGAGTGAGAATAGAGGAAGGAGGAGCAAAGAAGGGGGTGAAGAAGGAAGAAAGGAGCACACTGGGGATTGGGAAAATAGGCTTAGGAGCAGGAAAGCAAGGATGGTGGTAGTATAAAGGTCACAAACAGGGCTAGACACCAAGCATGGACACAGTTGACACTCCTACAGAAGGCAAAGGGGGAAGTGCATTATGTACCCTGGCAGAGAATGGATAGGGGCAATCTGATGTACAGTTTACTTTCACTAATGGCAGGGACCAGCAAGTGGATATACTTATTTGAGAAGGAGACAGCAAGGATACCATTAAAAATAGGGTATATTACAAGCTTAATGGCCATATTGGTAGGAGAGCGAAGCACCAAAATGTGGCAGGTAGGGGGAAATGCAGTGGTGAAATTAAAGCTCCACCATACATGACAGGTCACCTTTTAAAATTTATCCAGCAAACATCTGGAAGTCTCTGAGAGAGTTGGAACCAGACATATTAGACATGGCATCAATATTAGCATGTAAAATGAGGACCCTGCACAGTACATAGAATCAATACAATACAATAAACAATAATGGGATGATTAAATACCTTTATTCTATGACATTTTAGTGAAGGAACTCACGAACGTAGAAGTTTCCTTAGAAAAGGTGGTTTGGATATAAGCAAAGAGATAGTCTGAAATATATGCGACTGTTGTACATTATTGCAAAAGGAAACAGGGAAAAGACAAAGAGACAGTCAGCAATGCAGTAAGAGCAGAAAACAAACTTGTGCAGAAGAAATTAGCAAACATATGCATGGAAGGGGCAGTGCTCCCAGCGCCAGTACACATTCCACCTGCCAGTAGCAGCACCTATACCACAAGGCGGATAACCACAAGTACTGTACAATCAGCAGTTGGGGACGCAGCAGGTACAGCAGCAGCCTTGCTTAATAAACACACAGCAGCCTGGATTTGACACAAGTGCTGCCCATGAAGTCACAGGTCATACCTACACAAGGGCAATGATTGGCCCTAGGGAGAACAGAAGCTCACAGTACAGTGAACATATTACAGGCACCAGTGCAGACACTAACACAAGGGTCTCATTACACCGAAGTAGAAGTAATAGGAGGAAATCCCTTCACATCCTCAAACAATTCACTTTCCCAATAGGGTTGCCCTCAGGAAGTACGAGTGTGTCCTGTCCTAGCAGTAACTGAAGACCCCGAAGAGGAGCCTGAGGTAGCAGTTCAAACATCACATAGGGATTTTGCCTTTCTAAAAGACACAGGAGCTACTAGGTCCTATATAAAGGAAGAAGGATTCCCCTTATCGAACAAGAATTTGGACACCAAGGCTTTTCGGGGACCATCCAAGAGGTACCTCTAACAAAATATTTACCATTGACAATATGGACGCAGCATATAGTAGTGGCATTATTGTATTCAAAAACACACCCATTAGCATGCTGGGGAGATATTTGTTAAGCAAATTGTATGCCACAATTAAATTCTCAGAGAAACGGATGGTGTGCACCACACTTGGGTGGACCCATCAGGGTGGCAGTGCTGATACAAGCCCTCTATGCACAAAGCACATTGAGAGAGATACCCACACACACACAGATGTTCCTGGATGGGGTACAGGTTCTGCTAGGATGGATACCAGGGATACAGGGGAAGTTTTTCAAAGCAATTCTTAGTCAAACCACAATGTCCCTCCACCATTTCATCAGGGACATACACACTACTATACTTGGATGAGGTGGTAGTGTTAAACGACATGATTATTTTGGTTGCTACAGATAACATCAATATAGAATAGTGATTGGTGTTGTGCATCGATCCCCTACTAACACTGACAGGAGTGACTGACACAAAATTGATTAATACACTAGGCGGGGAGAAGGCAGAGATGGTGCGGAGCTGTGCATACAATGTCCAGTGCAGATAGAGGAAAGAACAGTCTCAGAGATGACACAATTGGTGATCAAAGAAACAGAATCGATGCAGGATGATTTGGAGAAAGTACCAAAAAGTTCATGGAAAACAGGGCCTCACGACATGGGAATGCTAAAAGGGGCAGGGGCAGTTCAAATTAAAATAAAGGATGGAGCACTGCTACCACAAGTAAAGCAATAACCCCTTTCATGAGAAGCAGACAAAAGCATATATGAGACACTTCATGCCCTATCGCAGCAAGGCATTATAGAGGAATCTACCCCACTGTGCAACACAGCGATCCATCTGATCAAAGAATCAAAATGAGGGATGTGGCATTCTATACAGGTTTTGCGCCCTCCTAATAGCATTATAGATGCAGTATATCCTCTGCTACCAAATCATGCAACAACTTTCTGTAACATCCCAGCAGAGGCACACTTCTTCCCAGTAGTGGATTTGAAGAATGTCTTCTTTTCTATTTCCCTGAATCCTGCCTCTAAGTACCTCAGCATGTTTTATATATCCTGGAATGAGATTCAAACAGACAACTGTGAGGGAACTAGCATATTAAATAGAATTATACAAATGGATATGAGCAATCTGCAAGTAGAGATTACAGTGATTCAATACGTGGATGACCTTTTGGTGTGAAGCATCTCAGAAGAAGAGTATAGAAAGGACTCTGTGACATTACAGATGTTACTGGATGAAAAGGGGTATACGTTGGACAAAGAGAAACTGCAGTACTGTCAAAAGGAAGTGGTTTACTTGGGGCAGAGTGCATCAGCAGAAGGGAGAAAGATAATGCCAGAAAGAGTGGAGACAATACATAAAATACCCCAACCTCAAATGGTAAATGAAATGGAATAGTTCCTGGGCTTATGCAATTACTACAAGATATGGTTTTTGATTACTCCACATTCACCAGGCCGCTTCTCCAACCACTTGATCCCAGAAGAGAACACAAATGGCTCAAAATCTGTAACCGCATCTCACTCAAAACAGCATCACTCACTTTCAAATGCTTAAGCAATGCAGCAACCCCGTACCTCGCAGCCAGAATAGTTAAAAGAAATTCTACCCACCCCACCAGAATGATCAACTCTCACTGCCTCCAGGTACCCACATTCAGACTGGAAAGGACAGGCAGCAGCAGCTTCCCAGTCATGGCTGCACAACATTGGAACGCTCTCCCGCTCAGCATCAGAACAGACCAATCCTACTATAGCTTCAGGCGAAACACCCTCTCCTGTCTATGATCCAATGACTCCCTTGACTGAACTACGCCAACCTGACCGTACTAATCTACAGTCCTAACTGACCCACTGCAATGTAATCAACTGTATATATTTATGTAAATATGTCCTCACTGCAATATTATTAACTGTATATATACATGTAGATATATGTAGATATTCCCTGAAGCCTTGACGTAATGCAATGTTATGCCTTATATTCCCATGTGCCTTATCCCGCAACCAGGTTTTTATGTAATCTTATTTTCCTGTTCTTTGTTGCGCCCTGTTACCTCTGGGTGTTGTGTGCTATGCTAAATAAATAAACAAACAAACAAACAAACAAACAAACTTAAGGAAGCTCAGAAAAATAAAAGTAATATAAAATGGACAGAAGACATGAATGGGAGTTTTGATGAACTCAAACATGAGTTAGCATACACAACAGTAATTGTCACACCCAACTATTTGTTTTCTCACTTAGACAGCAAAGTCATGACTGCTGTGCCGACAAAAGGGACAGGGTCACAAGCCTCTGGAAAACTACAGTGGATCACTTGATCCTGTGACGCAGGAACCCTTTCTTTGTGAACAGGCACTTGCTGCTGCTGCGTTGCAATTGAGAAAGCATCAATAATAACAATGGGGTGCCCAATATTTTTTTACGTGGAACATGCATTGTTCGTGATACTAGAAAGGACCAAATCAACATTGACAACTAAGAGATCGTCAGAGTACAAAGTTAAACTGAAGAACACTGCAATTGAGGTGTTAAGGTGCAGGACAATAAATCCAGCAGAATTAATTGCAGGACCAATTGAGGAGGGAGATTACATACATGATTGTGTGGTGTGCATAGACAGGAGTGAAGGTAACCCATTGGTAAAAGAAGAAGTGATTTAATGGGGGACATGATCTTTATTGATGGGAGTTAACATATTGACCCAAATATGGGACAAAGGCATTCTGGGTCTACAGTAGAGGGGCACAGGCACAGCATTCACAAGGAGGGAGAATTGATAGTGTTTTGTCAAACATGCCTGCCAGCACACTACTCTGCACAAGCAGCAGAATTGGTGGCATTAATAGAGGCACCCAAACATGTCAGAAGGGCATGCAGCAAATATTGTTTCTAACTCTCCATACGTAACATCCACATTCAGGGTTAACACGATTCAGGCGAAGTGATGATACACTGGTATAGCACACAGCACTTTTGAGTGAACTATTGAAAATGTTGCCACTCCCAGTAGAATTGACGATAATAAAATGTAAGGCACATACGGGAGGACAAGACTTTATTTCATTGGGTAACGAAAAAGCAGAGAGAGTAGTGAAAGAAGCAGTTTATCTGGCAGAATGATCACATGTGCTGTTCCCTGGCGAGGAGGAGAAAATAACACTTATAGCATTGATAAAAACAACTAAAGGAAAATATGCTCCACCAGAAAGCTTTTATACAACACCAATACTATATATAATACAATTAAAGGGGTAAACACCAGATGAGGAAAAGGTGCTATTGAAGGGGGTGCTCTCTGTCCCCAACTGATTTAATTTGGCGATACAACAGCGCAGGCAAAGTGGTAATGCCAAAAAAGCTGTTAAATGTGGCTCTGGAACAGCTCCAACACTGGGCCCACATGTCGAAAGAGCACGTGGCAGCAGGGATTAGTCAGGAGTGGTTCATGTCCAACTTTTATGAATATGTGTCTGCATTTGTACATAAATGCATGGTTTGCCAGAAATGTTTGTGTTAGGAAAGGTTTAATTTATGTGTGATATTTCCTCCATTTGTGGACCCCCCAAAATGTATGCTTTTGTTTGGCTATCCTATCCTGACTGTTTGCCAGTGGACCACAGCCTTCAGTTGCGTCCCCCTGGGCTTTTGCTCACTTATTATGGGGAAACTGACACATCCTTCAGACTGTCAGTACTGGGAAACTGTTTTCCTTAGTCTTTGACTATGTTGCCATTTCTTTGTAACTTTTTTAACAGTGCCCAATGTACCTTCAAGTACTATGCGCTGGGGCCCTTTTTGTTTTATGGCCCTAAACACCCTCAAAGGATTTCTTTTGATTGTACGAGTGTGCCTGGAATGAACTGGTGACAGCAGTTACTTTTTATGAATGTTTTACTACTTTTTGCTGAATCACATAGTATTTACCGTGTTTGATTTAAGACTGTGGCCAGGTCGGAAAAAAATGTCCCAGCCACAAACTCTTTTGTTCTGTCCCATGGTCATTTTGTCCCTTGCCTTCGCCGGGGTTCGGTAACCTGGGTTTTCCTTATTTGGGCATGCAGCCTCCTGCAAAAAACAATCTTTTTCGGGGGCATCTGCATGTCACGTGTGTGTGCCTAGGAAGCGGGTTGGGACTGTCTGGTCCCAATCCACACTACTGGTGCCAGGATGTCTGGAGTGCCTGAATGACTGGGATCACCATGGGCTGTGATTGGGCCACGACTGGGATGCCTGTATGAGCACAGATCTTCGATTGGAAGCCCTCAATGTTGGTACAAATATAATCTTGGATAAGAGAAGGGGCACTGCATCCATTTCAGGTCAATCACCTGAGTTCTCACCGAACTACAGAAGAAACCAAGCCTCCTGCATGAAGGACTTGTGAAACTGTCGCAGATGATATTGAAGGTTTTGGCACCCTTCACCCTTTGCTCTCCCATCAGACCCCTGCTTTTTTTCCTCGATCAAGAAGGCCTGCCAAGGCGCTATACACCTTTGGAGTAGTGGGAACAACTATGCTTGGTGCCCCCTGCTGACCCACCCAACGAGCCCCTCCAGAGGTATTCCTGGGCCATCAAATGTACTGTCCAACTCTACCACAGGGTATCCTGCACAATTGCTGCTGCCTCCAGTAGAATTCCGAGACTGTGCCCTCTCCTGCTAAATTTTGCAGGCCTGGCTCCTCTGGGACCCGATGCAGCATGCAGTTGTGATTCCTTTGTCACTACCTGTTGGTGACGGTCGCTGTAGGTGCTTTGCTGTTCTGCTCTCCTGTACCCTGAAGTTTGCTGCACCAGAATTGTTGTCATACCTCTGTCGGAAGATGAGAAAAGGCAACTGTCCCATCACAGATGATCGTTCTATCCCGTAGCCGCTGAAAGCCAGAGTGCCGCAAATCTGCAGGACTCCAACCTACTAGCGACCTCAACTAAACTGTCAAAGTTTGCTTCAGACTTTACAGAGGGTCGGTGAGTACTTGCATCACTTACCGGTGGCCCCCTGTCACAACCAATCACATTTATGCACAAATATTAAAAGGTATTTGATCTCGACTGGGTTAGCCTGAGCTCCCTAGCTATTCTCACCTTTGAAAACTGCTCTTTCACCAAGGGCAGACACTACTTGAATAGTGGGAACCAAGTGGGAACCACTTCTTCATCACCTCAAGCACCTTCCTGACTTGCTACGGCCCTCTCAAGAAGACCCACTTTTTGTTCTGCCTGCGCGATCATGCTTTTTATGCACAACTATACTGTTGAGCACAAGGCACCCCTCTTCTTAGGGCTGGACTCGAAAGTTAGGGAACGTTTTCGAAGAATTGTCTAATGCTCCTAGTGTGTTAACTCAAATCTCTCTTTACAGGTTGTGGATGCATTTTACTGCTGTTTCGCATTGGGAGTCATAATGTATATATATTATTTACTATAAGGATATTTTGTGGTAACTGTTTTGATATAACTAAAGTTTACTTGTGTCTTTTGGTCCGACCAACAATAAATGTATAGATATTTTTAATATACACTTGTCTAAGGGTAATTTGTGGCTTGTTACTGTGTGTGCTCATTGTGGGCTTCCAATCATGCTCACCCCTCTGCAGACTTAGGGACTAATTCACAGAACTGTTTCCAATGGGGTTTTGCCATTATAAAATGTTTCTGTGAATTAAGCCCTTTGTCTTGACCGCCTGCCAAGCTACCTAGCTTTGTCTAGCATGTCCAGAAGTGTTCCTCTGTTTCATTAAACCGAGAGTGGCCTCCTAAACTTCTGCCCACCAGGTCCCAGTTCAGAAATCCATCTTAACCGTCTGCCAGGCCACACTTTAAAAGTGGTACGAGGAACATTACCATGGCCAGAAGAGCCCTTCTGGCACTTGCATATCGACTATGTTGACATGCAAGACAGCTGTACTTCTTAAAGGTACATGCTTACGGTTGTATGTGTCACGATCCATGCCCCTGACCCCCTCAGGTATAACAGCCTCATGGCAGCAGTGAGGGTAAAGCCCTTCACACTGGCCCCAAGGGCCTTAAACCTCCATCAGAAACATACATGGAGTCAGTCCTGGCGCCTTTGGCGCCAGGCTCATTATCAGGAATAGAGCAATAACAGTTTTTGACCTTAATCCAACATGGAGGCCTATTACACAGCTCCGTTCTTTAGAACCAATCCATGCGGTCTAGTGTTTTGGGTGTGGCTGGGCCTGGTACTACTTGGCCTGGAACTACTTTACCTGGGCTATTTAAACCACACCCAAACAACAGAACACGCTTTGCGTTATTCTGCACTCCTGCAGCGTAACACTCACCATGTCCAGCTCCTGCTCATCTGCTTCTCCGGCGGCCTGATCCTGAAGCCCTAGATCTAGATTCCATTAATAACCTGGAAGAACAAGAACAGCATTAGCGAGCAAGAACAGTTACCTGTGAAGTAACCAGTCTTTAATCCATCCTGCGCTTCGCTTTCCTCGCCCATCTCTGGGTTACACCGCAACCTGCAAGGGAGAAGGAACAAGGTCAGCATTAACAAAGCACTTACCTGGGCAAGCAGCGCTTTGATCGCTCATCACTCCGGAACATCACTGCAACCTGTACAAAGAAGGGAAGAGAACACAGGTTAGCAATTAACACCAGTAAACAGCGCAGCGCTCTGCACATTGTTAGGGAGAATTCTCTCTTTAGGCTGAATTTCCTAACCTAGTGAGTCCCCCAGCAGCTTTGCTGGATTTCTGGAGTTTGTTTTTTTCCTCCTGCCAAGAGTGAGACTCTTTTTCTCCCACTCTTGGACATGATTTATGGTATTCCTTTGACTCGTAATGTGTTTTATGGGCTATGGGGTCCTTTACTCCATAGGGTCTCATGTGTTTTTCCTGTGTGTTACACAGCACCCTCCATGCAGTAACACAGGGGTGTCATAGTGACACCCCACCATAGACTCCATACCCTGGGACTGACTACTGTCTCCCAGGGCATGTAAAGTCACCATTGGCTTTACTAGTCCCAAATTATTAACAGAAACCAGTACAAACCATCATATTGTGGACGTACTGGTCGGGGCAATTCAATTGCCCCTGGGTCTGTTAGTCGAGGGGGCACGTCTCCGTCCCCCCTGATCGAGTTTTGGCTGGTGGCAGTGGAAACTACTTTTTATATTCGGCCGCAAATATTTTCCTATGGGATTTTCCCATTGTTCAAGGCTACCAACTTTAATTATTTAATTCTCATAGCCTCGAACATACCGCCGGTTTATTTAATTAATATTAATTCTCCGGTTGGTATTTTTTGCCAAGACTCGATTCTAAAATGGCGTTTGTGTTCTCTTCTGTGACTCCAACCCAAGTCGAGCTCTTTGTTCCACTTTTTGGCAGGCTTCTCCACAGAAGCCTCCAAAAGTGGTGCCACTCTGTCTGGGTACCACAGGGGGTGTGGGAGGGGCTTTAGGCACCCTGGACTGAGTTACCTTGGTAACTCAAGTCGCACTCTTGTGTGATTGGCCCAAGTGGTAAGCCGGCCGGCTCACCACTTAGCATGTTTGAGTGACAGCTAGGCTGAGTGAATGGGGGTTTTCTGCATAAAAGCAGGGCTTTGGGGACTAGAACTTGAGAAGTCGCCACAGGACCTGAGAATCCGACGAGGGAGAAGCTGAGCCGACCTACCACGACGACACCACCGGTGGAGCCCTGCAGATCCGACTCACCACTTCCAGACGACAGAGAAGATCTCCCGGCTGGAGAGGCTTCTTCCCCTGACTGGTGGGCACAACCAGTTTACCTTTCTTTTTTTGCACCCCAGCCCGGTTTCTGGTCGAACTGCCCGTGCCAAGCAACCCGGCAGCCGGATAGCCACTCCCCACTGAACCGCGAATCACCGGACCGCTCCTTGTACCTGAGAAACTCCACGGCTGGTTTCTTCCCTGGCAGTGCAACGGACTCCTGTCTTCCTCCACGACGAGATCCTCTCTTCCCCCCAACAAAGCACTGACTTGCACCCGCTGCCAGGAACAACTGCCCCCGCTGGAGCGTTCTCACCACTTTAAGGTACCGTGTCCACCAGGCCTCCCTTTCTAAAGATTGCTACAAGGTAATAATAATCCCTTAACCTTCTGGACTGGGCTGGCTGCCTTGACCCTCTAACTGGTGCCTTTCTTTGGTCCAACTCCTTTTTGAACCTTTACAAGACTTTTGTGCACTGCAACCGTGTGACCTTGGACACATTTCGTTTGGATCCTCTGACAGTGGATCCGGCCTCTTGAACTCTAACTTCACGGTTTTACTTTGCCTTCCTCTCTTGTTATGTTCTGATAGAAGTGTTGGGATCTGTTTCAACGTGTTCTCTGCTCTTCTCTCCCTTTTTAAAACAAATTATTAGAGTGCCATCTACGTTAAGCGCTCACCGCTGTCTGAAAATAAGTGGGGCTTTACTTAAGACTTGTATAATATAATTTTAAGGGAGTGTATATCTTTTAGTGACCGTGTTTTTGAATTGCTTACTATTAGTGCCTGTGTGTTTTTCTAGATGTGGTTTTAAATAAATAATTATATCTCTTTTACACCAAGCCCTGGTCAGTGTTTACTTGTTCTACTGTGTTCTCTTGACCTATTGTGAATACTCTGTATACTGCCTAACTCTTTGAGGGAAGTCTGACTGCTCAGCCACAGCTACCAAGTGAATCTGTGTGGTAGAGACTGCTACCAAGTGGGTTTACTGCCAAACACCTGTAGTCCTAAATCTTTTGCAGTGGTCCCAGAGAGAACTGCACAGGTTTTTGCCTAACACACATCAATAACTCACTGTGGTCTACGACATTGGCGCAGCAACTCCGAGATCGCAACAATCCCTGTGAAAACAAAAAGAGACACTGTTAGGGAACAGCGTAGTGGAGCAAGACAGCGAGAAGACAGATAAAACAGAGGGAAAGAAAAAGTCGGAGTCACAGCCGGTCTGGATCCGACATAAGGGCGCACAGACCAGTGAAGCAACTAGGTCCACGGAACGTCCGCACCAACCGTGTCCCCCTGCACAGAGATGCAGGACGCAGAGTTCAACGCACATATACCTAAGGTGAGCAATAACCGCAAGGGAGGGGATTTGGACCAGAGGGAGGTGGGAGTCCACCCATCACAGAACCAGTATCTTAACCCACCATTCTCCTGTTATAGGTGCTACCCAACGTCTGGCACATAACCAAGCAGAGAGGGGTCCGGGATAGCGCTTAGACCTCCATCCAGTGTCGTGTGGCACTCCCGTGGATACCAGGTGAGCGTAACAGTATGTTCTTCTCACATTGGCTTGAGGCTGTTGCATTTGGCCATAATGAGGCCCCTCAGTGGCTTAATTCCTGGTGTGGGAGGTGTTCCCAAGGTGGGGGATCCCAGATGATTTTTTTGCTGACAATAGTCAGTACTTTGAAAATGGTTTGATTAAGTAAATAACTGTCCTTTTGGGGATACAACATAAACTATGCACTGTGTACCGGCCGAAGGTAAAGGGTTTGGCTTAGAGAACGAATGGGTTACTACAACAGCGCTTGGCTAAACCAACTCAAACACTTGGCAAATCATGGCTGTACTGTTTGCCTCTGACGAGCAGGAAAAAGGGCTTCCCACAAGAAGCACCTCTTTACCCTGGAGACCACATATATGTTAGAATCACGTCAGGAAGTGAAAAGTCCACACACCATTGTCTATCCAACTCCTACACCGGTCAAATTAGAGAATCATTGAGAATGGGCCCATTTTACCGACATGCGCAGGGACAAGAGCACTGGCTCCCAAAGAGAAGAGCACAAGGTGATGGGAAGTATACACATACTTTCATTGACTTTCTTTTCAGCAATAAGGTTCTATAGGTGACCAATTAATGAGAAAGGTGCAGAACAGTGTTCTTATTAAGAGACATCAAAAGATATATTCCTTCTTCCTTTTTCATTATTATTGGACTGATATTAGTGTTATGCTTGTCTGAGAAAAGGGTGATTTACATGTACTGAATGAAGTGGAATTCAATCATGGCACTGAACAAGGACAGGGAATATCATCCGGGAACATATGGTATGATGAAATATTGCAGGTGCAAAGAAAAAGATCAAATGGTACATATTACATTTCCAATAGTTCACCCAGAAGTGCTGCGTACTGTGCTGGTGTAACATCACTTTGCCTGAATCATCTCCTTTCCCATCTTGCTAACCCCAAATGTACGGTGGATGTTACGCACAGAGAGTTATAAAAGATATTTACTGCATGCCCTTCTGACATGTTGAGCGCCCCTATTAATGCCACCAATTCTGCTGCTTGTGCCGAGTATTGTGCTGGCAGATGTGTTTGATAAAACACTATCAAATCTCCCTCCTTGTGAATGCCATGCCTGTGCCCCACTACTGCAGACCCAGAATGCCCCTGTCCCATATTTTGGTTGATACTTTAACTGCCGTCAATTAAGATCTTGTCCCCCCTTCAATCATTTCTTCTTTTACCAATAGGCTACCTACACCCCTGTTTATGCACGCCACACATATGTAATCTCCCTCCTCAATTGCTTCTGCAACAAATTCTGCTGGGTTTATTGTCCTGCACCGTACATCCTCAATTGCAGTGTTTGTCAGTATAACTTTGTACCCTGATGATCTCTAAGTTGTCATTGTTGATTTGGTACTTTCTAGTGTCACAAACATGAATGCTCCACAGACAGAATTATTGGGTACCCCATTGTTATTACCAATTATTTCTCAATTGTAAATGCAGCAGCAGCAAGTGCCTGTTCACAATGAATGTGTTCCTGCATCACAGGGTCAAGTGATCAGCTGTAGCATTCCTGAGGCTCGTGAGGCTGTCCCTTTTTTATTTTTTGTCAGCACATCAGTCATGACTGTTTGCAGTCGGAGTGAGAAAACAGGTGAAACTTCTTTATAATTGGGTGTAGCTAGTACTCTTGCGTGTGCTAACTCATGTTTGAGTGCATCAAAACTCTCATTAATTTCTGCTGTCCATTTTATGTTGCTTTTATTTTTTCTGAGCTTCCATAAGTGTTGAAGAAGCTGCCTGGTGTATGTGGAATAGTCAAAAACCCATGCACTGCAAATCCATGAGCGGTAAACTGCTAAGTGTAAACTATTACTACTTGTATTCAAGCAGTGGATCCAGAAGGCCCTCTCACTGTTTTAAACTGGATTATGGACACGTTCAACCAGATTTAACAAAATAGGTGATACCATACCAGGGCAGAACATGTCTCACAGTCTCTAAACAATTAGCACTTTTACAAGCACAACAATTCTTTTCACTCCACCTCATTTTAAAGCTTGTCCAATATTAGCCAGCACATGCAGCTGGTTCAATCGAAACAGCAGTACAAATCTTCAGAGGTTTCTCGAGGGACAGAGCATTAAAGAACTTTGCAGTACCCCCGGGGTATATAGCATATATGGGACGTGTTGGTATGATTTAAGCCCCTGCAAGCATATGTAGTTGTTTATCTGTTCCCATGTTAGTTTGATTTTAACTTCCTTGCACACGTCTGTATATCCTAGCTTTCATTTGATAACCAGTTTATTAGCTTGAACAGATCCAGAATGGACTTTACATATGGTGTTTTTTCTCTACTTTGCAATACTAGAGGGACAGTTGGAAAACCGGGAAGAGGATGGGGGTGATATGACCAAACTAAAAGAGTGTTGACACCCAAAACAACAGTAGATGAATTGGTACTGTTGGGGGAGGATGGGTTAATTATTGATAAATCAATAAAAGGGGGCAATAATGTAGTAGGAATGCAAGCTCTGTGAGGGAAAAGGTGCAACATTATCAGCTGCAGGAATAGCTCACTAAAAGGGGATGGGGTGACATGATGGCCGAATAGGTTTATGCATCAGGCCGGAAATTGGCCATTTTTGGATGGTGTTCTAACTAAATAATTTCCAAACAGTAAGGCTTCAAATGCAGGTAAGTATGTGGAATATAATGTTTGATTTAGGCATTTGTAACAGGCCTGGGTGCTCATGTTGACTAGAAAATAGATTCACTCTTTTATTAATTTTGTCTAGCAGATTTAGGAGCTGATAGCAAACTAAACGTTCCCAGGCTATTGCAGAAAGAAATAAACAGCTCTTGATTTATACAAGGGTAGGAAGCGAAGCGAATGGGTGCCAAGGGAAGGCAGCAAGTGTACAACCATTTTATAATTCAGCATATTAGTTCTGGAAACTGGCCTAGAGACAGTTTCAAAACACCCCATGGTGGTTTCAAATTGATGTCAGCACATCTCAGCCTGGGAAGTCCATAACTTGTTGACAGTTCAAGGCTCATGTGGTGTCATGTTAGATTGTACTCTCGTGGGAAACGTGTGGAGGTGTTCTGTATCAGATGAATAAAGTTCCACTGGTCCTCGCTAATGTCTCAATGTCTTGGCACTATGATATGGAAACCGTGGGTTGGACTGTGACATCACAGTGGAGGTCGATTGTGGAGTGGTAAGACTTGCGGGACCGAATCATTTCTGGACAATGTATGTTCCGCCAAAGGAAAATAACACAGCTTTGACAATAAGCTTCATTTGAGGGATTGACCTATTGTTGCAATGTGTTTTGATACTAATTAGTTTGTTTGATTATAACAGTTTTCATCTTAGGGAGCAGCATTGACAGTGTATTTCAAGCAGTTATGTTCCGCATTCTGTTTAAATTTTGCTTTCCCAGTTTTATCTGAGCCCAGAATAAATTGTGTTACTTCTTGCCTGGAGTACACTCTTTTTTTGATTAGTTTTGTCATTTTCATTGGTGAGTTTCTTGGCAAACCGCAGAACAGATGTGTCCTGTAAATCTTCCTTCTTTAAATGGTTAGCGTTTTCGGTCTAATCATATAGCTTTTCTTTTCCCTTTAGTGCCTACCTGAAATTCAATGTATGTCCCTGAAACAAAGTAATGGTGTTGAACTAATCTTCATTTTTTTGTCTTAATTTGAACAAACACAAAGCCACAGAGGGAAAAACATTTATTGAATGACAATGAAGTAGTGTTACGGTCTGCAGTGTGTTGATGTACCTCAAGGAACAGTCCTGAGCCAACACCTTGTACATGGATACACTGATGGTATGCTTCAGTTTCCATTGCCACCTCTTTGTTGATGGCATCCAGATTCTATTCTCATTCCCCTACTTCAGCCCTTATATATCATACTGAATCACCCACTACTTATTATAATATATCCCCCTATCATGAACATCTTTCTTTTAGGAGGCAAAGCCAAACCTCTCTCCCTCACCCATCTCCTCTCATCATAAACACTTTGTTCTATTACTCAATGCTCAAACCTTTGGCAGAATCCAAAAGCTCAATCATTGCATCATGCTATGGCCCCCATGGCCGGGATCAACAAAGGACTTTATTTTGCTACTCACACTCATTGCAATATCCCTGTACCTTAGAGTTCTCACAAATCCTCACCACTTCTCACAAATCCTGTTCCCGATGCAACCCATAGAGAAATAGCTGCATTCATGCATAATTGTAACCAGGCAGATGTGACTCATTGCCAAAAACATATATTTCTGAGCCTTATTTCAATTCCCTTTTCTGACCAAATATATCAAGGTAGGTAGATAGATAGATAGATAGATAGATAGATAGATAGATAGATAACAGGGCCTGCAGTAGCGTCCCTGTAGTTATGGTTAATTTGCTCAACTCATGAGAAGAGCACTATATGGGCAGCTCATAACTTTGCTCCATCTGGACGAATCCTTACAAAACTTTGCAAAAAAATATATGGCCTGCATATAAATTATTTTGGCACGTTTGGTGAGGTTTCATTAAGGGGGGTTAAGTTATAAGGGGTCACACTTTTTTTTCTCCATAGACTCAATGGATAAACTATTTTACCATTGCAAAGTATCATTTCAGTGTTATGGGTGCAGTTAGATACCAGTTGGTGTATTCTAACTGTTGATAGTTTAACAGTTTCTAAAGGTATGTTTTGAAGCACTTTGATTCCTGTTGGTGTATTCTAGCAATTGTGCTATTCAAAAGTAGTATTGGGGTAGCATGGCTGCAGTTAGATACCAGGAGGCGTTTTCTAACTGTTGATAGTCCTACAGGTCAGTGACTAAACTTTGTAAACCCTCATAATCAGTACATTCTAAGTACTATGGTTGTAACAACATTAGTGTGTGTTATGCACAGTTGTTGTTTCTGTTTGCATAAGCATTGGGTCATTGGGAAAAAAACTCTATATAGCATTACCAAAAATGACATTTACCTCTGTTGGCATATTGAAGCAGTTTTCAATTTAAAAAACAGCATTGCAGCACTATGGATCTAGTTAGATACCAGTTGGCATATTCTCTACTGTTAATAATTTTACAGTTCTAAAGGGTATTTTTTGAAGCAGTTAGATACTTGTTGGTGTATTTGAACTATTTTGCTATTCAAAGTAACATTGCATTATTATGGATGCAGTTAGATACCAGTTGGTGTATTCAAACTGTTGATAGTTGTATCGTTCTGAATGGTATTTTTTGAAGCTGTTTGATACTTGGCAGTCAATTCCAGCTATTTTGCTATTCAAAAGTAGCATTGGAGTAATATGGCTGCAGTTAGATACCGGGAGGTGTATTCTAACTGTTTTCAGTCACTAAACTTAGTAGACCCTCATTATCAATCCATTCTATGTACTATAGTTCAAACAACATTACTGTGTGTTTTGCAGAGTTGCTATTTCTGTTTGCATAATCATTGTATCATTGGGGAAAAAACTGTACAGCATTACAAAAAATGTACTACATTAATATGAATTTAACTTGATAGCTTCTCACAGGTCAGTGACTAATTTTAGGTTTAAGGAATATTAAGTAGGCATTTGTTAGACTTGCTGATGATCTATGTTTTAGAGTAGTAGAAGTGTCATTGCATTCAAACCAACCACATCTTTTTTTCAATGTGTGCAGTATAGTGACCTGGCAGTGGTTGTGGCACGAGTGTGGTATAGTATTCCTACTGTTGTGAAGGTTTTCTTGCCAAGAGATACTTGCCCATGTGTGAAGCTAGTAAGCTTGCAGTTGTTCTTGGTACCATCTAAGTTGTATTACACATTGTCTTTGCGAGTTTATGTCTAAGGTGGAACGATTGTCTGAATTGCAAACAATGCATAATGTGGCATGATGTGCATTTTGCACAAGTTGATGAAATGGAATGGATTCACAATTAGGTATAGATACATGCACACATCGTTCATTAGGGATATGCTCTTGTACAACATGGTTGCAGAGAGTGCATGTATGCTTCCAAATGTATGAAATCTGCTTTCCAATACTTGCAGTAAGTACATTACACATTCTTGTGTATCTTCCTGTGTGTTTATGGTAAATTTTACCATTCCTGCATAATAGTCCAATTCTTGCCTCATTCCTGAGATACTGTAAGTGTTGTCAGGATTATTTGTCGCTTTTCTATGAAGGACGAGCATTTGCAAACAAAACTGGTCTGAGCCATTCAAATAAATGTTTTGAACAATTGGAACAGAAGATTGATTGCATATTTGCATAGAAATTTACACCAATTGTGTTGGAAAATGTAAATGGACCGGATAATTCTGTGTCTGTGTCATTAGCTGGACCTCCACTTATTTTTTTTTAGAAGAAATATTTCTCTTTATATCTGCTGATGGATGTGCACTTGAATTTGCACTAGTTTTGTGGTTGTACTACTTGATGGAGTAGCAGTTGTTTTTAGTTTCTTTGGTGGCATTGTTGGGAGATCCCTTAAGGGTTCTGTTTGCATTCATTTTCTTTTAAAAAGTTGACCTTTTTCAGGGACAGGTACGTATCGAGATGGGGTGCATAAAATACATGTAGTCTGTTGTACTCTACAATGCAAGGATTAATAGCCTTGACTGTGTTTGCATCAAAATGCACAAGGAATAGTCCTTCAAGTGTGTGTAGATGTGGCAGTGCTACATAACTCATACCTTCTTTGAAGACTGGGCAGCCAATGTCACCCAATGCCTGATCTAGGTTTAGACCTTGCGATTTATGAATAGTGACTGCATATGCAAGAGACAGAGAAGTGCTCTCTGTGTACATACATATCTTTGAAAAGAAGGAATTGTGCTGTTCAGCATCTTATCATTTGAACTTCAGAATGTTTGTCAAAGTGGATATTGACAAACTGAATGTTGTTGTCATGTGGATACGTCTGGAAGCCAACAACTGTACCAATTGCTCCATTGACTAAACCTTGCTCCACTTCAAGGTTATGTTTCAGAATTACATTAAAAAGGAGGGAGGTGGGTATTGGGTATCAGCGCTCTACCCTATTGGCTATCTAATGATCTTGTTACATGAAATTAATTTAGTGCAATTGGCAAAATATACACAATTTCAAAAGTGTTTTAATTGTCCCACAGCAATTTGTTCAGCCGAAACGTGTTTCAACCCCATCTGGGTCATCCTCAAGGCTGACATTAGGCATATATTTTACAAAAAGCAAACAAATCCGCATGGCACATTTTTGTGCCGTAAATATCATAAAATACAATCACAAAATGGATTAGAATTCACAAAGAAATGTTAAGTAATATTCATGATTCATAGGAAAGCAATACAATCATTAAGAATTCATGCCCATTGGCAATTGTCACAAGAAGGGTATTGCAGAATCATGGCAAGAACAAAAAAAAAACATTGGTATTGGTATTAGATGTTTTTCAATACATTTCTGAGATTAGTCGGTGGAACGCCCATATAACAGAAATGTAGATTGCGTGATGTTAGAGATAAAGTATATATCAGCATCATTCTAAAAGCATATCACCAAATCTCAGACATTGTGCATATTTTGAAATTGTGTATATTTTGTCAATTGCACTAAATTAATTTTATATAAACGGATCATTAGATAAGGTAGAGCGCTGATATCCAAGGCCTAGCTCCTTCCGTTTTACTGTCTGTCACTCATCGTAGGCCTATAAGGGTGGTCTATGGGTTTTGGAGCACACAGCCTCCCATTTCATTAATCACATTTGGGCCCTAGCGCCTTCCACACAATGATCGTACCCGTACATATTTTTTCTTTTACGTTTCAGAATTACTCTGCAGTTTAAACACATTAACATTTTTCTTCTAAGCAAATTAGTCATGCTGTTGCTTGTTGACAAATAGGGAGTGTCATGCCATTCATTTCCAGTTTGTTTGTGGAGCTTATATGCACTATTGGTTGCATTTCTTTTTTTTAACATTGTCTCATTGAATTGTGTACAGCTTGCTAGTGTTAGCATTAAAGACATACATTTTCCATTTTTTGTGCTAATTGTTCCATGACATCAGGAGCGGATGTGTTATGCCCATATAGCTCATGGATGAGTCTACTATCTTTAGAAAGAAGACCAGTCCTAATGCTTTTAAAAATGTTAGCAGAGGTGAGGGCTGCAGACTGACACATGTTTTGAGTTAGTTCTCTGTATCGGAAATGTTTCCAGAGATTTACATTTCCTATGCTGCCAAGTGTGTTGCAGCACTGTTTGTGTCCTAAAGTTTTAAAAATAGGTTCACCTTTCACTTGTGTTAATTGTAGAAGACCTCCAAAAACAATAACATGTTTTCCAACAACAAGTTCTTCGTAGTCCGTTTTAAGGACTTCTTGTAATCTGAGGTGAAATAAAGCCAACATTAGTTTGGATACCATGCTTAACTCATCTATTAGGAGCATTTTTATTTGTTTCAGTATTTTACGTACTTCAGTATCAGCTTCTGTTGATAGTTTTAAGTACTCTAATGTATTTTAATCTGTAGGCAGCCAAACCTGTGGGGGCTGTTACAATGGCTGAAAGGCTGTTGTTTGTTAAGATATAGGAATTTGCTGATGATTTTTATCAGGAATGTTTTTCCAGAACCAGCTTCATCACTTACATAGAGGAGTATAGGTTTATAATGTTGACAGCTCCAAGTTTTACTTTCATGCTGCAAACCATGTTGAATTTATTTACTCATTTCTAGGAAAATGCTAAGTTGCTCATCATTTAGTTGCAATTTCAGCAGTGCCACGTTTTCATCTGATTGATCTTATTGATACATGGTGTTCTCTTCCTTTAGTCATGGCTAATTCTGCTTCATTTACTGTGCATGGCTCTCCAAGTGGTCCTTGGCTTCTTGTACCAGAAGGTTGACTGCCCTCAGGAGTGTCTTCATTTAGTTGTGCTTGAACTTCTTCCTCTTTTTGGCATTCATTGTCTAAAATGTTTTGTATTGCTTGAAATTGACATTTGTTATATTGCTTTCATTTGCATTAAATGCAGCCTCAAATGAGTCATGGGTGCCTAATAAATCTTCTTTTCTGCATGGTTAAAAAGTTGCAGTAGGGCATGTAGTTAAGTCCTTTATAATGAGGTGTTTTAAATGATAACTTCATATAATGAATTATGCTGGGTTTGGTAAGTTTGACGAGGATCCCTTCACACATAATTCTTGTAAGCAAAATGTTGTGCTTTGTGGCACAGGCATATGTTTTCCAAAGCAGTACTTCTGTTTGGGTGATATGGGCCTCATTACAACTCCGGCAATAGCCGTACCGGTAAAACCTGGCAGGCTGCCGCTGGAGTTGTCATTTTTTACAGCGCCTGACTTCATGGAATCACCAGGGCATTACATTCATAAAGAGCGGTATTCTGTTACTGTTATTTGTGTGTATCTTTCATCCTATCTTACCCCTTTTTCTGTAGGAAACAGTAGATGAAAGGATTGTGCGTCTACACTTTTTACCATATGATGATTGGAGTTCCTTTGGCTTGACACATTTGATATGTTTCTAATGCATTGTCTATGATGTCTTTGGAGTGCAGTGGGTCAATTGTATACTGTTCTAAAATATTGGATGCTATAATAGGATCCACAATTGGCCAGTTGGTGAGGAATCCTGAATAATTTGGGTGGTTTCCTTAATTTCTGTTCAATGTTTATATCTTTGTAATATTCATTGTTTTCTTTTAGATATGGTAGGGCTTTTCTAAGTTTGTTTATGTCTACCAGTTGTTGCCAAATGTTGTTGTCTTTTGTTGGTACACCATTATCTAGGATAATCAAAAATGTATCTATTGGTCATTGAATTCCCAGAATTTCTACAAGTTTGTTAAGATCTAATGGCAAATAAACTACTTTGCCACAAATTTCTTTTAGTAATTCAGAAGGAGGCGATTTGGCTGTTTTGGGATGAAGGTGAATTAAAGCTTGAAATGGGTGTACTGTTTGGATTATAATGCTGGCATACAAATTAAGCTGCTGGTGAGGTTTGGGAAGTGGGAATATTTCCAAGTTATTAGTGATAGCCCATGAAGGCATTTGATTATTATCAAGCTTTGTATTGCAGTATGTGCAAAGTACTGAGAGGTCAGTTATTTTGTATTTGTTTTCTGTTATAAGATATAGAGCTAATTGGAACCATTGCGATTTTTCATTGTCTTCTATTTTGTAAATCATGTCTAAAGTTTTTGTGTTCTTTTTATAAACAGTTCTGCAACAACACACACATACTTAGTTTGGTTTGCTATTGCTTTTCTCTATGTGTTTATTCGAAAATTGGCATTTGTAAGGGTTTCACTAATGTTCTCTACAGTTATTGAATTTTCTAAGTGATCTTCACTTACACAATATTCACTTTGGATGTGGTCTATTTGCTGAAGGAGTTCTTTGGCTGTACCATGTAGGGTAATGTTATTAAAATGTTGCAGTTGTAAAGCAGGACTTTTTGCATAGTACAGTCTCTGGATAAGATTCAGTATAGTGGATTGGCATGTTGTTAACATTTTGATGTGGTGGAAGGTGCTTTTGCAAGCAGGTCCCGAAATACAGGGTAATGAATGTCCTTGCAGTCCAGTGTAATTATGCACTGGACAGGAGTCCATGGTTTGTAAAGTTTTTATTCTAATTTTGTCTTTTACGTTTACATAGTCATTGAGGAATTGTAAAGGTTTGAAGCATTGTTTCTTTATTTTTATTGATATATGGTTATAAAATTGACAACCTTTTATCAAGTTAGAACAGATTAGAAACTTTTCCTTAGATTTTAAGTAACTGTCAAATTTCCTGTCACATTATTTTTACACATGGATAGCTGCTTCTGTATAGAGATGGAGAATTTGACTACATCAAGAGATACTGATGTTTTTTCGCCCGATTGAAGCATTTTCCACCATAGTTCTCTTGATTTGTATCCGTATTTGTTAATGATGGGAATCATGTGAACGGTTCTTTGTGGTGATAGAGCCGGGCAAATCATGAATAGATGATACAGATTCTCTGCTGACTCAGGGTCTTGACAAAGTCTGCAGTTCAGAGGGGTATCGTGGTTTCGTGGCCAGGCAGTTTCTCGTGTTTTAATTAGATTGAGCCGGAATCTAAAAAATTGATCTCTGAAATACCAGTGCGGAAACAGTCTTAGATATCTTGGTAAGGAATTTGGTCTTTTGCTGTCCTCCCACGGTTTCCCATAGGTCTTGCATGTTGACCATTCCTTTTTGGTTCTGAACCAGACATAGGAGTACAGTTTTTTTTTTTTACTTTGTCCGGGTTGTTGATTAGAGTATCCATTTGTTCTCCTGTAGCATCAAGTAGACGTCGACATTCTGTTTGCCACTCGCTCAGAGTGGATCAAATTCTTCCATGAGAGCTTTTTTTAGGCACTTAAATCCGCCTTTAGGATTTAGCTCCATGCATTTTCTGTAGAATGATAACATTGTTTATTTATGTTACACATTGAGGTGCATGGCCATTTGTACACTGGACGGATTAGTTGGGCGGAAGGAACAGTTGATTGCACATTTGTTGGGGACGTTTTTTCAATAAGGGTTTCTTGTGCCATAATGGTGTTGTCTAACATGTTATAGCCTCGGCCACTACTATGTATGACAATGTGATCTTTCTGTTCTTGTTTATAAGCCTCTTCTTTGAAATATGGTTATGTGCTGCTTGTGTGAATCTATTCACCAGTTTGCAAAGGTATCTATGTTGACAAAGCATATGTTAAGAAGTACATTTTGTAATTTACGGATCATTTTTCATTCCGGTTAAAATTAATATAAACAGTTTTCTTTTGAGGAGCCTTGCGCCGTCAATAAGAGCTTCTAGGATTCGTCTGCTGCAGTAATTTTTAAGGGTCGAGCGTGACTTTTCTGCTGTTTTTATAAGATTTTGAAGTACTCTACATTGGAATTTCGCTTAGTAAAATTAATTTCTTGGAATGCTTAACTGTGGCTACGTTAAAAATGGTAGATATCGTGGTAGCATTATTAGCATTTTTATTCTTCCAAATACATTTGTTTTTATGTTTACTTTTGGAAGAGATGGCCTAGTGTTTGTAGTGCTAGCTGTTTCAGTTTTGTTGACTGACTGTATTAGCAGTTTTGTTTGAACATTTGTTCTAAATTCTGCTAGAGTTGGAAGAGTATTTTGCATGCTTTTATTTTTATCTGCTCTATTTTTTCTTTGTTTCTATGGAGTAGCCTTTTAGTGGCCATTTTGTTCTGTCGGAAAGAAAGTGTGGGTTTGAAAGTTGTGGAATATATTTGCGTGCATTGTGAATGAGTGTGTGAATATGAGGGCAGGCATAAAAAGAGGGCTTTGTGATTGTGCAATGGCTGCTAGTTCTGGTTGGGGAGGTTTTAAGAGTAGCTGTGTGTGTAGATGTGTGAAGGGCTTGGGTCAGTGTGCAATAGAGTGCTAGTGTACATGAATAAGTAAGGATATTATGATGGTTTCATGATAATAGTGGGTGTTACGATAATGGTGTTCAGATGAGAATACAAAGAGAGTACCTGCTGAGGTGCAATGAATAAGAGTGAAGTAAATGTTGTTGGTTTCAAAGGAATTTTGTAGTCTAGTATGCATCTACACTGTACTTTATGAATAACAGAAAGAATACTACTACATTAGTACACTTACCTAGAAGGATGTGAAGAGTCATTTTCTTCAGGTTGTTGTCTTCTAGGAGGTAGGTTGTTGTCTTCCAGGAGGTTGTTGTTCTCTGCAATTGGGAAAGAAGAAAATTAGTGGGTATATATGGTAATGGCGACATATTTTTAGTACAAGAAGACATTATTTTGCAATGTAGGAGGAGTTGTTGGGAAGAAGAGTTAGTACCATTGGATGTGAAAATGAGTATGGTGGTAACCCTGACGTTGCTGCGGAGGGGAAGCCACTAGATGTGTAATAATTGATTGGCAGCTAGCTCCCCAGTGGCACCAGAACATTACAAGTCATGTTGGCATGGAAAGTCAGGTTGTGGAAAATGCTAGTTCCTATTTCTGTGTTGCATAGCACTGTATGTGAATGGGGACACGGCTCGATTCTAGAATGGCAGGCTATGGAGTAGCAGCTTAGTTCAACTGCCCCTGGACCTCTCCATGAAGACATTTACAACTCATTATGAATTTAAAAAAAAAAACATTGCTGAGGCGGAAAACCCTGCCTCAAAGAAACCTAAGCAGATTGGGGAAATGGATGATACCCCAAGCATCCAGGATATCTACAAAATAATCATCCAGGTGGCCCAGTATGTCTGTGAAGTCAAGCTTACTTTGTCTGATCTCAATTCAAAAACAGGTGAGCTGGATGGTAGAGTGAGTTGAGATTAAATACGCCAAAGGGATCGTTTGGAAACAGCATGGCTTGGACGGTATGATACTTGATTTCATGCAAACGGATTCTGTGCATTCACGCTTCTGGCAGGCCACTGACACTGACTCTGCCCCGCACCCTTACCTGGGCCTATGAAACCACATTAAATGATAGCTTATATTCTGTACCTACATTCGAGCAATTACTTGCCACTCAATGTGCTGTCTTGATCTCCTATATGCACAGATGTTTGCTTCCAGCCCCTGTTCTTTAGTCTGCACTCTGTGCCAATGGTGCCAATGGTCATCTTACTTTATTTCTTGCTTCCTTGATGGCTAAGGCGGAATGGGCCTGGTGCGTGCTGACATTCCTCCTTGCTGGCTGCAGCCCTCAGTCAGATCTCTTTTTATGTAATACATCGGAGCAAAGACTAGGTTGATGTTGGATTCAAAACATGTGGATATTTTAGATGACCTGAATTGTTTTCCTTCTCATTATGGGATGAACTTGTTTACTTTCTGGCAGACGGACTTGCTATGTTCTGATATTGAACACATGCTTAGCGCTTTAAGTTCTGAAGGAAAATTGAACATGGACTTTGTGTCGGTGGCAAGGAGTTGGATGATATGCATGTCTGTATTTTCTGTACTTTTCTATAATTTCCTTTTCTGATCTGTCATCTTTCCTTCTTGCTTTTTCGTTATTTTCATTGCCTTTTGGACAATACCTCTCATCTTCTTTAAGTCTCCTATAATTCGCTTATAGGGTAAATATGACACATGTTTCTTTAACTTTTGTTGGAACAATCTATTTTATGGATCCTTTAGGATAATTTGGACATTTCATTGTTTGGAATGTGGACTCGGAACATATGCTAATCTCTGTATGCACAAAGTGCTTATTTCATTTGTTCATGATTTATACTTTTTGTTGAGTCCTATCCTGTATTAATTCTGCAAATGTTGCTTGGCTGGGACTTGATCTTATTTTTGAATGTTTTCACTGTGCTGGGATGTTGGGGAAGTAGCTACTTGCAAGGGTATGTGGTCATTTGGGCTTCTTACGTTACTTAGGGGGGTTTTTTTGTTATGTTTTTTCAATTTATGAATTTATTTAGGATTTGGGAGAGGTTCTAGAGACTTCCACTTGATGTTTTTTACTAAATTCACTAGGCTGAATAGTCTTTATAGTTATGACCGTTCTGTCATTGGCTTTTTAACTTTGTTTTTTTTGTTGTTTTTAACATTGATTGTGACATAATGGCCTTAAAACCAACTGGTAAGGTTAATGTGGATTTTTGTGTTGTATCGTGGAATGTCAATGGGGTTAATAATTCCCTCAAGAGGAAAAAAGTGTTTACAGTTCTAAATGATATGAAAGCTGATATTTGCTTTATGCAAGAAACTCATATTCTGTCTGATGAACTCTCGAAACTTGAGAAGGAGTGGGTTGGTTTAGCCTTTGGCTCTCTTTTCTCGTCGAGGTCTAGGGGAATAGCCATTCTAATTCACAAAAAGTTCCCAATTAAAATCTGGAGAGAATGTACTGACAAGGAGGGGAGAATTATCGCATTATTGGTTGAGATTACGGGGGAACAGATGACTCTTTGTAATATATACGGTCCCACGGTAGACAACAGCTCTTTTTTTAGAATGGTAGCCCAGATTCTATTGGATTTAAACTCTCCTAACATCCTTCTTGGAGGGGATTTTAATACTATTATTGACCCTTTGATGGATAGGACTCATGTCAGAAATGTGTGTCTGAGTGATTTCCATCGTCAAGCTCTGTTGTCATTATTGGATGAGCACAATTTAAAAGATAATTGGAACCTTGTACATCTGGATAGACGCGAATATAGTTTTTTTCTAGTGCACATAATATGTATTCTCATTTAGATATGCTATTAATTGGTGGGACGGTGACGGAAAGTTTTGTCTCCTGTGATATAGGGAGCATTTCAGTGAGTGATCACGGCCCTGTGATTATGCACTTGTCATTCAAATACCATTCTTACAGATCCTTTTCTTGGAAACTGAATACTTCCATTTTAATGGACGATGATATTTTGGAGAAGATTAAATCTGAGGATAATTTCTTTATTGTGGAGAACGGCTCTGATGAGATTAGTATACATAACACATGGGAGGCTTTCAAGTGTTTTATGTGTGGGCTCTGCTTAGGGTTATCGAGTGATAAAAAGAAAAAAAAGAGGAGAGATCTATATTGGCACTTGAACTGAAAATTTGTGAAATATCCAGAGATTTGATGATTGACCTGTCAAATTTAGTTAAATTGACACTCTTGAAGAAACTTAAAAAAGAAATGAATGATATTTTATCTTGAGGGCGGAACGTAGTTTATTTTATTGTTATTGGACTTATTTTGAAAAGTTGAGAAATGCGATAGGTGGCTCGCATACAGACTGAAAAAGAAAATGTTGGAGGCCGCAATTGCATCCATCATGGATACAGATGGTAAGATTACATTCGATCCACATAATATGAATTTGGTTTTCCGTGACTTCTATATGGATTTATATCGCAATGAGGCAGATATTACTGGTGCTGGGAAAGATTTTTTTTGGTAACCTTGTGCTTCCCAAAATTTCAGACATTGAATGTGAACTTCTTGCGGTGGACCTCACGGTCGATGAAGTGAAAACAGCAATTTCTAAATTGAATTTTGGTAAATCTCCTGGTCCTGATGGACTTCCTTGTGAATTTCTATAAAATTCTTCCAGATTCTGCTCTCAAACTTTTAAGGGATATGTTTGGTGCTAGTAAATCAGCTAGGGTGTTACCTGACAGCACCAGACATGCCTTTATCTCTGTGTTTTTAAAAAGGGAAAAGACGGCAACTATCCGGCAAACTACCGCCCTATCAGTCTCATCAATACTGACAATAACATTTTGGCTAAGGTTTTGGCTTTGCGATTAGAACATTTCTTCCCAAATTGATTGATGTAGAACAATTTGGTTTTATGAGGAATAGACGCACGTCCAGTAATATTCAACAATTGTTTCACACTATGGAGAGAGCTAATGAGATTGATTATGATGCTGCAGTCTTCTCCCTTGATGCTGAAAAAGCGTTTGACAGGCTTAATTGGGATTCTTTGTTTTCAGTTTTGAAGGAAATGAATTTTGGGAGACAGTTAATTTCATGGATTGAACTTTTATGGTCCAATCCGATGGCTGATGTTAATACAAATGGAATCAATTCAGAAAGCTTTGTTTTGAAACGAGGCACTGGTCAGAGATGCCCGTTTTCACAACTTTTGTTTGTCCTGGCAATTGAACTGTTGGCCATTTCTCTAAAAAATGACCCTGGTTTGGACGGTTTGGGCTGCTGGGGTATTACACAGAAAACATGGTTTTATGCAGACAATCTTTTGTTGGTTCTTAGGAATTTGGATGAATCTCTCCCCTGTTTGATGCAAATTTTGCTGGAGTTTTACACGTCCTCTGGATACAAGGTGAAATGGTTAAAGTCTGAGGTTCTTCCTCTTTCTTTTCATTGTGATAAAACTTTGGTGACTGGACTGGGATTTAAATGGTGTGATGTGCGACTGCGGCATTTAGGCATTTGGCTGACGTCCTCAGTTCTGAATATTGTTGATGAGAATATGTGTGCGATCAGTCGGGAATGCAGAATGGATCTTGATAGGTTGTCACTTCTTAATCTGTCATTATGGGGTAAGGTTAACACCCTTAAGATGAATTTGGCTCCCAAGGTTAATTTTGTAACAAGTATGCTCCCTTTGAAAGTTAGTAATCGATACTGGAAGGATATAGACTGCCTCGTTCACACATTTTTGTGGGATAAGAAACCCCCGAGACTTAGCATTTGCAAACTGCAACTTCCAGTTCATGAAGGTGGACTGGGGGTTCCAAATTTTAAAGCTTATCATTTGGCTTTTTTTTCACATACATTCATTCCCTTTTTGAGTGCAAAACCAGATCGCTGGGCTTTGGTGGAATCTAATGCCTTTGGTCCGCTTGGACTGGAGGCTTTATTGACTACTAATACTTAAGATCAAGGATGCAGATCATTAGTAACGACATCTTTGCGCACTGCTTGGAGTGAGTTGTTAGCTTTTGGGTAAGAATGCTTTCAGATGTTTATGTGCTTCTATTTGGCTGAATCCTAAGATCAGGGACAACGCCAAAACCATTTTTTGGCCCGATTGGTTTCTTGCTGGCATTAGACAGATTGGTGATCTTGGGAGGGATGGTGGATGGATGACCGCAAATGAGTTAAGGGAGAAGTGGGATTTCGGAATCTGACAGATTCAGCTTATAGACCTATGAAGAGGTCAATAGGCGATGCTGATTGGTCTAATACTGTGGAATTGAATATTTTTCTTGCAACATCTGAGAACAAAGGAGGTGGCTTAGCGAGTAGAGTGTACAGATTAATTGTGTCAAATTATCAAAGAAATGATATGCTGCATAATGTTTGGAATACGAAGATCGGCTCCGAAATCACACCTGATTGTTGGCAAAATATTTGTAGAAATGTTTCCTTATGTTCTTTGAATCTGGGTGAAAGGACACGGCAACTCAAAATTCTTAATCATGTTTATTGGTGTCCAGAAAAGCTAAACATGAGAGGGAGGATAGATAGTGATGAATGTTGGGGTTGTATACATGCAGTTGGCTCCTTGGAACATATATTGTGGAGTTGTATCAGGGTTTTTGGCTTCTGGTCTGAAGTTTGTGATGCTTGTATTCATATTTCTGGTGGGATCCCAATTTAGATTTCAAGACAATGATATTAGGGGATGACTCTGGAATTTATGATCTCAGCTTTGCCCACAAAATAATTCTTTTTAGGGGTGCCATTGTGGCCAAACGCTTAATATTTCGGGGTTGGAAAAGTAGGATTTCTACATCATTTGAAGATTGGATAGAGGAAATGCACAAGCTTTCAAGGATTGAAAAATCGATTTACAAACTGAAAAGCAAATTGTCTTTTTATGATAAAATATGGGGGAGATTCAATTATGTTTTTAAAATAAGTGTAATTTTGTTTTTATTTGTTTTTCTCTTTGTTGTCTTTCTTCTTAATGCATGAATATTTCGTAATTGCTGTTCGATGTTTTTGAATTTGTTTGGTATTCTGTTGTAATTGTACATACCTGTAAATAAATAAATACATAATTTAAAAAAAGAATGGGGAAACGGGAGCACTGACAGTATTGCTAATGGGGCTGGTGGTTCCGTGATAAGTATGCCCCACAGGCCGTAGCAAGAAAGTGTGACATATTTATAGAATTGAAAGCGGAAAATGAGGAGTGTTTATAAAGCTGTCATTTTTGGGTGACTGCACATGAAAGGTAAAACGTAGCTTTGGGGATTTATATCAACACTGTGCGTAACTCTTTTCCAAAAAAATAAATGGATATTGAAGATATTTGTAGAACACTTTTAAGTGGCACTTGTGGGAAGGTGCTTTATGTTGTCAGTGCATGCATACTTGCGAATGGAATGTATTGTAATATGTACTTGCTTATTAAATTATGTTTTTTTGTTTGTATTGTGGCAGTTTTGGTTGCACTATTTGCATTAGAAAAGGTGCTTGGAAGTTGGAGAATGCAGAGAAAAATCAAGTAGGCCATATACGCCTGTGCAGATTACAAAGGAGATTGTTAGCAAGTAGGCATGTGTGGGAAAGGTAATGAAATTGGACACACTGGGCCTCATTACAAGGTTGTCGGTCCAGAAACAACGGTGGTGGTAAACCCGTCGCCACTGTTGTTTCTGGATCATCAAACTATGAGTTCTGTAGGTGGGTGGCCTCACTCCCGCCAGGTCTGACCTGGCTGGAGTAACGCCACCTGCCTGCAGACAGAAATGGAAACACTGGCACCTTTAATTATGGTGCCCGTGTTTCCATGGTCCCCATTCGGGACTCCATGGGAATGCGGAGTAACAGAATGCCGGCTCCGGAATTACCGGATCACCGGGGTTGTAATGCCCTGGTGATTCCAGCAAGTCTGGAGCCGGTAATTCACTACGGGTCCGGCGGCAGCCTGCCGGTTTTTCCGGCATGGCTACCGCCAGACTCGTAATGATGCCCACTGAGTGTTATTACAATATACTGGAGTAATTGTTACCATTATCTTTTTTTTTTTTATTAATACAGACACACAGCGCTGTTGTAAATGTATACATGCATGTAATTGTTTTACTTGAAATGGTGCTGAAATGAATAGTTTTAAACCCATTTCATTTTGTCATTTTTCATTAAACATATATGCCATGCTTTAGCAACATACATGCAGTTTTCATTTTTAGTTTGCATTGTGGGAGTTTAAGTGTAACTTTGTTAGTGGGAGATGTGGTGTTAAATGAACAGTTTGTACATTATAATGGGTGATATGGGCAAGTGTGCATATCCTTGTAATAAATTGAATAAATTTAACTTTCACACATGATCTGGCGCTTAAACATGCTGTGGAAATGTATTAAATGTGGTTCTTTTCTTTTACAAAAGACATAAACAGTGCTGCTGAAATTGGAATATGTGTCTTTGAAACATTACTTTTTGGTACTTCTATTTTTGAACTGTGAAAGGTGGTTCTGAAAATTCCCATTTATTTTTTATTATTTGTGTTTTATATTTGTTTGTGCTTTTATCACAAGATACAGAAGGAAGGTAGGGAAGGGAGGGGAGGGAATGAGCACCAACCACAGGGATGAAGGGGCAAGTGCAGAGAGAAAGATGTTGGGTGGGGTGGAGTCCCTGACCTACCTAAAAGTGTGAAATGTGAGGGCAGACAGGTCTGGACAGGCACAGTGTTAGGGTGCACAGCGAGATCAGGTACGCATGCACCCAGGTGTACACAGGACAGTGGCTGAGTCCACAAACAAATTAAAAGTGCAACACATGCAGGCGGACCGGTCCAGACAAGCGCAGTGTTCGGGGCACAGCAAGGTCAGGCATGTATGTGTCCAGGTGTCTGTAGGACAGGGGCTGAGTACACAAACTAATTTTAAGTGCGACATGACCTGGCAGACATCCCCGGACTGGCGCAATGCCTGGGTGCACCTCCATTTCGGTTACTGACAGCCGGACAGTCATGCAGTCCGCGGACTCCAAATTGGCCCTTTTAAAAAAACACACGCACCAACAGTACACACAAGCATATTTATTAAAACAAACTAATACAATCAATTAGGAAAGAGATGGGGTAGCAGAATGGGAAACATATATGGGGGAGTTGGGGTTTTCTACATCCTGTTCATGAGGGGAGGAAGGAATTGAGGTTTCATTGTAGCGCCTTTGATTTAGGGAATTTGATGTGGATGATTGGTTGGGACAGGGTGAATGGGCACAGGTACAAGTTCGCCCGTGGTATCGGATATTTTCTTTGACATTATTTTTAACAAATGTCATTAACTGTACAAAATTATTATTTAATTGATTGGTTTTTGCAGATAGGTTTAGTTGTTCATTTTCTGCATTTGGAGTTAGGTGCTGTCTGTGGCCATCTTCTGGGTCATTCATTAGTAATTTGGTGCCACTTTCTTCATTCGCACTATGTACTGTTAAAAAGAAAAACATGTTTTAGTGACATGTCAACAAATTACATCACTTTTTTCTGGTTTAAAAATGGTATTCTGTACCATTAGAGTTTCCTTTACTCATTTGTCATGGGGGAAACCACTGCAGTGTGCTTGTCATTTCTGTGGAAAGGAAACAATACTGCTATTTCTTACATATTATCTATACATAACAAATTGTAATGGTACAGAAAGAAATATAGTGCACTTACTATCTTTCAAATGGTTTCTTCTGGAATAACTGCCAGCTGCTTCTAAGTGTGTAATGAAGGTTGATACCTGAGATGATACTGTTAGGTGTGCAGTTCACCTTTGTGCTTGGCGCATTCCATTATGTATGCAACATACTTCTGGTTTCTCAAGTACAGAATTTCTATATATATGCATTTTTGGATGTGGTATATATATCTGTTACTTTTGCTTGTACATGGTGTGATGTAATCTTTGATGTTCTGGATGTTAGTCTTAGCAGTGCACGGTGGTGGTGCGAGTTCTGGTTGCTTAGCTTACCATAACTGGCACATTTCTGAGGTTTTTCAGTTTTACTTGTTACCTTAACTTCCCTTTAACAAAGTTTTTTCATTGAATTTCATAGGTTTTTATTAGTGCAACTTAACCATAATATCTCTTTAACAAAGTTTTTTCACTGAATTACACAGCCACGGTAGTGGCTGTGTAGTTATGGTTAAGTTGCTGTTTCCATAGGAAGAGCACTTTTTGGGCGGCTTATAACTTATATAAAAGTATATGGCCCCTCTCTGAATGTTTTTGCAAAGTTTGGTGAGGATTCGTCGAGGGGGGGAAAAGTTATAGGGGTGGTCCCAAAACTTTTTTTTTTTTTCCCATAGACTGAATGGGAAAACACTTTGCGCACGGCTACAGCCCGAAACGCTGGACGAATTTACACCAAATTTGAGGCAGGAGCGGTGGCCTGGTCCCGAAAGCTTTTGCAAATTTGGTGTAAATCCGTCCAGTAGTTTTTTTTTAAAATGACCAAAATGTAAGGCAAAACAATTAGTGATATCTGTGTTCGCTTCGCGGACGGACTTCCCTGTTCGCTCCGCGGACAGCACCCCGATTGGCCCATGGCCTTGCGTCATGTGACGTGTTCGCTGATTGGACGGCGAGGGGCGTGGAGCGCGTCAGATTTTCTGTGGCGCCCGCCATCTTGTATTCACTGTCGACCGCGTACAGCGTAGTGAAACGTGGATAAAAAATTGTATTTAGTGCCGTGTGTTGGTGTGTAAGAGTGTTTGGGGAGGGTGGGGGAGTATGAGATAGGTTCAATGTTTTGTTTTTTTATGTGCTAGACATTTTTGTTGCGTTTGATTTGTCTGCGGAGAACACAGCTGTTCTGACATTTTGTAAATAAACTAAATGGTGGGGTGTTTAGAGGACAGAGTATGTGTCATTTTTGTTCGCAAGGAAGGTAAAAATTAGCTATGAACACTCGTGGTGTACTTAATTGTTCGTAAATACACAAACTGGGGGTGTCCTCAGGACGCTGTCCATATTGTCATCTGTCTAGTTGAATGTGTTCTAAGAACACTCGCGGTGTCTCGAAATGGTTGCAATTACACAAAATGGGGGTGTTCTGAGAACGTTGTTTGTATTGTTCGTTGTCAGGGTGAAAGTGTTTTAAGACCACTCCTTTTGTCCGCTAATAGTACAATTTCCTATGGGCGTCAACCGACTTTTTGTCCACTAAAGAAACGATAAATCTGGCTGGTGTGCGCCGACATTATGTGATAATCTTATGACTGGCGCTATTGACCTGGCTGACTTGCTTTTGCGACACTAAATCATATCTCCCGCCCCTAAGCCTGATATTATCAAAGCATTCATATTCCCCGCCTCTCTCCGTGACATTACAGGGTGCGTCATCAAACGCGCCCAGTCCTCTCCAGTGCTAAGTGACTTTACACAGAACCCGGAAGACAACACATATTATGTCACAACACAGCGCGCCACAATTCGGAATATGAAACAGTGATTTAAAAGCAAACAGCAAGATTGTAAATTTTGTAAAGTACATTTATTTGACATCAAATGTTTAGAGAATATTCAGCAATTTGCATTTGTCTTTGTTGTCGATCTGCAAAAGTTCATGTTGAGGCACGCGATGTTCCTTTGCGGTACAGAGGGTGTTAGATCAGCTTACAACTCAGTGCGCCACAATTCGGAATATGAAACTGTGGTTTAAAAGTAAACAGCAGGATTGTACATTTGGTAAAGTACATTTATTTCACATGAAATGTTTAGTGAATATTCACGATTTGCTATTGTCTCTGCTGTCGATTAGCAAAAGTTTATTTGGAGCAACGCATTGTTCCTTTGCGGTAGATAGGCTGTTGGTTTATGATAAAAGCAGTAAATGGTCGCTCTGATAATCGGAAGGTTGCTCCAACAACGAGCCATTAGACCACCCTATTGGTTGGTATGTTGTTTGTAGCCGCTAGTACTGCGTAAGGGCATATTGGTCCTTGGCGATTGTCCCATAAAATGGTGAGGGTCATGAAGTTGCATATTTGGACCTGCACCTGGCAGTTGAAGACCCCATCCGCTGGAGTCTGTAAATCGTGACATAGGCAAAATGGGGCCACATACCTGTTTTAAGAAACATAAATTAGTCTCACCAGCCGATCTTCATTAAAAATCATCATTTTATTTATTATGGCGTGAAACTATTTGCTATATTATATATATATATAATAATATTTTCCCATTCATATAGCGCTAAGAACCGTGAGGTATCTAAGCGGTGCTTATTATTAACCACGGTGTATGGTGCTCATTTATCAACCACGGAAGGATGAAAGGCTGAGTTTGGCCTTGCCGGGATTCAAACTTGCGTTAGCAAGCTGTGCACGGATGTCAAAGCGAGCGTTGTACGCGCTGTGCCACTTGACAGGCTACAGTGAAGTGGCACAGCAAGTAGAGCGCTTGACCGCCTATAGACCGGTTAAATTATTTCTATTAACCCACCCTGTGTCTGGGATCAATTTGGCGGTGATAGTGCGCGGTAGAAAACATTATGCCACTTTCAACGAACAAGTTCAACTTGAGCGGTCTTTAATGCTACGCTATTGTAATTATATTTGGTATGAAATAATCTAAAGGGTTACTTACAGTACAATTGCAATTTCCATTGTCTACGAGTGGTGCAGTCCCAAAATACGACTCTGCGTGTGCCAACGATCTTTCGCATAGTAATATAATATATAAAAGTGGTTTCGTTTCAGAAATTTCATCTTTATCTTCTCTTACGTTTTAGCAACACTCCTTCAAGAGAAGTCTTTCATCACAATCTCTGTCTGTCAAGATCAAAACACAATACAACCTTATAGTCCGCTTCGTGAGCCTCTCCGGGGCCCGAGAAAAAAATGGAAGCAGCTGACCTTCACTGTGAACGAGCATAAATTCTTACTTTGCAACATTCTGTGTAAAGCCATCTGTAGAAGTTGGTTTTTGCACGCCATGTTGGTATATTGTTTGCGTGATATTAAAAAAAGTTTGTTTAAGGGGCGTTATGGTTCTAAGTACAGTAGAAAGACCCCTGGAAATCGTAAGTTATGGTAAGCTATGAAAAATAACTTGCGCCACCACCGTGCACTGCTAAGACTAACACCCAGGACATCAAAGATGACATCGCAAATGTCATTGATGAAATCACTGATGACATCACATGTGTATGTACTTTTCCTGGAATTTGTGTACTAGTGATTTTTATTTTAATGTTGCAAAAAAAGTGTCAAGGATATTGCAATAAATATCATACCGTTATTAGTGCTTTGAACGATGCATTGATATAAATAGCATTGTATTATGGGATTCTATCTAGTATACTAGCTACTAATGGAGAAACATAGCATTGTGTGCAGAGTACAAGATGAAAGTATAATATTTGTAATGTTAATATGTTGAATAATGAAATGGTAATTGTCCTGAAATGTTCGAAAATTCACAAAATGGGTGTGTTCTGAGGACATTATTCATATTGTGTGATTGCTTAGCTGTATGCAATGAGGGAATGGCATAGAGAGTAAAGTGGACGCCGTCCGCGGACACCGCGGCTGTTCGTGGACAGGGTGTGCTACATCCGGGTTTTTCCAGGAAATCCAACATGGAAAGAAGACTGTACGGATCAGCCAATCAGATGTCGAGGTTGTGGATTTGTGTTGAAAGAGACTGTGTGTGGTGGAGATGGCAGAAGTGGAGAAAGTCAGGGTGTTGGTGCTCGGAGATATGTTTGTGCATGGTTTACAGCAGTACGCTAATGCAGGCATGTTGCAAAGAACTTTGATGTGAAAGGAGTGGAGGTGGTGTGGAGCACTGTGCCTGATTGCAATGTACAGGGAATTGTACAAGTTTGTGAGGATATGGCCACGATGAACAGTCTGCATGTGGTAGTTTTGCACTATGGTGCTTTCCATTTGGGCAACGTCAGTGCCCCTACTTTGTTGGCTGATTTGGAACGCTTGGTTCAAGCCGTAATGAAGATCCTTCCAAATGCGAAAGTAATTTTTTCTGGATTTTTCTGGATTACTACCTAGGGCAATATGGGACAATAGTTCAGTTTTTTGTCCTCAGCAAAACATTGCTAGGTGTGTCATCAACCGAGGCATGTGTGCCTTCATGCTTAGAGCTGGTATGTTCTTCAGTAACAATGAGAATATTGATGACAGTAATGCTGTTAATTTGAAAGAAGATGGCATTTCTTTATCTTTTACGGGAAATGCCTTTCTATTTTGGAATGTAAGGGTTGCTTTGGAGAAGGTTATGTCAAGATTTTAGGAGTAAAGTAAGCAAAAAAAACAAGAAAAAAAATACAAAATAACAGGTGTCTGTCAAGCATCTGTAAAAAAAAACGTCTCTTTTCAGAGCCAACTTCAAAGGGGAAATGGGGCACACTATTTAAATTTACATTCACCACGCTCAGATTTTCGATGTGTCCGTGGACATGGCGGTAGTCCGCGGACATGAAAATCACTACGAGGGGGTTAGTATGTTCTATGTTACATGTATATGAAGTCAGGCATATTATGGTTAAGTTGTGCTACTAAAAACCCATGAAATTCAGTGAAAAAAAAAACTTTTTTAAAGGGACGTTATGGTTAAGTTGCGCTACTAAAAACCTATGAAATTCAGTAAAAAAAACTTTGTTAAAGGGACGTTATGGTTAAGTTGCGCTACTAAAAACCTATGAAATTCAGTGAAAAAACTTTGTTAAAGGGACGTTATGGTTCAAAGTAAAACCGAAAAACCCCTGAAATTCGGCAGTTATGGTAACATAAGCAACCATAACTCGCGCCACCGTGCACTGCTAACACTAACACCCAGGACATCAAAGATGACATCACAAATGTCATTGATGACATCACTGATGACATCACATGGCTGGCTCTCCCTTTTTATCCTTTACTGACATATCGAAGCCACATAGTTTTCTTCAGTAACAGTCAGAAAGTAAAAATTGAAAAGGTACTATATTTGTAGACTTATGGTCAAGTCACATCATATGAAACATATACATAGCGAAAGACACAGGCTTGAAAGAGAGCAATCCTTTCTGTGCATGAAGATAATCATTAGGGTTATCAGCACTTTGTCATAGTTTTATTTTTATTACTCTACCTTCCCTGTATAGGCTCATATTTGTATACATTATACTCACTCTCCTTTCCTTTGGGTGCAGTCACATCATTTGATACACATACATATGGTAAGTAGCAGCTTTGAAACAGAGCAATAGTTTCTCTGCATAAAGACAATCAGTTAGGTTATGAACTCTTTCTGCTACTATTTCTGCTTTTTTGTTTACTTCACTGTCCCTGTATATACTTATATTTGTATGTGTTGTTGTCTCTTTGTGTTTTGTCTGTAATAATTATGTATTAAGTGGGTTTTATTATCTACTTATTACATGTTTCACAGTACGCACAACTCTAATAAGAAAGCAGTTATCATTTCAGTATTCAACATGGCAAGATTATGAATATGGCACCTTCATCATGTATGCTGCACACACTGCCTATGTTTCTGCATGAGTAGCTTAGTATACTGGATAGAACTTCATAATAGAATGCTATTTATATCAATGCATTGCTTAATGCACTAATTAGCTCATGATATTTATCCCAATGATCCTTGACAGTTTTTGGTCAATATTATAAGAATCCCTCCTACAGAGTTTTCATGAAAAGTAAATGCACATGTGATGTCATCAGTGATGTCATCAATGACATTTGTGATGTCATCTTTGATGTCCTGGGTGTTAGTGTTAGCAGTGCACGGTGGCGCGAGTTATGGTTGCTTATGTTACCATAACTGCTGAATTTCAGGGGTTTTTTGGTTTTACTTTGAACCATAATGTCCCTTTAACAAAGTTTTTTCACTGAATTTCATAGGTTTTTAGTAGCGCAACTTAACCATAACGTCCCTTTAACAAAGTTTTTTTTACTGACTATATAGATAGACAGATAGATAGATAGATAGATAGATAGATAGATAGATAGATAGATAGATAGCTGCCCTATAGTTAAGATCAAATCAATGTTCTTTGTCTTTTCCAAAATGTTATTACTAATAAACTTTAACTTGTCAGATGGGTTTCACTGAATGTTTTTAAGAAAATAGTGTGACATGTGCCCCTCTAAACTAGACATTATTGGGGACATGGTCTTGTTAAACTGAGTCAATCACACTCCTATGGGATTAATGCACAGAACTGCAACCCAGGAGCCCAACAGCACATATGTTCAAACATTACAACTGGGCCAGATCATATCATCCATCAGAAATACAAGGTGGTCTCCAATCAAGGCAGGTTACCCTGATCTGCCTAGAACCTGTTGCAATGAAATCCTTCACTGGGGCGCAGTGCTTGTGTCTGGTCAGACCTGCTCTAGTCTCCTACAGATATGCACTATGCCCTACGACCCAAGGAGTTTACAGGCACTCAATTTCAAGAAGGGGCAATAATGCCATACAAATCCACAACTCAGTCCATAAACTATGTAAGAAGACCCATCCACCTGCCACAAACTATTACCTGGGACCCAGAAAATGGGCCCACTAGTACTAATAACCATGCTTCTGAAGCTTTCTCACTCTGTCCCACATCATAGGAAGACGGTCTGTTGCAGGCAAGGATTCTGATAGAGAATTCTCTCTGAGACCCATTCTTCTCTAGAAGAGACAAAGGTCGCTCAGAGAACTCTAGAAATGAGGCAACAACAGGCGTTGTCAAACAATCCACACTGACACTCACACACACCAATATGCGTATTCTCTCCTCTACACCAACATACAATAGCATGCAGCTATAACCCGCGATCAATACAGCCTAGCTGCACACATAATACCATACACAAGCTCCACTAGCATCAGAATGCAGACCCGAGGTCAATGGCCTTGGTGCACACATTCTACGGACCTCACACAGCCACTGCACCATGCCTACCATTAGAATAGTTACACACTGCACTGGCTGCACACATACTGAGGATGTAACCTTGTATTACTGTGGTAATCATTTCCATCATTTCCAGTAATCATTCATCAATAAATGCATTGTTTGCCATTTACCCCAGTAATGTGAAAACACTCAACACACTAAAGGAATTCCCATTGCACGCTGCATCTTTTCGTGTATATCTCTCCTATTGTTCCCCATCTGCCCCACGCTATGGAAATCCTCTCTGACCCTTTCCTATTTCACTCTCAGCTCCAGTGATACATTTTTTGGTGAGCCCGTGTTTTGAGGTTTGCACAGGAATCCTGTGTGAATCCTGTGGGATTCATTTGGTGACCAAAACATTCTGTCACAAAATGGGTTCTCCAGCACAGCACAAATTCTCCAACTATCCATGTTCTCTCCTCTTGCCCCTCCTCGCCTCTACCCTCCTCTGTGCTCCCTCCAAATCTCGTTTTGAGCACTTAATTTGTGGCTGTCAATGCGATTCCTGTGGTAATAGCTTGAGCCGTTTAATTGAATTTTCCCCAAAGTTTCCAGTTCCAATGTGCATGTTGCAAGCTTTTCTTGTTCATAAAATGTCCTGGAAATCCATCCAGCAAGCATGCCAAAGGGTATTAGCAATCGAATTTTGGGAAAAGTCAATGCAAATAGGTTTCATCTTATCTCACCTCCCACGAGTATGTATGAAAAATGCTATGTATAAAACATCATTGCCCTTTAAGATAAACATAATGTTCTGGTGCAAAATGTCTTGCATGTGATCTTATTTACATACTCACAATGCATTGCTCATGCGACTCTAAGCTGGAGGGGAACTTCCAGTGATGATACGCATGTCTTATTACTCTCATTTCTCATACATGCACATATTATCATATCATACATCGCCTCTCGCTTTAACAAGACCTCGGCCTTCTAACACAGTGCTCGCACTACTGATGGTTGCTTTCCAGTACACATTTGTAAATAATTGAAATTATTCACTTGTTTAAATCAAAACTGTGGTTGCGTTCATATTAGATGTATGTGTCTCTGTTAAAAAAAGAGTTTCTGCTTTGAAGATATAAGTCCAACCTTTGAGGTTTACCTTTCCGATAATAATTTAAAATTGGTTATTTATAATGCCTTTAATAGCGAGAGGTTTCCTAACGCGGACACGTAATTCGGGGTAGAATTTCGTGTGACGTGTTTTCAGGAATGAAAGAATAACCTTCGGAGCGTTGGAAAGCCCCCCCAGTTGGGAATCTAAGAACAGGGCACGTGAGAATGCCAGTCGTGTTTTGTAAATTCAACCATCTCACATTATCACTGCACATTGTTTTATCTTTGCAGTGATACAATGCCACGTCTAGAACAGATGATAGTCAGAAGACTGCCCTGGTAGGCAAGACTATCCTGTCCAATGGGACTAGATGCTGTAGGAAGGTTGCCAGAGCAACAGCAGATGTCTGTACCCTTGCAGTTACATGCATCTATGTATTTGTATTTATTTATTATTTGTAGAAGCGCAACAAGCCTGCAGGCATCTGGGCACTGGTTACAGTGAGGGAGAGGGAGACCAGGGGGAAGTAGTGTGAAAGAAAAAAGAAATGTCAGTTGAAGAGATGAGTTTTGAACTTTTGGATGAAGATTTCATACGATGGTTTGCTTCTCATATGAGTGGGTAGCGCATTTCAGAGGGTAGAAGCCGGGAATGGGATACTGGCACCACTCGCCTTATTGTAGTGGAACTTGGGAATGGCGAGGCAGGGTTTATACGGGGAACTCAAGGGTCTTGACGGCGAATGTCTTTCAAGCTTGGATGCGAGGTAAAGTGGGGCATTGTTGGAGAGGCAGCGGTGAGTGAGGGAGAGGACATTGAAGTTGATAAGGTCGTTAACCGGTATCCAGTGAGCAGATTTTCACACTTTAGTGATGTGGTCGCGCTTCTTAATGTCAAGTATGGCACGCAGTGCGTTGTTTTGGATTGATTGAAGTTTGCTCAAGTTTTTGCTGAAAGTGCCACAGAGCAGTGACTTGCTGTAATCAAGTTTTGAACAGACAAGGGGGCGTGCTACTTCTAATCATTTTTTCGGTGGAGAGGAAGGGGCGACTGCCGGTGATATGTTTAATTGTGTTTGCAGATGTGGAGGCAATATGGTTGATGTAGCGAGTCATGGTGAGGGAGGCGTACAGATAGACACTGAGGGTCTTTACTGTGGTGGCGACTGGAATAATGTGGCCATCGATGGTTAAAGCTTTGTATTCCTTAGGCAGCCTAGCCAGGTGTGAGGGGGGCCGATGAGAAGCAGTTCTGTCTTATCATCATTCAAACAGAGACTATATGGGTCATTACGAGTTAGGCGGTAGCCATGCCGCTATTAGCGGCATGGCTACCCCCTTACCAGGTACCGGGTCCGGGTCCTTAAATGAGGAATTACCGGGCCATTCCAACCTTGGAGGGCCCGGTAATTCCTCATTCAAGGAACCCGGACCTGGTACATCCCCATTCCCATTCGAGCCCCCATAGGGCATAATGGGAATGGGGAGCATGTTAACAACGGGCCCGTTAATAACAGGCCCGTTGTTAGCATGCTGGTCTCATCGGGGGAACCCGCTAAAGCTGCCTGGTTTTACCAGGCGGCCTTAGCGGGTCCCTCACAGAGACCTTGTAATAGGGCGGTAAGGGGTTGATGGCTCAGGCATCTTTACCAGCACTGTTAACCCCTTACCGCCCTACTCATAATGACCCCCTATGTGTGGCCATCCACGTTTGAATAGATTTGTAAATAGGGATTATGCTAAGCGAATCATGTGCATGATTGCCGGAGAGGGAGACAAGGATATGCATGTCATCCTCATTTTTTTGTGTAAGATATGCCTAGTGCATCCAGGAGGTCGAAGAGGGGCTTAGTATACATGCTGTACAGAGTAGGGGAGACACAGGAGCCTGTGGTAAACCAGAAGGGGTAGGTGTGAGGTGTGCAGAGGCTTCACTAGGAAAGACTCAAGAGGTTCTTTTAGCTAGGAATGAGGTGATCCAGCTTGCTGCATCAGGAGAGAAGTGGGCTGCTGATGTGGGTTGGTGGCAAAGTGTTTGGTAGTCCACCAGATCAAATGTCGCAGAGAGGTCTAGCAGTAGGAGGAGGGAAAGGTTACCATGATCATTGGAGACATCTAGCTCGTTCTTGAGATCTAGCAAGTGGGTCTCGGTTCCGTGATTTGGGCGAACACCAGATTTACGGATGCCCAGGATGTGATGGGATTCTAGGAATTCCTGTATTTGTAGGTAGGTGACTCTGTCTATGATTTTTAGCAGGACAAGGATGGTGGTGATGAGTTGGTAGTTAGTGGGGATGGTGGGGTCGAGGGAAGATTTTAGCAGGGAGATCCAGTATTCCCTAAGGGCAAGAGGTATGGAGCAGGATGCAAAGGAGGAGATGATTATTGCTGCTATAAGGGGGAGTAGTGGTTCAGTGCAATAGTTTATGATGGGAGCTTGGCAGAATACACCCTTACACCATAACAGTTTTAGTCCCTTAATGATTCTATCAAGAGTAGGGGACAGATTGGTTGGAACATGAACAGTGGGATGCTTTTGGATAACCTCTGGTTGTTTGACTGGGGGTGGGGCTCTTGGAATGCTGCTGAGATGCAGGACTGTTTAGCCACAGTCTTCTTCTGTAGTAGTATGATTTATTTTGGTGAGGGTGTCTTAGGCAATGTTGCAGCAGGAGTTGTCTTCGAGAATTGGCATGGGGAGAGTGGAAGGGGTTTCGAGCTCTCGGAGGATAGTGAAGAGTTCACATGGGCGGGAGGATTCTTTGGGGATCCTGGTATTGTAGGCTGCTGCTTTGGCAGTGTGGGGTGTCTTAGGCAATGTTGCAGCAGGAGTTGTCTTCGAGAATTGGCATGGGGAAAGTGGAAGGGGTTTCGAGCTCTCAGAGGATAGTGAAGAGTTCACATGGGCGGGAGGATCCTTTGGGGATCCTGGTATTGTAGGCTGCTGCTTTGGCAGTGTGAATGGCCTGTTTGTAATTGCGGGAGGCTGTGGTGAAGTGTTTTTTATAAGTGGTGGAGGGGTCTTTGCACAATGCGGCTTCAGCTGTTCTTTTGTCGGTGCGGATGTTTCGGATTTCTGGTGTGAACAAGGAGTTAGAGTGATGACAGTTTTTAAGTTTCTTGGCTTTGAGCCGGGCCAGTTGGTCCAGGGTGTTTAGGAGCAGGTTGCTGTAGTGGTTGACCAGGGCAGTAGTGTCCCTAGTAGGTGGGAGAGGCTGCATTAGCAAAGGAGTAACATTGTTAGTGGTGAGGTTCCGGATGTTCCGGCCCATAATGAGGCCTGATGTGGTGGTGGTGGTGGTATAATTTGTGTTGGGGGGGGTGGGATGGCAAAGGTGATGGTGTTGTGGTCAGACCATGGGCATAGATTGTTGGAGATGATGGTGGTGTTACATTTTTGATCCAAGATCCAGTCTGGTGTGCAACTGTGGTCATGAGTGGGGAGGGTGATCAGTTGCAGAAAGTCTAGGGCTGCCATGGAACCTGCAAGGGAGGTGGATTCTGTGACTAACAAGTCATTGTAGCCCAGGTTGAAGTCTCCCAGGATAAGGATTTGGGATGTAGGCTTGAGGTTGATTAAGGCAAGTTGGATTAGGTCCTCCTCAAAGGTGGACAGGGGACCGGGGAGTCGGTAGACGAGGTTGAGGGTGACTGTGGCATTGGGCATGCATTTGATTTTGGCCGAGATAGATTCGCAATTGAGGAGAGGGTTGAGGTTGAGCAAGTGGAGTGGGAGGGTATTCTCTGTCACAGCAAAGTATGGTGTATTCATGAGGGATAGTGATTGAGAGTGCTGGGCCCAAGGTGGCTGTGAGCCAGGTTTCTGTGAGTGCGAGGAGGACGACAGTAGCAATGGCTCTGGGTAGGTTAATGCACATAGGTGCACAGGTGTTTTGCAAGTTGGCAAGAGTTGTGTAAAGAATCTAGGTTGTGCATCATGCATGATGGTGCTGGGAGTGGGCCGGAACCAGTGGGTGCAATTTGCGCAATTGAACGTGTTGCCTGGCCAGCGCTAGTCAATAAAGACAATGCTGGGAATTAATGAAAAGGCAGGAGGAAGGCAATGGGGGTGGGAAGAGTGGTCAACGTTGCGGGATGAGAGGTCAGTGGATTGCGGTAGTAACCAGAGGGGCTACAAGGTAATGGTGAGATATTTTGATAAGCGGTGGTGTAACAATGGAGGAGGATGATGGAATAGGGTGTGTGTGTGCAATTGAGAAATGGTATGGATTTAGACTGCAGTAGCACTGTAGCAGGGCAGATATTAGCCAATGCAAGTATGGAGAGTAGCAGGCAATGCTTACCTTTGCATAAAGAGGCTGGTGTATGTTCCACAGGAGTGCAGAGGATGTAAGGGCCTGACATTTCATGGTTTCGCTGGCAGAGACTGGCAGAGACTGCAGGACATGGGCTTTGCTGCTGGCCTTTGCAAATTGCCGGCAGTGCCTCCTAGCTGGGTGAGGGGGCCATGGTTGAGCTGGAGTTCAGCCAATCAGGATTCTGGCAATTCAAAGCAGCGTGGAAGCACAGAAGATGCTCAAACATAGCGGCAGCTATTTTAGCAGGGTGCTGGAGGCAAATGCAATATGCAGCATATTTCACATCTCGCTGTGGTCGGCGTGTCAGTTCCTGGATGGTAAATGGGACCGGCAGAGACTTGTGGGGTACATTTACCAGCCCTACAGAACTCCCCTGCACCACCAAACTGTATTTTCAGCAGTTCCATGAAGAATGGCAGCGCTGTCATTGACAAGCACATATGGGACGAGATGGAACCTGGAACACCCTGAGAATGGCTGCCAGTGTTTTCTTCATATGCACCAAAGAAAATAATACAAAGGCAGCACTGCTATGCTGCCAGCTCAAATCCTCCCACTGAAAAATAAAATGTTGTGCATTTAAAATGACTGCGCACTGATGCCCTTTACATCTTTTCAACATTACACAGTGTGGTTCCAGTAAGACACATCCATGTTCATCCATTTTCAGGGTGTACACCAGAAATGGAGGCATTCCTCACTGAATGGCATGTTGTGTCAAGAAAAATCTGTGAAAGAATTTCACTCCAGGCTGTACATCAAGCTTTTTACTTTTTGCAACAAAATAACACAGGCAAACTCTTCACAAGAAGCCCTCTCTCTCCATGTAAAATGGTGCTTTTGCCAAGCAAGAAATGGCCTTTTTGAAAGTGAAATGTTAGAATGATGCCCTGTGGTTTGCTCAAAATATATACATGATATTCATTCCCAAAAGACTTGCTTTCTGTTTAAAGAAAGGGAAATAAATAAATAAATACAATTATTTTGAGGCCAGCAGAACAGGTTTGGCAGGCCTGACTTCAAAGGGCCCTGCCTCCCCTGGGAACAGAATTACCTTCCCTAAATGGACCAACCCCATGGCACATGAAAGGGACCATGGTGGAGATTCTAGCAACCTTATCAGAGAGAGCGGCATTGTGGCATTATGAGACAATGGACTGCCCTAGCGCAGAGGTGTGAAATCCTCTGACACCTCTCCTAAGCTTCCACTGTCTAAGATCAAAGGTGATTCCATGGTAACCCAGGGCTAACTGACCAGAGCCTGACATTTGGCTGGGGGTGGGAAAAGCTGCCCATATTTGGAAACAAAGCCTGTCCATTGGATTTCAAAGACTCTTCACATCAAAGCATTTATTTCAGTACCCTAAAGGCGCAATAACGGAAATTATGATGGTTTTAAAGTAATTTTGTCACCATTAGAATAAGACATTGTAGGTTTATCTGGCATGTTGGGGAAGCAAACGCCAGTAAAATGTCATTTCTGGGAAAAGCATACCAAGTTTTTGGACTTAAATGCAAATCTGTCTGATACTGTTAGGCTTATGTATATCCATTTGCAGGATGTTTGATAAAATATTATTGGTGTAAATTGCGAAAGATTGCCAGAACGACTAAACAGCATTGCACCGTCTTGGGATTTGGATCAGCATGTTTCTTGTAAAATATGGAATCTGCCTGTATACATTTCCTGATGATGACATTTGTAAATATGAGTGTTTTGTTCCTTAACTGATATTGGCAAAAGTAACTTTGGTAGAACAAAGCATATTGTAAAAAACACCCACCATAAAACTGAGTCACTACCTTCAGTCCAATCTGCTTACATGGAGGTGGCAACTTCCATAGGCTAACCAATCCGATTTAGAGGCATGTCTAGCTTAGTTCTGGCCACATAGTAAAATTCCTCTGATGTTATCCGGGCTATAAAGGTGGAGACATTCAAAGCTCAGGAGATTCATTCAAGAAAATCCAGCATTCATAAATCAACATCCAGAGACCCAGGCATTACACGTTCACCCTGCAAGATTCCAGATTCCAGTGCCAGGCCAGTGATAGTTGATAGCAGATCCAGGAAGAACCTCTTAGCCAGGCTGAACCACTGATCCAGAATTAAAACCCTCCAAAATCCCAATAATTCAAGGAGAGCCCAGCTGATGCACCTTGCTATCCAATGACCAGACTAGGCCCAGCTGTCCCCTTCCAGGAGAGCCTGCTGCTGCACAGTGACCAGATATTGCCCCGCTTCCCAGAAACCCAGCTGGCTATCCAAACTACTCCATTCAAGTGCTTGTTGTAAGTATCACACTTCCCCAGTAACCAAAAACGGCATCCCTTGCTTTGTTAGCTTGCATTATGTCCAATCCCATAGAAATCCTATAACTGCCCTAGCAAAATCCTTAAAATTGTCAAATCCTCTGTGTGTCCTGTCCTTAGGAAAATCCATAGTCATCTCCATGTGTTAGCGCTATTCTTTCCAAATCATTTCAGTCTGTTGTATAAATCCTTAGTACTATTTGGAATAAATTAATTAATTCCCATATAAAGAGAAACACAGCAGGAAGGGGTTAAAATTGCAAATTAACCTTTGTCGTGGGCGGTGTTCCTCTTTTCTAACCACTAAAATGTAGTCTAGGAAAACTTGTCATTTGTATCGTAAAACCGATTTTCGCTGTGCAACTGCTTTCATTTTCAAAGGCCAATTTGTCCTTTCCATTTAAGAATCCCATATTGTCATCCATCCAAAGTCACTCTTTTACTTTCATATTATACCTGTGATGTGCCTTAGTACCTTAGCATTAAAACCAAATTCTGATTTTGTTTGTTTAGCTCAATTTCCAACCTGTTTTGCTATTTAAACCCGTACAAGTCAAGAAAATGCAATCCTGCCACGTGTGATTTTGCTGCACTGTGTTTCCTTCTAAAGTTGATTTTCTAAACTGTATGCCTATTGTTTAGTCAATTGCCTTGTAGTTTCCAGTTTTCTTGCTTACTTCATACAGTCATACACGTTCTTGCCTTATTCATTTAACCACACATGTAAAACAACTGTTTAGTAATTGTGAGTGCCATTTTGCTCATTTTTAAGGGAGCTCAATCCGATTTTTGTCTCCCATTCAGGGGTGGTATGTTGGATTTTCAATCCGATGTTTGCATAGTATACCTGGCTCCTTGCTACTCCTCTCCACCCACACAAAATTTGGTTAACAGTGGTTTGAAGGAGTGTTGCAGGGGGAGATACTAACTGTGGTGCTATCTGAAAAGTAATCATGTTTTTATTCAATTGTGCATTGTATATCTTATATTAAAAGGACAAACTAAGTGTATTCTATCATTTTTCAGTGTAAGTATCACCACACTGGTGATTGCTGCCCTACATTGAATGTGTTTGATTTTTATTCACAATTAAAATAAATAAATATTCTATTATTACACACCGGCCTGGTTCATGGTCCATTGTGACAGGGGGTGTACGTTAAGGGGGGTGTGAGACGGGTTGGCTGCCTTCTCAAAGTTGAATCCAAATTCATAAATTTAAAAGCATTTTGATTGTGTGCTACATCCCTGGCCTGTATAAAGAGTCCTGGTCTGGAGTGTGACGCCTCTTTCAAATCCTTAACAGACTGCAGGCCATGGCCGTTGTCTGAGCAGATGGTTGCCGATTCCAGTGGCATACACCTTAACATGGTGGCACCTGGCCTTGATGGCGTAATCATGCTAGTGTTCAACTTCTACAAATTGGCAACAAAGGGCCACACCTGCACGGTTTAGACAAGGGAGTGAGGCATTTTTCTCTTCCTATGTGGGCATTATTTGGTAGCAGCCTGGTTTTTAATACCCACTCCATCCATATAGGTTATCTGTAGTGAAAAACGGGATGAAGATCAATCAATCACCTGAGTCAGGGCCCCTCACTTAACTGCCACATCAGTCAGTCATGGAAGCTGATAAGCAGTGGAAGCATCCACTCCAAACACAAAGTCCATTAGCGATGCAGCCGAAAAGACGCAAACAGGCAGATTTTCGCAACAGCACAAGCACATCAGAGGAGCAGCACCCAGGGAATTGAAACGGCTGGGCAGCAGAGAGAATCTTAGTAGGCAAGATCTGATTGATTAGGAGTGAGATACAGTCATGCTGAATATCAGGATAGATTAAAGTAAGAACAGTTGTCATGTTTGTAAGGACCCATGATTACGAGATACACATTGTTCTGCGATTTACAAGATGTACACAACCTCGGGCAAATGTGCACGAGACGGATCATGTTTTTAAAAAAAATGTTGGTTATCACCAACTACTTATATGTGTCCTGATGCTGAATATGGAACATTGCCCTACTGTGAATGATGCTCTGCTTATGCTTATATCACCTATTAAGTTGACAACATCATGTTGAGCACCAATTAGACCAATAATGCAGGCTACGTGTAGGGGATCTTGCCTTTAAAAGAAGGGATCTCCCACTACTTCTAAAGATTCTCTCATATCCACTCAAGACTCCAGATTCATTCTGGAAGACCTCTCTGGACTTCCTTTGGAAAAGTTAGACTTTCCAAGGCCATCAGCCTGAGATGAAGATGGATCCGTCCAGGCAGAAGGATGATCTGTCCCCTACCCAATCCCAGGACACATCGGGAGTGATAGACTTTGGACCACGACTTATCACTCTGCACTGGTTTCTCCTAGAACTGGGAGAGCTGACCCTGAATCGAACATTCCTGTCCTTGAGTCCCTCTGAGCAGACCTCACAGCAGCAGAATGGTCAGACGAGCCAAAGCTCTCTGTTCTACCACACCAAACCATTTGCTCTATGTTCACTGCACCTTGAATGAGAGGGAAGGTGCCGGCCCTGGCTGTTGTGTTCCTACACCAATTCAACTATTGCTTGCACTTTGAAACAGCTTGACACTCCATCATGCACTAGCTAAGCCTGTCACCTGCTAGGAACAAATCGACTGATAGATGCCGGGGACCTGTTCAAACCGCTGGTGAGTCACACACCAAATCTGACCAGGAATTACAAAAATGGCTCGATCTCGCTAGCCCTAGAATGGCCACCTCATTGACCTGGATATTGACGTCCCCAAGATCAGCCCTTTGAAGACTGTTGCCTGTCGACTTGAACCATTGGAGCTTCACTCATGGACCACTCCCAGCAGCTAAAGACCAACTTGACAGCCACAACTGCAAAGAGATCATGGGACCGCCATAACCTGCATGATTGGGAGCCCTTCTTCGACCTCACATAGTAACCAAATGTGCTCCTATTTGATGCCTGCTTGCTTCTTACATGATTCAATGCCTGAGCTGAGCTTGATCCACTCGCATCAACGTTCCACAGTGGATCAAACTGCTTCAAACCACCAAGAACTGAATTCAAGTACTGTTTACCCCAAATTTCTCCCATAGTCTGATTGGGCCATGGAGACTGGTTAGGTCACGATTGCACTTGTTTTCAACAATGAAATATCCTTTCTGTGGCTATTAACTTACCTACCACCACTGGAAATACTTTCCTCAGTCTGTCGCATTTTCTCTGCTCTTACTTTGGGGTGGTTTGTGTACAATATTTTCTTTTTGTTCTATTGGGTGTGTTTAATTAATGCATATACATATATCATTATATAAACTTGATTGGACATCCTGTTTATTTTGGAATGTTCTACTGTGTTGTTTAGGTCACTAATGGTTCACCTTCATGCACTCTTGAGAGCATAGTCTTCCCTTGGAGCACATTAGTACTAAAGGCAAAGGCGGAATGAAACCCATCATAAAGTCTAGAGTGGACAGAACGTCACAATTAATGGATGATTAGAAAAGAAAATTGCCATGGCCCATGTAGAATGACATTTCACATTATATAATGTCAAAGCTCTGTTGCATGTAAAGTTACATTTTGGAGAAGTGTACAATGTTTTCCTATCACTAAAATTGAATATTTATATTCTCCTGCTAATGTACTCGTGTTATGTATCATCTGTGTAACATTTCTGATTTATGAGACAAATGTTATCTTGGTCGCCTAAACACTTGAAAAGAAAAGAAAACAAACTCTGCCATTTTGTGCTATCAAATAACTCTCCTTGTGTGGGGACTCGAAAATGAGAGGTTTTGTTGGTGTCGTGTGCAGTGGGATCTCTGTGTCCCTGGCAGGTGGCACTACTTCCAGGAATGCAGATATGGTATGACCCTGCAAATAGAAAAGCGAGTGTGCTCTCTCTTAGGGGAGAGTCTGAAGGCAATCTGAAGTGTGGGAGTCCTGCTAAAGCCTTTTCAGGATTGTGGAGATCCCTTGGTGGTGCTGAGAGTGGAGAGAGAGCAAGCATCTGCTATTGTCAGCAGTCGCATTTGATCTTTGAGGAAGCCGGCCTGGGGTCCATGTATGTGAGTCCTCCGCAGCCATGAAACTGACAGACAGAGATATACAGTAAAAGAGAGAAAGAAGAAGACCATCATCAGATTGCTAAGTTATTAAGGCAAAGCACAGAGGTGGCATTTGGTTGTTTTTTCTGCCATGAAGTTATTTTTATGTATTTATGAGCCAATATGTTAACATCGTACAGGATGGTCAATGTTCAAGGGGAGGTAGTTTATGATGTATCTGCCATACTTGTGTGTTATATTTATCAATACTCTTTGATGTGTTTATGTATACCAGTAATGTATGTATTTATTTATGCCTAATATGTACCCATTTATATATTAACATATATAAAAATAGCCCTGTGAAGGACCCTGTTTTAACCAACTGTGAATTTCACTTTTATATTTAGTGGTGAATCTTATATGCACTAAGAGTATAAATGGGAGAGAAGTTGTTCTGTGTTTTTCTTTCCTACAGTTGGGGATTTCCGTGAGTATGCCCCTTGTTCACTCCTTATGGGGACATTTACCATTGAACAAGTGGGAGCAAGCAGTACTTGTCTTCCATGATCTCCCCTGAAGCTTTGAAAAAAGTGCATGTGTGCCGTAAGATGTGTGTCCATCTTCTGCTCACCTACATGTTGCTATATATCTCATGATATTCTAGGGTGGTCTGGTACAATGACCATCCTCCATGTACAAACAATAGGCAAAATCACCCTACACTTTTGGGTAGTGTAGCCTACTCATACCTGTTAAGATGGATCTCTGAACTCTGACCTGGTGGGTAGAGGTTCCGAAGGCCAGCCTAGTTTCTAGGACCAGGGAAAGCTCTGAACAAGCCAGACCAATCACGGTAGCTATGGCAGGCGGTCAAGACTAAGGGGAGCATTCTGAGTTTGGCGGTAAGGGATACCGGGCACCGGTAAGGAGACCGGTGCCGGTAATCCCTTACCGCCCAATTTCCGAGGTCCCTTAGCGGGTACCGCAAAGGATGTGTGGTCGGACCACACGTTCTTTACGGGTCCTGCCCATAATTAGCACCTTCCCCATTCCCATTGAGCCCTATTGGGGTTCAAATGGGAATGGGGAATGGTTGGTGAATGGGGACTTACCGGGTTCGCACAGGTCGGAATGTCCCGGTAAGTCCTCATTCACCCAGACTGGACACGGACCCAGGTTTGGAGGCAGCAATGACGCAAATAGCACCATGGCTACCTCCAAACTCGGAATGAGGCCCTAAATCTCAGGAGGGGTGAGGGTGACTGAAAGACCTCAATGAGCACACAAAGCAAGGACACTTACAAATTACTCCCAGACAGGTGTTATATCAAAAATATAGACACATTTATTACAAGGCCTTTGTAACTCAGACCATAGCAAAATAATCACAGTAATACTAAATAAACCAACACAACACTACCAATACAATGTATATACTAGACCAATGGGGTCCAAATGTTAAATGCCTGAAATATGTTGACAACCTAGTAGGGGGTGGAAACAGGCAGTGCAGGTAATCTTTAGACCCCTTCGACATCAGCAACACACCTAACTAAGAGGCAGTCCAAGCCCTAAGAAGAGGGGAGCCTTGTGCTCAATAGTACATGCAGTGCAAGTGCACGCAGTTGTTCCAATGGGCAAAACGGGGTCTCTTCAGTGGTCTCTAGCAACTCAGGAAGGTGGATGAGGCGATGAAGAAAAAGTTCCCACTTGTCAGGGAGGACCTCCACTTGAAGGCAGAGGCAGTTCCAGAGTGTAGGATGGAGTCGCTAGTTTGCACTAGCAGTGGAAAGGAGAGGGACCCTCCGGGGCAACTTGTACGTAAAAAGGGGCCCTGGTGCTAGGGGTCACCGGTTAGTGTTAGAAGTACTCACCGGTCCCAGGCGTACTCGGACCCAAACTTCGCCAGTTCAGTCCACTTTGCTTGCAGTTTTAACACTCATTTGCTCTACTTCTTATTAGGTTGAATAGAGTTGCAGTTGTATTTATTACTCTCTGTTTTTGTCTTTTTGTCTTTTGCTTCTGATTTAATCAAGCATCCCAGTGACAAATAACAGTTTTATTGTTAATATTGAAAATTGCTTTATGTTTTTCTTTGATGTACAAATTCTCATTTTTTTGATTGTTTGAAAGTTTCCACACTCAATCTACAAATGGGAGATTTATGTTTATGTTCTTGATTGTATATGTCCTTGCAAGTTGGATTTTATTTTATTATATGCACCAATTTTCTGATATAAAGTTTTAACATCAATCTCTCCAACAATCTGTTTATTTTCAAGGAGTGTTCTAGTACACACATTTGCATGCAACATTTATAACCATTATGGTTACATGGGTTTAGACCGGGTGAACATTTCTAATTTACCAGTACCTTTGTTTTGTTGAGATTATAGATTCCGACCCCTACTGGTATGTTACCCCCCGGGCAGACCACTGTGGCCACTGAGGGGCCCCCTTTCTGTATATATGCAGTTTTAACACGACAAAAAGGACGTCTCTGTGGCTTTCAGTTCCTGAGATTCAATGAGGATTCCCAAACGGGACAGTGGCGATTTCTCCACTCCTGGTTGATGAATCGAACTGGTTTCACGGCAGCAGGCTTCGGGTGCAAGAGGGTCACAAATGCAGCAACTTGCAAGGGCCGTTTCCACGGCAGGGCAACACGGTAACCACGTATGCTCCAGTCCTGCCACGCCAAGTGTATGAAATTTGGTGTGAGGGTGCCAGGGCACAGAGCTAGCAGTATACCAGGTTTCGAGGGCCTCCTCGAACCGGCAGCGGAGACACTGGTTGGCCCCAGGACACTTCCGAGAAAGCTTACTTGCAGCTTTTGGTGAAGGTGCTGATAATAGTTGGTCCCACTATTCCAATGGGTTGAAGCATCTTCGCAGACCTTCTAGGACGACCAGATGCAGAGGCGTCCCAATGGGACGACAGCAGGCTCAGGGTGCCAAACCTTCCAGCGGGTCACCAGTGGTTCCTCGACTCAGCTTTGTAGTTTCAGGATACTTGGAACCATTCCTTCGTTCAGTGAGAACTCCAGAGATCGACATGGTATGGTTGTTTTTGGCCTCCTCTTATCCAAAGTTCCCTTTGCGGCAAAACGAAGAGGACCCAATGGGAGATCTGCTCACAAATACACACTCCATACATGGACCAATCATGGACCATGGTGGTCCCAGTCATTCATGACACTCCAGACTCTCTGGCACCCAGGATGTGTACTGGGGACAGACAACCCAGCCCACATCCTGGTGGCACACACACCAAAGGCATGAAGAAGCCTGTGAAAGCATTGTGTTTCGTGGGGAAATGCATGAACAAATAAGGACTGACCCGGGTCGACTCGACCTGGGGAAGGTGAAGGGGCAAGGTGGCCAAAGGACAGGACAAAGAACATCGTGACATGGCCATTTTGGCCATGGCCATTTTGGAGCCAGGCCATCTGTTTGTGCCAAATTCGGTTAACGTGGTTAACATGGCAAGAAAGGGTTAACAATCAGGCAAAAAGATAGCTGCCACCAGCCCTATCTATGACACATCTGCACATCTCAGAAAAAGTCCACCAAGAGTATCTAGGGCCTTTGGAAAATTACTACAGACCCAAGTACACTGCACTGGAAGGTACATTGTTTACTTGTTACATGCAGACAAGTTGCAACATTGGAAAAGGTCTAAGGGAAACAAAGTCTCCCAGTACTGACTGTCTTAAGGGCATGTCAGTTTCCCCATAAAAAGGGAGTGAAAGCCCATAGGAGTGCAGCTGAAGGCTGTGCTTCTCTGGCAAAGTCAGTCTATGGTGTCTAAACAGCAGCAAAACGTTTGGGTGTGCACACATTACACATGGAGGGAAAATTGCATACAATTATGTAATCTTTCAAAACAATGCCCACAGACAGTATGGCATGTTTACTACTTTGGGTGTGAGCAGAGGGTCTTAGCCCTGGATTACTATTGCCTAGCAGGAGAAGTGACGCTTCATGCCATCACTGATGGGATTCTTGCCATGACAAGTCCCTTGAAACCCATCACTGGGAAAGTGAAAAGTGTAGGGTAAGTTCCTGGCCAGGACAATGCACGATATATGCTATGTTATGGACAAAATCCTATTCTGGGGTGGGGAACCTCTACTTGTTTGTCCCGTCTAGCCACCCGCTACCTGGCCAGTTATACCACCACTCCTCAATTCTGTCACATGACCTAATGATACTGGTGTTGTTGCTGCTGTGGTGGTGGAATCTGTGAGAGTGTTGCTAGAACAACAGCCCATACCATCCTTCACACGTGAGAATGGAACCAATACTCAACTACAACCTTTTTCAGGGTATCCTCATGCTATAAATGATGAGATGTTATAAATGATGAGGGGGCATATGAACTATGGCTCAATCTCACAAAGCTCATGCTGCAAGATTGGAATGTGTCAAATCACGAGAAGAGACAGCAAATAGTGGAAGCATTGAGGGGACACACTCTGCAGATGGTACATTGCTCCGTACCTTATGTCCGAAGCTGCCTCCCAACAAATGATGGAAGCATTGGAAGGCATGTTTGGTAACACCCAACCAGGAGAAAACCTTATGATGAAGATCCATGCCACCAATATGTGCTCTGGAGAGAAGCTGTCTATGTGGTACAGATTGGGCAGATTCTGTATCTAGCTCACCAAAGAAGAGGTGTGGAAACTGAAAAACTGAACCACAGCTGACTGAAGCAAGTGCATTGAAGCAAGTGCTAAGGAGGTGGCACTTCCCTTACTACAACTGTGACTGCTAGAGAATCGTGATAATCCACCCTCTTGTGAAGAAATGATGAGGTCCATCAGGGTACTGGAAGAAGAGACTGGTGAAGTTACTGTGTAGAACCATCCTATTTAAGGCATTATAACAACACCCAAATACTGTTACAGCTCAGCAGAGACTGATAAAAGAACTTCAGCAGCTGATGAAGATGCTTCTAACAAAACTGGCTTCCAAGGAGTATCTACTGGAAAACATGGACTGGGGGCATGGTGCTTTTCCAGGATCCTAAAATCAGGCCTACCATTGAGCACAAGAGCCCCCAGAATGTCCTCCATGATCTTCTCTGCCGCTTTCCCCATGGATGTTTTGTCACAGATGCATGGCTTTAGATCATTCCACTTGGCAGCGTGAGAGGGATTGCAATTATCTCCAGCTAGGAGCCCAATTTGAAGCCTGAAAACCTACAACTGCACGTGAAATGTCAGGAAATGCCTCAAAATCAGGAATAGGCTCTACCAAGGGTGAAACACTCCACCCAATGGTGAAACAGAACTCTGGGATCAAGAACAGTAGGCATCAGACTAAGGCTTAGGCAAGACCAACATCAGATCATCTCTGTCAGGTCCATACATGCTGCAACAACAGGGTTATAGTTATAATTATAATAATTCATTTTTATAACATGCTGAAGTGATTTTAAGTGCAGACCCGGGATTCGAACCTGTGTTGCTTTGCGCTGTCTTGCTTCCAAGACGAGTGCGTTGCCACTGAGCTATACAACCCGTTATGCTGCAAATGAACTGCGGCAGGCTCAATAGTCAAGGGTATACTAACAATAGCATCCTGGCTGGCCTCATTGGGCCCACCATGACAGAACCATTCGAGATGGAAGGGCAGCAAACAAAAGCCATACTGGTCAGTGGGTCCCAGGTTATGATAGTGTATGAACCCTACTATCATCAAAATTTCACTGATATACCTCTGGTGCCCATAGAAGGGTTAAACCTAATGGGAGTCGGAGATGCTGCCTGCAGATACCTCAGGTATCTCTGCTTGAAAATACATCTGACACAGGAAGTTGCTAATGTGAGCACAACCTTCAACATGCTGGCGTTAGTTTGCACCAAGATGAACAAAAGCCTTGAGGTGCTGCTGCTCACAGGCACAACTCTGCAATGTTTGGAAGCCTGACAAAGCTCTGAAGGAATATGGATGGCTCTAAATTCACCCAAACTGTAGGAATGCACCCTGCTTTCCAACGGGCTTAACTCAAGAGTGGCTTGGAGGATCATAGCTGACCTGAAGGGCCCATGGGAGACATGACAACCACCAATCATGCTCAAGTTGAAATACCACCTGGCAAGACAGTGATGGTACCAGGCCGCGGACGACTCTGATAACATGGCATTCAGAAGATTGGGGATTGAGGCTCCCGAGGGTTAAGATATGCATGGAATCTGTTGGTACAACACTCTCTGATCAGACAATGGCAGAGGGCTGAGAGACTTCAAAGTCTGTATTACAAATATAACAGACAAATTCAACTGTCTACCTGGGGTTTTAAAGATCACCTTATTCTATCTCACTGACTATGTAGCCCAAGCTGCCACCATTCAGAGCAACTTTCTCCCTTTTGACATACTGAAGGTCAACTTTTTGTACTCCCCAATGTCTAACAGAAAAAAAGAATCACCTATTTGAACAGTTGGCACTGAGGGTAGAGGTATTCTTAAGTAGTGATTGAGACCATGTTAAAGGGTATGGAGTAGAGCAAGACATCAGGCAGAATGAAACCACTGCATTTCAGGAGAGGTCGAGTCGATTCAATCCCCGCTGATGTGGAGGATGTCTGAGAACACCTACGGGAGTTATTACAGGCTGGAGTAATCCAAGAATCATAAAGCCCCTATGCATCACCAAGCATGGTAGCCCAAAAAAGAATAACAATGTAGGGTTGTGCATTGACTACCACTGGTTGAACATAGCCCAACCTCTCACTAACCTTATTAAGGGTAATCCTGCCCCACAGAAGATAGGTTCCTCATTAAGACCAACTGTGAAGCACTCTGTCATCCAGGGGAGCCATTTGGGCAGTGTTGGAACAATCAGTGTGACAGAGCATTTGTCCTCCCACACTCACGAAAGCGTTGGTACTAGCATATGTTGAACATTAGCTGCCCTACATTCTACACATAGATGACAGTCTCTACGTTTTAGGTGAAGTGCTGTACCAAGAACATTGAGGAGTAACTGCACTGTTAGCACATAACTTCAAGCTGGAATACTGCCCAGGGTCACCAATATTGACGCAGATGGTCTGTTGCGAAGGGCGCATTATAATGAGGGAGAAGACACAGAATGCAGAGAAGTTATTCCTGTGACAGTGACGAGGCCACTGTGTGCCACTGAAGAACACACAAATCTAGACAGAGTTTGGATGATAGACTGTTCTGGTGGAATGCTGATTGAGTTCCCTCTGGGCTACCCCACCTGTCAAGATACGATTTGTGACAAGCCCAGCTACTTGACTCCACCATAGCAGAAGTTCTGAGGCAAAGGAGAATGGGACAGAAATCATCTTGCAGATCAGTGGGCTTATACCAAGGGATGGAAAACATAGATTTTTTAAGGGGGTGTTCTGTACAAGGAAAGTCAGACTCATGGTATCTCCATCGCCTGGTGCACCCTCGCCAACTCCGCCAAGTGACACTTCATGCTCTCCATGACCAACATGGCCATCCGGGGAGTGAACTCACTCTTGACCTGACAAGGAACCAATTTTACTGGCCCTGTTTGGGCCCAGATGTTGACAACCAATTAAAAACATGTTCCTGGTACGTCGCCAGGAAGTCGCCCTTTTGTCCGGCCGCAGCACTTCAACATCTGCAGAGCTATGGACTATTGGATTTAGTCTGTGTTGACTTCATGAGTCTAGAAGTAGATAGTAGCAGGATTAAGAACATCTTAGTCATAACATACCATTTCACCAGATATGCGGAAGCATCCCCTACAAAAGACCAGAAAGCCACAACCATAGACAAGGTACTATGGAAGAAATGTTTCATCACCTATGGCTGTCTTAGCTCTATTCTGATCACTGGCCCAGATTGATAAAAGAATGTATGTAATTAATAGGAGAACAAAAGATAAGACTTTCCCCATACTACCCTCAAGGGGAAGCACACGCTGAGCAACTTAATCATATCCTTCTTAACATGCTTGGTACCTTGAGCGCTGAGACAAATCCCAATGGAGCCAACATGTCACCACCTTTATCCATGTGTATAATTGCTCAAGAGATGACAAGACCGGATTCGCTCCCTATCAACTCATGTTTGGGCAATATGTCAGGTAACCCAAAGACCTGTGCTTTGGTGTATCATTAGATGTGGTTGAGCCCGAAAATTACAGCAAATACGCATGAGAGCTGCAGGAACAACTATCAAGCTCATAAGTTAGCTCAAGCAGCTGCTAAAACAAACAATACTGGCAATAAAAGAACACATGATGCTAAAGTAAGGGTTCAGCACCTGCAAACTGTGGACCGGGTCCTAATAAGAAGCCTGGGAAGAAGAGGAAGAAAATAAGCTGGGTGATTGCTGGGAATCCCAGCCTTACGTCATCAATCATCAGGGAAGAGGGTAAACATTCCATTGTAAAGACCCTTCACAGAAATCACCTCCTACTCATATGAGATGGTGTAGAGATGAATGCAGATTTAGCATCAGCATTCAGCTCAGTCATAGTAAATTAGAAGTAGGTTGGAGGAACCTTGTGATAAGTCCACCTTAGGTTAAACAAAGTGAAATACTGTACCACAGCATGCATCTGGCCTTGAGAAGGGAGAAAAAAGGTGCAGATAGTGAAGCACAGCGGTAGGAGGCTGCCCATAGTCTCTGAGACACCAACCAATTCACAAAGAAGAAGAAGAGAGCCATGACAATCCTGAGGAAAGTAGTATATCTTTCTGAAATGAAACCACACCAGAGACTCCATGTACGTCTTATCCTATATTATGCCCATAAACTAGAGAATGGGGCAACACTGAGGAGGGCATGAATCCCTTCCCTCTAATTCATGAGGAATCCATACAAACCACAGACTCTGTCATGAAGGAAAGACCTTTTGATGAACTTGTGAGCTTAGATGCTGAGTCAGAACCAAATACTAAAGTGCCCCTCGAACCCAGGAGGTCAGAACACTTAGGAGTCTGATCAACTATTCCTCTTGAGAACAGAGGCAAATCACCATAAGGGGTACTCCTGTACGGTTTTTGCCTGTGCCATTTCTAGCACTCAAATTAAAGGCCCTAGGATCCTGCCATTGTGGTGTATACCCCTGTTAAGGATCGAGACCTCATATTTCTTGCCCCCATTACCCCAAAGATGAGCCGAAAAACTTAGGGACACAGTTTTTATTCCTGAGGCGGGGTTGGGGTGAAATCTGTCATACATTCTGGGTTTGGTAGTGGACAGAACATGACCTTTAATGGACGGCTAGAAAAGAAAACTTCCATGACCCATGTAAAGTGACATTTCACATTATTAATGTCATTATTAATGTCAAAAATCTGTTGCATGTAAAGTTACATTTTGAGACGTGTAAAATGTTTTCCTATGATTAAAATTGGATATTTATTTTCTCCTGCTAATGTACTTGTGTTATTTATTATCCGTGCAATTTTGCTGACTTATGTGTAGAATGTAATCTGGGTAACATCTACACTGTAAAAGAAAAGAAAAACAACTGCCATTTTGTCCTATCAAATAACTCTCCTCATCTGGGGACTTGAAAATGAGAGCTGTGTTGGCATTGTGTGCTGGGGGTATCTCTGTGTCTCTTAGGAGAAACATGTGAGATACAAATGGTATTTCCAGGCTTTATCCCTGTAAGGAATGCACATATGTTATGACCCTGGAACCAGAAAAGCCAGCGTTTTCTCTCTGAGAGGAGAGTCTGAAGGTGATCTGAAGGGAGGAAGGAGCCCACTCTTCAGCCAGGTCTGTCAGCCCTTGGAAGGCCTGCTAAGGCCTCGTCAGGATGGTGGAGATCTGTCACCCTTCCTTTGGGGGTGCTGGATGTGAAGAGAGAGCAAGCGTCTGCTGTTGCCAGCTGGCATCTGTGTATGAAAGTCTTCCACAGCCGTGAAACCTGACGTACCGAGAGATATGGTAAAAAAGAGAAAGAAGACCATCTTCAGATTTCCTGCTCTAAGCCCTCTGCTGTAAATGTTATCAACCAGACCCAGTTGAAGGTAAGAGAGGGCTAGTATTGGTTTGACAGCATCAGATCTGTTAGGAAGAATGTTCATTGTTGTGCTAAATTCCTCCCACCTTAGAGACCTCCAGCTCTTTTGCTGGACTTAGGACTTTTTAATTTTAACTCCCGGGACCTGTTTCCCAGTCTCTCATGTGTTTATACCTGATTTGGATTTTGTGTTTTAACAGTTTTTGGAGTCTGACAAACTCCATAGGCATCTGTTTTTGTATGGTGACACAGCACCTTCAGTGCAGTGTCACTGAGAAATCCCTTAGAATTCTCTCAAGTTTTAAATACCTTTTCTTGTGTGAACTACAGTTCCCAAGACTTGTAAAGTGAAATTCACTTTACTCACCTTTTCTCTTTGTAGGTCCAGCACACCCCATCTTATGTGGAGTGCTAGAGGGGGGTACTTAGTAGCCCCTTATCCTACTTTCTCATGTAAAATTATTCTGTTACCCTCCCTACTTTAAATGGCTGGTGGCAGTGGTTTGCTTTTACTACCATTGTGCTTTTCTACCGCAGGCTGAACCCTCAGCTGCAGTATAGCAGCCATGGGTAGCCATTTTATCAAAATAGCCCCTGTCTTCTTGTTTTTGCCATTTTCTGTTTGTGAGGTCTTTCTTGTCTTTTACTCTGTGCCTTGAGACAGGATTGGGCCCTTTGCTTTTCTGGTCTTTGGAGGGCTTCAGCTTTGAAGCCCACCCCTGGCTCCAGTGTGTCTGGAAGGACAGGATGTGATGGATGGTCCCGAAACTCCCCTGTCCTTTGTCTCTAGGAATGCCTGAATACAACTAGTCCTGATTGGCTTCTGGCTGTCCTTTGAGGCCAGCCACCCTGCCATGTGATTGACAGCCTAGGCTGTGCATGAATGTGAAAAACCTGCTTAAAAGGCAGGGTTTTGGGACTACTGGTAGAGTCAACCACTGGAGGAACATCCAAAGAAGAAACCGTGACGGAAGTGTGCCCCAACCTCCTTGACTTTTGAATTGCCCGGTGAAGCCCTGCTGCTGTGCTGACCTCCGTTTTCACCTCGACATAGAAGCTCCTCAGGAATGACTTCTCCTCTTGGGTTAGTGGGTCCAACTAACCCTGAGATGAACTCCACTGGACCATCCCTGACTTGAAGTGCTTCTCCGTTGCTGTGAGAGCCCAATGTCAGGGGTCAAATTTCCTTAGACGAGTGCAACGTCTGTCGCAGAACCAAATCAGGCAAGAAGCTCCAGGAGACTCCTAACAAACATCCCAAGCAGGACTTCCAGATCCAGAGTCCCCTCATCAGAATGCAGTACTGAGGGAGCAAAGAGAGTCCCACCAGCATCAAAGATCTGCCACAGTGCTGTTAGTAAAGCGCTGAAACCGTGAAGTGCTGCCGAATTGAAAAAAGACTGTAGCTACCGACGACCACCCAAGTACCACCGCAAGAGCCCTCAGGATGTCCTCCCTCTTGTCCCCACGAATGAGGCTCAGGAACCAGGGTCTGCACTGCTGTAGCACGCCAAACTCTAGCTGGACTACTCTTCTTCAAACCAGAGGTACTGTATAGGCTTGGGGTACTTACCTTATTGGCTTACTTTTTTCGAGTTGATTTCAACTCCCTTCTCACAGGCTCAATAGTTTGTGTCCCTACAAGTGATTTTCTGAAACTCTCTAACTTTGTGCAAGACTTTAATCCAAGAGTGCATCAGATCCATAAAATGTGTCCCAAATGACTTTGGAGTTCTGGCTCCCTGAAGACACTCCTCTAGTCCCTTGCCTATGATACTGTTTGTCCCTCATAGGTGGTAGCTTGTTGTATACTGGTACTGCTGGGAAAGGCTTATCTAGACATCATTGGGGGGTTTTAGTTGTTCTAACATTTGCTGAGAAAATGTTCTAAACTGTTTTACTTCTAACAGTTCCTTTCTGTAACCTCAGAATCTACACATTATAACTAGTGTGATATATAAATACACTTACTGGCCTTGTGATTGAAGTCACCCCAGGGCGTAGGAATTTTGTATGAAGCATATCCAAAGATTATCCACTAACTTGTTTTGATTCTGATAAGTCATTTTAAAGTGTATTTGAATTGTTATAAAAGAATGCTTATTTAAAACTGATGTTAAATAAATAAATAACTATTTATAACTGAAACCTTGAGTGTAAGTGTTACTGAGTTACTTGTATTTACAAATTTCATGTGTACAGTTCTACAGCTCATATGTACCCCTCTTGAGGCCTGGCTGCTCAGTCACACTACCAACTTGTGTAGTACAGACCTGTACCAAAAGGTGGGTTACCTAATAGCAAGCAGATAAATTGTGTATAGTCCCACACATTGTGACTGCACCAATTCTTACCTAACAATATCCAACATCAGAGCTTGTAATTCAAGTTGGGGAAATGACGAGCAGCAGCAAATATGTTTGAATAAGCAGTTTAAGTGTGAAAAGCTTGGTGAGTGCTAAAGGCAGCTCCAGTGGGTCCTCCTGGTTTGAATTGCAGTGAACCTGGCTCAACTAGAGTTTGACCGGTACCATGCAAGGAAGTAGAGGGTTATGTGCTGTCTTGGCTCCCAATCTGCTGTCAGTTTGATGGGAGGGCAGCTAGATGCGGCTGGAAGGATAGATCAGCAAAGCTCAATAGTGGGGCCTGGAGGATAGCTCAGGGGCAATGTGTTTGTCTTGAAAGTAAAACAATGCAGAGCAACACATGTTTGAATCTACTTCTACACTTAGAGACTGGTCTCTGGTAGTAAGTGCATTGTAAAAAGATGAATGAATTAATTAATTAAGTCCTTCTCATTTGCCTCAGGGACAAGTTCAGTCCTTGTTCTTTGCCTCCCAGCAAGGGAGGCTTGTATGCAGCTCTAGGGGTCCCTCACCAAGTTGAGGTCCTGGAAGCTGTGTGGCCGGCAAAGAGGCAGGTCTTGTTCCAGCAGCAGTTCACCCCCATGTGCCAACAGTTGGTCTGAAGAAGAGGAAGTGCTTTGCTCTAGAGGAAGTTGAGGGGACAGTAAGGAGAGTGATAGGTAGAGTGAAACAAGATGGTGGAAGTCTTACTCCACTCAACAGAGCATGTCTGTCTACACTAACCCTGGCCCTTCCCTTCTCACTAGGATCAACATCTTTAACAAATGCAGCTAATCTGAGGCTACACCCTGTGAATGGGTGTTCTCCTTGCCTGGCTCAAGGACGGCTTCCTGTGGAGTGGCTGTCTCTGGTCGAGGGTGTTGCCTACCCTCACAAATAAATCAAAGAAAAGGCCTTGCCACTCAAGTCCCTGTCCTATCGGTTGGCAGTGCCAGCAGAATACACCATCCACAGCTGATTTGGCTCACAGGAGCTCACACATGTGTGATATCAATTTGGATGTGGTTGCAGTGATCATTGGTAGTGCCATGAGCAATGCCTTAACATAGGCATATCTTATATTAAGAGTGTAGATTGCCACCCTCATGGGTTACCTATGATCATCACAGTTTTGGTACAGATGTGCCTATTTTATGAGATGTGGCTGTCACTGCAGCTGTCAGAGGGGCTACTGTGACCTCTGATCCTACGCTGTGTCACTAATAGAGCAGGCACAACAGATCAGAAGACTGATGCAGCGGGGCACACATACACACTATGCTTTTCGCATGGAGCTTATGAATGGGGAGATCTGATCAGAAGATTACTCTTTCAGAGATGGAATTACCTGAATCCTTTAATTTTTATTAATCAAACTCAAGTCTTTCTTATCCTTGCCAAAAGGCAATTGTGCACACCACCACTAGAGGTAATTGCCTTTCCAAATAAGAATGTATATTTCTTTCTGAAAGTATAGTAAGTTACACATTTTGTGATTCTATTTTGTGTTACTGAAAAGTGTAAAGTTATCAGGGTTATTCAAAGTGATTTTTTGGTATATGTTATGATTAAAGGGTGTTCACTACCACTAGACCACAGGTTTTACATTGAGGATCCTGTCTCATTTGAGTTATTACAGGGAATGCTGGGGTATTCATTCTTAAGTTAGTGCCAGACCAGTGTATCAATAAAAAGTGGACATTCCCCACATTCCACACCCCATTCCTTCCCTGAAAACTAAACCAAATATCCCTCTTTGGGCAAAGTTCAATACGGATATGGTAGGAATACAAAAGTAGCAGATGCAGGCTGATAAGGTGTATACACAGGTATTAGGGGGATATGTTAAATGTTAAATGTTAAAGGTATTTATATTGTGCACCGTCACCAACAGAGTTGGTCCCCAGGCATTCTGGTGGATCTGTAAACAAGAAGGGGTGGGGTTGGGTTAGTCGGGAAAAGAGGGAGTAGGAAAGTAAGAGGGGTGGTGTGCTGTTGGCAGCTTCAGCTCGGTATACACTGTGCACTGTGCTTTGGTGTAAGTATTGGACTAGGTCGAGACCACGTGTGCAGTTGGTGCTGTTTATGAGTTGTTAGTTTGTTGTTGATGCGGTGTGGTGAAGTGCGTGCGGTCTGCTGGGCGAGAGTAGGTTGTGTAAATTATTCGGGTTAGGTAGGTATGCAGAGATTTGCAGACGGGGTTAGTGGGGTGAGAATCCTGATTGTGGCACATCTTGTTCAGTTTAAATTATATTACTAATGGTGAGATTAGTCGTTACTATCCTTTCTTGACCGTCTGACTGTTGCAGGTTTTAACGTAGCACATTCCCTGTTGTATTCTAATGAACTAAGTATGATGTGGTCGGTGAGTCTATTCTCCTCCTTCGGTATCGGAGGAGGGGTTGGGTGGCCCCTTTCCCCTACCATCTATGTAAATTGGTGTGCTGGAACTATGGGTGTGGTACACGGCCAGGGTGCTATCGATGAGTCGTCCAAGTGCTTCCATCTCGGTCTGTCTATGTATTCAGTCTTCAGTGTCCTCCTCCTGTGGGTATCTCTCATTCTGTCGCATGGCAACAACAAGGCTAATTCTGTAGAAACATTTTAATAGATTGAAATGTAATTATATTTTATTTATATCGCGCTCATACACAGGTGTTTCGGAGCATGACCAGGCAAAGGGAGGGAAACAGGGGAGAAACAAAACAAGGGTCTTACTAGACCCAGTGACATTAAGAATGTGCAAGTGCATGGGAAAGAGAAAAGGGGACAAGTGCATGGGAGGGGGAGAGGTTGAACGTGCAGAACAGAGGAGAGAATAGAATAAACAAATAAGTAAAATAAATAAATAAAGGTGGTTGGGCAGCCAGCAAGTGGCAAGTGCTAGGTTAAGCAGGTAGGGTACATCTGATAAGTGCAGAAGAGAAGTGGGTGGGGGACTGTATGGGTACAGATACAGACTCCACTGCAAGGGGAGGCCCAGAGGCAGTGCGGGAGAATTGCAGGGTGAGCAGGTACCTGGGCCCGATGGACAGAGGGTGCCCAGGTGCACGGTGTCGGGGAGAAAACAGATCAGCATGGTACAAGAGGGGCAAAGGCAGAAGCGAAGAGGAAGGTCTTGTGGTGCTTCCGGAACCAGAGATGATTCTCCTCAAGTTTCAAGGTGGTGGGGAAGCTGTTCCAAAGGGAGGCCCCAGCCGAAGACAGAGATCTACCCCCCATTTCTTTGAAATGCGACTGACCCTGAGGGAGTTAGAAGTAGAGGAGCGAAGGGAAGATTGTCAAAAGCAGTAAAGGTGAGTTTGTTTTATCCATTATATGAGATCTGAGACAACAGTCTGTGTGCTATTTTTGGTTGACGTACAGAGTGTTTGATGGAAGAGGGAGAATAAAAGTTTTGATGAGGATTTTAATTACTAGTTATTATTAAATTCCTTTCTTGCTCATTTAACTTTGAACACCCTGCAAGGTTGCAGCATCACTCTGAATATGAACTTATTGTGTAGGCCAGTAGGGGGAACTCCATTTTGGCCTGTGGTTGCATACACTGTTTGTGAGGAATTTGAGGGGGTCATCAAGGTCAACCTCTGGAAGGAATAATAAGAAATGTTGGCAACTGCCCTGACAAATGCCTTACACAAATTCGTGCTGTTCCTAACAGGGTCTGCCTTTGGGAAAAAGTACAAGCAGGCCACTGAGCACAGCACCTCAGCCTTTTAGAATGAGAAAGGTGAAATTGGTGCCTGTAATCCTAACATTTCAAGCAGCAAAACGTTGTTCCTCCCATAACCATTACAATGTAGTTTATGCTAATAAGGGGAGTTACCAGACTACATAATTCCCTCAAGTGGCAACTGCCAGATGCCTGTTTTTCTGCACATGGGGTACACTGTGTCTTTTTGAGTCAGAACGTGTTATTTTCTTTATTTATTGAACATTTGGAAGGCGCCAATACAGCAGAAAGTGTTTAAAGGAGCCACAAGACAAAAGAGGGGGTGGGGGCACAAGGGAAAACAACAATAACAATAAGGGTCCTACTAGTCCTTGTGATATTTGGATCATGTAAGTGCAGTATCAAGAAGTCCAGGGGAGGGGGAAGGACAGGTCAAGGTTGGGAAGAGGGATGGGGAAGAGGGAGACGTGCTGGAGGGAGGGTGAATAAGGGAACTGGGAAAGTACAAAGGTGCCCAGGAGTGCTAGTGTCAGGGGAAGCTAGAGGTAAGGTAATAGTTAAAAGGGGCTGGGGAGGACCAGCTTTGCAAGGCTTATCAGGCAAGACTGGCAGGGCAGGGGCAGAGGGAAGAAAGAGGAGGAAAGGAAGGTCTTGAGGAACTTCCAGAACGCAAGGAGATCCGACTCAAGGCACAGAGGGAGAGGGAGGCCTTTCCCAAGGGAGGCTCCAGTCGAAGATATTACACAAATAGGGTAAAATTGGGTCGGGGGGATAGAACAGACAGGCTACTATACAATGCGAAGATGAAGTGGGTCACACAATTATATAGCGGTGTGATGTAAATACAGTGGAAGGGTAGGAGGGTGAGAGGGGAAGGGAAGAGGAATGTGGGAAAGGTAGACTACTGGGCATTACTACAATCCGAGTAGTTAGCATTTTTAAGGTATAAGGGAATGGGAAAGTAGGGTGGAGTGGAGGTGAGGATGTGGTCGGGGTTGAAAATCGAAGAGGCACAACAAAGTTGTGGGACATAGGCCTCCAGGCCACAAGGTGGGAGGGAGCCCATCCTGCATCGGGGAAACCAGAAATGTGCTTCTTGATGGTGCAGAAAGCCATGAAAATAACTATCTACATTTGTAAGTCACACAAAAGCAAGACCTTACTTAGTACTTTATTATCTACTAACGAATGCTTGAAATATTCTCATCAGGACATTCAGGGAATCATAGGTTCTGTGTGCCCTCGGTCTGCTGAGCTTGGATTCTTCCCTCACCACAGGCTGTCTGGTCAGTGCTTGCATGCGTAAACCCTTTTTATCTGTGTCTCTCCCTTTTGGCAGGAAAGGTCCAGAAAAACACGCTGCAGTCTCCAAGAGCCAACCCATTTTTTTTCATATGCCTTTACCTTGGTAAGGCCTCTCTCTTCAACCTGCCCCTTCATGTACATACTCCTACAGAAAGTGTAAGTACTGCCTGCTCCTTCGTGATGTGACATGCCAATCAGACACCACCACTGAATAGCCAAACCTCTTGGAAGGTTCCACAAACACATGTTGTTTCCTTTCTTCTTTCATTGTGTCAGGGCAGCAAACAGATGCCAATGAGTAAAATTTATCTATGATGGCTTCCTACAGTAAAACATGGACAATGGAGCTACTTTGAGCAATGTGACTTTCCATATTCCTCAGCTCACTTCTTCATCACAAAAGCAGATCAGTCCATACTATAACATGGTGTGGTGCACTATGCTATGGTACAGCTATAATGCAAAGCTGGGTTCACCCCCCTTTTGAAATATAAATTCACACAATTCATACCAGAGTCACACACCTCTTGCTGTCGCAGAATGAGTTTTTGATGACATTCTGCCCTGGCAGAAATTTGGATCCACATTTTCCCTACAGCACCCAACACATTCACCACCTTCCTTGCATATGGCCTTATGACCGAGGGACCCCCCTTCACCTACTGCAGAAGCACAGAATCCAGGAATCCTAATAACCACTGAACTATCCCTTAAACCACATATAACAGATTATATCAAAAATAAAAACGTCCTCCTTCACATCCTCAGAAATATACTCTCCTACTTGGAATTTCACAGAATTCACATCCCCATTCCCTCAATATTCTCCAAACTAGAACATTAATTATCTCGATATGTGTCTGTAATCAAGGTTGCAAGGATTTTAGATGAGATATCGATCAGTGAAAATGGTCAATAGCTCGAGGGGTCTTCTCTCTTACCTTTTTTGAATGCAGGGACTAAGATCACTTGACTCCACGAATGTGGACATTGTCCACTTGAAGCAAGCCTCAGAAAACCTACAATCACTCCAAATCATACAAAATATAACTATAATATGCATATTAAACAGCAAGCCTTACAACCATATTACTTCAACTCTAAAAACCCTCAACTGGTTACCAGCAAAACTAAAATAGAACTCAAACTCTTGTACATTACCCAGAAGACCATCCACTCTTCTAGCCCCTTGTGCCCCCAATCATTCTTTTAGCTTGCCACCCCACGCAGAATACCTACAGCCATCAAATACGATTAAACTAATAACTTAAAAATGTCATTCACCTGCATTAACTGATCATGCCACAAAGAGTGCATGTGAAAGGCTTTATTGCAAGTCCTGAAATAGCAATCAGAGCACATATTCAATTGTTTTGAACTCACCTTCATTGACAGCCAATTCTGCAAAGTTTATATCCAGGGGACTGACAGGACGCACGCACCCCCCCAGCCCCTTTTTGCGCTACTGAATTGAAGTCATGTTAGCCATGTTCTACTTATTTGTTGTTGGCCTGTCCCATTTTCCTTTTTCATTTAGTTTTTTTTAAACAATCCCACAAGGCACACATTCCACTTGATTCAATTATGTTAGTAGTGGAATCATGTTCACTAATTTTCAGTTTTGGACCCATTTTAGTCTGTTTTTAAAAATACAATTCATATAGGAAAGCCTGGATAAATCTCCTCACCATAAAGAATTTGCACAAATGGCTTCTTTCAGTGGCACCCAGTTCATAAGGGGCCTTTGGGCACATCCCCTCCAATTATGCCGTACACATAACTCACTCTGTCATAAGTGATGTGCTTGGCAGAATTGCAAAGAGCCTACTGAAAACAGAAAGAAAATAACGAATGTGAAAGGATTTCTCAGAACCTTGGACCTCCTACAACATTAAGGCAATAGAAAGAACTGAAGAAGGACATTCACTTTAAGATGCTCAGGTATTGGTCGACTAAGAGAGGTAGAAAAAGACATTTATGGGACTTGTTGTTGGTTTGGAGTTGTGCAAATGTTTTTATTTTTTTTATTTTTGCTCGTATTACTGCAGGACATAATAATACAAATACAAGAGTTGGTTACATAATATTGGCCAGCATGCCCATTACCATAATCCTGGCACTACTTCATAACTGCAAGAAGCACTCGTACTTCAGAGGTACTGTGCATTACAACATCATGCATTTCTAAGTCCTGTATGACATCTTTGGGGCCAGTGCCAAGAGTTCTTGGAAACAAAGATAAAATAAACTGAGTTTCATGTGTTCACAGTTTATGAGATGGCAAATGAATGTAAAGCATTACATCAACCGGGGGCACTTCTCTATTCCATTAAAAACGTAGCAGGTGGAAGCACAGTTACAGTTATATTCCTGTGTTTTAGATTCAATAAACTGCAAAGCACCGTTACGCGTATGTGTGCCACCACTCGGGTTTGCCAGGCAGGTTAACAAAGAGAGGACCTCCCAAGCTCCGACGCAGCCTAATGCAATGCTCAAAGTAACGTTTTCATGCATTGTGGGGAGCACGATTCAACAGACTTCATTGTGGTTTTGTCATCTGTATCTAGCATAAAGGGCACATGCGTGCATATAAGGCCTACTGAAAACAAAGGGATATGTTTACCTGTTGCTGAACCTTACAGGTACCTGACCTTATAACTAATGTGTGTGACAAATGTTTCTGATATTCGTTCGTTTTCTCGTGTATCCTATAGCTATGAATTGTACACAGCACCATACGAAAACGTTTTGTTTTCTTTTCTTGTTGATGGACCATTTAACAGAGGAGCCATTATTAAAGGCCTCCAAGCTTCATCAGCTGCTTGTGTAGTAGTAAAACCTCGCGTGTCTTTGATTATACATCACCGAGCATGAATAGACGGAGCTATGTATTAGAAGAATGCTTGCTGCTTGACATAAATAATGAATAAAAGAAGGGATGACGCATAATCTTTGCGCCTGATGGAATTGCTCCGAAGTGCAGTAGTCCATTATTTCTTGTCTAGAATGAAATAACATGTCTTACCCCGTTATCCCGATGAGATATACAAACTCAAATGCCTTCAGTTAAACTGGCTCTACTCTATTTGGAAAAAGCTAAATTAATTTTAAAAGATCTATGAAATCAGAATTGAGATGACATTTTCCAAATGGGTGTGATTATCTTCATACAAAAAGAAAGTCTGCACAGATTCCACTGGAGTAATTTCCTCCCACGAGACCCATATCAGGAGTTCTCTCAAGCAGGAGAAGAGGAAGAGCTTTTTTCCTGTGAAGGCGCAGTCTAAGAATGCACAACATACACACTGGAGCATTAATGTTCTGAGTGTCAGACGCTTTATGTCTCCCTCTGGTGGACAGGGGGAACTAGCAGTTCTAGCTAGAACTGCTGGGGTTCAGCGCCACTCAGGGTCTAGGTCCAGGTTCTGGAGTAGGCTACCCAGATTCCTAGGAGCATCCATGACAGACGATGTCGATTGCTCTTTACCATTTTCTCACTAGAAATGATAATTTCATCAGTACATTGCACTATTAGTTTAGCTCCAAAATGACCCAGGTGGCAGCTTTGTGAGTCACGATAGTTTTGCCTGTATCGGACCCTCCGTTCTCAATCTTGTTTTTTTTCTCTCTGTGCCCAGAACACCATGTGTGCAGTGCTGTTTCCATTCTTCCTTCCTGCCCCTAAATATTGGAACTCACTTCCACTTTCTTTTCACTTTTTTTACATTCCCTCCCCCTGTTCTGCTCTTGTATCTGTGGTGTGCAGGCCCTGGGAGTCGCTAATGGGCCTTCTGGGGTGCCGACCCCCAGGACAAAAGACTTTGGGTCTCATTACGCGCTATTAGCACCATAGCTACCCCCTTATTGCATACCGGGTCCGGGTTCTCAGAATGGGTACTTACCGTGTCATTCCAACCTTGGAGGACCCAGTAATTCCCCATTCTGAGAAACATTCCCCATTCCCATTTGAGCCCCGATAGGGCTCAATGGGAATGGGGAAGTAGGTAATAACGGTACCGCAATTTGCGGTACCGTTATTAGCTCTGAAGTCCCTTAGCGGGTCCCGTCCTTAACACCTGGTCAGACCAGGCGTTAAGGAAGGGACCCGCTAAGGGACCTCGGAATATGGAGGTAAGGTATTACCGGCACCCTTACTGGTGCCGGTAGTCCCTTACCTCCTACCGCGTAATGAGGCCCTTTGTGTTGGCCATGGGTGGGTAGAAAGCACTCGGAACTCCGTGCCACTACCAGCCTGTCAGTACAATGGGGCTCGCCTTTGCCCACTGTGATTAAGAATCCTCCATCTTCTTGTCGTCATCAGGATCCGCCTTGTAGCCTCTTCCGTACAGAAGATTCTGCATACTCAGGTGAGGGAAGGGAAAGTAGATCTTCAACTGCAAGGCACAAGTTACTTTGCCTTCCCATGATCCATTCGCTTTAGCTGCAATGTTACAGCTCTAATGAGTTGCCCTCTCACAATACCTAAGTGGAACACCTGGTGACTAGCGGAGCTCTCAGGATGTGGTTGCATGTCCCCCACTGGTGCCGTAGAGGGGAAAGTAATGGAGTCCTGCTGAGCGGGGGTATACTTCCATCGAGCGGTCCCCCGTGAAGAGCCCTGCTGGCATTCTTCTTCCTGAGTATGTAGTAGGGAGAGGGGTTACCCACCCCCATCACATGTGGGATGGCGAACCCCGCAGGTGCTCACGGAAACACAGTGCATTCCAGTAGTTGAGCTCCTGAAGCATAGAGGGGAGCATTCATTCTTGGGCCCTGAAGGTGTGGATGCTACAGTGACTTCACAGCTCCCTACCCCCGGGCCTCCCCGGCATCACACTCATGCAGGCCCACTACAAGAGGTGTTGCTGGTGGTTGCAGAGGGTGCAGGAGCGCAGACTGGAGTGCGGATCTGGAGCCAGGTGCGGCGTGGAATGCAATGACCACAACAGATCCACTCTAGTGGTCTGCCGAGTATTTTAAGCGTGCTGGGCACGTCTCCCACCTCAGGAAGGCCTGAAACCGAATTTTAGTAGGGCATACACCACAGTCAACAAAATTGAGCTTAATACAGCAGGGCATGTCTTACAGCGGCAGGAAAAATGGGCATATCACGGAAATGTGTATGACACACCATGTGCCATGGACACCACTTAGCCATATTCGGTCTCTGCAGTATTTGTAATTGGTTATTTATAACACGCTTTAACCCACAGGTTTTTAAGCGTGGACCCGTCGATCGAACCTGTGTTGCTCTATGTCAGCTTGCTACCAAGGCAAGCGTGTTGCCCCTGAGCTACCCTCCTTTCGTCGTATTCTGGGGCAGGGTTCATCCCACCTGTGTAACCATCCTTCCTCCTCTGCTGCTGGAGCAGCGCATTACCCCTTTTGGCGACCTGTGCAATGTCTTGCACCTGATTATTTTTGGGGACCTTAGACATCTTGTGAACCTGTCTTCTCTGCAACTACCTTACTGCTAGGCCGCCTGGTGAGTTTGTCGTGCATTTTGCAGTTTCTCTGTGCATTGCAATTTCTCTGTCTCTCTCTTGCTCCCCCTTTCCATTTCTCTGCTCTCTCCCTCATATTGCTCTATATCTCTCCTATTTACTCCAACTGCTTCTCTATCACCTATCCTACCTCTCACTCAAAGCCTGGAAAGAAAAAGTTTAAAAAAAATCCGCTGGTCTCCAATCTAGGCCTGCCCATCATTGACATCTACGTCAATGCTTCTTCAAGGCAGACTGTCACAGACATCCTTTGTTGTTCTCTCTCTGGACCTACGGAATCCTCACATGGTTCTCTTCCATTTCTCTGTGTCACCCATTAATGGTGGCACCAGATGGGAAGTACTCTTGGCATGCTTCTCATCCTCTAGGCTCATCATTAATGTCTATCAGAATTCCACTGTCGTGGCACAGGGCTCTCAGTCCAACAGTCCAACCTCCTCCTTCTTGATAGGCGTCTTCCGTCTCTCATCAACTTCCTCCCTTCTCCTGCCACACATCCATCTGCCACGCTTCCTGCCCCTTCTCCACCACTGACAGGCATAACACATCCCTGTAACCCTCCTCAGAATTCCAAAGGTGGCAACCAGCTTTACCTAGCTACTCACACACTCTTTTAATATATGTCTCCCTCTTAAAGACTGTTTACCTTGACGTTCTCACTCTCACTGAGACGTGGTTCACTGCCAGCTCTGTCAGTGCTTTTGACACACTCATTCCTGAGGCCTACAAGAAACTCTCTAAGCCCAGGCCTAAACAGTCTAGAGGCTGAGTGGCCTTGATCTTCCCTGAATGGCTCCTTGTTACTATCATTACCACTCAGACCTACTCTTCCTTTGAATGCCTCATCTGAAGGCTTGTTGTCTCTTCAACCCTCTCATTCATTCTCGCCACCATCTAAAAGGCCCCTGGTCCAGTCTCCCTCTTCCTATCAGAGTGGTCTGACCTCACCTCTTCTATTATTGCCTCCACCTCCAAGCTTCTCCTCCTTGGAGACTTCAATGTTCACCTTGACTCTCCTGATTCGGCCACTGGATTCTTCTGCAGCCTCTGTGACTTTCTTTCCCTCACCATTCATCCCTCCTGTCCGACACATTCAGCACTTAGCCGGACATACGTGGATGCTCTCATCTCAGCAGGCATCCCCATCTCCAACCCTCTCACTACACCTCTCTCCTGGTCTGACCAGACTCTCCTGTCCTCTCACCTGGAACTCTTAGGTCCCCAGCAAAGTCTCAGCCTACACTGCCAGTCTACTTCACCATCATTTGACCGATGAAGCGAGTGTCAGTTGCTGCTTTTGCCGCCACTTTCATTTGCCCTCCCACTCCTGCCACGGACTCCCTCACTGACTGCCCTT